>NC_034591.1:49459789-49475958 GCF_900095145.1 Mus pahari
CTTCAGACACTCCAGAAGAGGGAGTCAGATCTTGTTACGGATGGTTATGAGCCACCATGTGGTTGCTGGGATTTGAACTCTGGACCTTCGGAAGAACAGTCGGGTGCTCTTACCCACTGAGCCATCTCACCAGCCCCATAAGGAGGATTTAAAAAAAAAAAATGTAGAGAAGAAGGAGTCATCTTAAAGAGCTTAAAGAGCAGTAGCTGTGCTGGCTGGTTTTGTGCAAACTTGAAGCCAGCAAGAGTCATTTTGGAAGAGGGAATTTCCATTGAGGAAAAACACCCCAACAGATTGACCTGCGTGCAAGTTTATGGGGCATTTTCTTGGCTGATGGTTGGTGTGGAAGGGCCTGGCTCACTGTAAGCAGTGCTACCACTGAGGAGGTGGTGGTCCTGAATTGTATCAAAAAGCGAGGAGGGACAAGCCAGTAAGCAGCATTCCTCCACAGTTCCTGCTTCCCGAGGTAATGAACTGTAGGCTATCAGATGAAACAAACCCTATCTTACCCAAGTTATTTTCGGTCATGGATTTTTATCACAGCAATTGAAACGCCAAGACTGAAGTAAACCAACGGAAGTTTCTTCTATAGAGCACACACTGAGACAAAACTTAATATAATTCTTGGGTATTCTCTGCGCTTCAGGATTTCCTCATCAGTAAAAACTGGATTCGTGAAAAATAACCTGTCAGAAAGAGGTGTAGTAAAAGGTGTGGTACCCAGAAAACACATCCAATGCTTGGCACAGTCCCAACTCAGTGATCCTTTCACTGTCTTAAAGTCATGGGTTACCATAGCGATTTGGTCCCTTCATCCATTGTCAAGCCAGACATGCCAATATATTTAAATACTATTCGGGAGAGAGCCAAATCCACAGCGTTCAACTATCCGGTTACCTTCCTGTAACCTTTAGCTCTTAGGGTGTAGGATTTTTTTTTCTTTTCAATTTAAATATTTGTTTGTATATAGGAATGGGGGAGAGGGCACCAAGGAGCATGTGTAGAGGACAGGTGTCAGAGGACAACTTTTGGCTGTTCTTTCTCTCCTTCCACCAAGTGAGGACACGGGGATCGAACTCAAGATCTTAAGACTTAGATTAGGATTGTTTTAGAAAGGAGAAGGAAAGAGCAGCCGGTAAGGGTGGGAGCTTGCCATCTATTCGCACCACAAAGAAGGTGCCCACACAGCTAGGGACAAATGACAGGGAGCAGCCCTCAAGGGCATTAGGGATTTCAGTTAGGTCCCTCCCCGCAACTCCCATTCTCTCCTCCAAGAGTTCTCTTCCGAAAGCTTCCAGAGAGGGTAAGTTTGTGGTGTGGTGGCTCAGGCCATCCCGAAGGCCAAGCCCTTCTCTGCGACAAAGCGGGATGTTAAAGGCGTGCAGCAGCCTGCATTGGGGGGTCCAGGTCCACGGTAACGCAGAAACGTAGGCGCATTGGACCAGGGGTGGACTAGGGCTCTCAGGAAAAGACTGCTATGTGGGACAGGACAGCACTAAAAGGAGCGTGCAGCGCGGAGCTAAGCCGCCTTGAGCTCAGGGTCCAGAATTCGAATCGCGGAGCAGGACGTGGAACCTACTAGTCCCAGGCTGCCAGCAACTGAGCAGCAAAAATGCCGGGGATCAGTGGGGAAAATATTCCTTGAAAGAGCCCCCGCCTCTGGCTGGCTGATAAGCCAATCGCATCCCGGGGCGGGGCCTCAGAGAATAGTTCCAGCCAATAGGAGTTTAGGGGGCGGGGGCCTGATCCCGGGCGCGCGCTGTGGCGGGGTCGCCCCGGGCAGAGATCTTAGAGCTGCGGTAGGGAACCGCTGAGGCGAACTGCTGAAGGGAACCTTCCCAGCATGGACGACCCCGCGGCGCCGGGGCCCGCCGGCTCTCCTGCTAATGACAACGGCAACGGCAACGGGAACGGCAACGGGAACGGTGGCAAAGGGAAGCCGGCCGTGCCCAAGGGCAGGGAAACGTTCCGCAACCAGCGGCGGGAGTCGGAGGTGAGGAACCCGGAGATATCCGCCAGCGGGAAGCGGCGGCTGAGGTGGAGCGGCCCACAGCCCGGTCCCTTCCCGCTGCGGGTCGCCCGCTTGGCCTGCGGGTTTCCTAACCCGCGCGAAGAGCGTAACAGATACTTTCCAGATACTTGACCGCCGCCGCCGCCGGCTGAAGCCGGAATTTGGATCCCGGTGTACTGATGGGGAACCAGCGCGTAGAGGTGCAGGGACTGGACGGAGGGGCGAGAGCCCGAGCTCTGCCGCGGGAGGGGAGGGTGGGCTAGCGGGCAGCACGTCCTCCCACTTCAGACTGCAGCAACCGGCTCTGGACTGGACCAGACCGGCCTGGAGCACCAGCCTTCCCTTGCTATCTCCTGCCCAAGGGGGTGATGGCGGTGGCTTAGAGAGCGCCTTCCGCGAATAGCTCGCCCCTTTCTAGGAGGGTTGAAAGACAGGCTTCAAGCTGGGATAGGACCGGGGCGACGTTTGAGTGCAGCCGCCCCAGGATGCAGGTAGAGGGGTGGTTATTTAAATATCTTCCACCTCTTCTTAGAAAAAAATCTAACTAGGACATGGAAAGGAATGAATTATTATTATTTCCCCTACATTTTATCTAGCCATATTCCATCTATCAACCAAGAGCAAAACTGCATACAAGCAGGGACTCAGGGGAACGAAATATGTGTGGAAGGGGCTGTGAAGGTCACCTGTTTTGCCTTTATTTGATTTGATTTCATCTTAATTTAATTATTTGAGACAGCCCATGGCAACCTCTATGGACAACGGGGCTTCATTTGCCCTGGCTGGGCTTGAACTCACTATGTAGCTGAGGAGAGCTTTGAACTCCTGATCCTCCTGCTTCTGTTTTCCAAGTGTTAGGATTACAATGTATGCTACCACAGTGAGCCTAACCTTTCATTTTACTACATAGAAGACAGGGGATTGGGGGATGTGGCTCAGTGATGGAGTGCTTGCATAGCTTACACAAGACTCTCAATTAATCCCCAGCACCAGAAAAGGGGTCTGGTCATCTGGAGACAAAAGGTAAAAGAGATAAAACCAACTCTCCTGAGATCAGACTCTTGGCAGACAGTGACAAGCCCACCAAGTTTCAGTGTCTGTCTGGCCAGTTGTCTACCTGTCTGTCTGTTTCAGTATCTCCATTTATTATCTGTGTGGCTTTGGGCAAATTACCTAACCTAGTTTCTTTTGTAAAACAGGGTTACCACTGCATAACTCAGAGGGTTGAGATAATCGAACATAAAGCCTTTTAAACTAGTTCATGTAATTAATTAGTCAGTACTTATAGCTGTCATCATTCTCGTTAAGGGGCAGAGGGAGTCCTAGTCTGTGGTGATTCATTTAAATAATATTTCACAGTTTCCAAAGTGATCAATCTATTTGGTTATTTGTCATACAGAGACCAACACTAGCATATACACTGCCATTAAGCTCTTACCACCACCCCGTCTCCTAGTTCCTAAAAGGTAAATGGAGCAAGGGAAACTGCCCCCAAAGTCACCACCTTGCACAGACAGGGTTTCCTTGTAGGGATTTTCTTTTAGAAGTACCTTGTACCTCCTTCCTCAAGAGAGACAATGTTTTTCGATGAAGGAAAAGTTTAATTTTGGCTCATGGTCTCAGAGATCTATAGCGGTGGTGGGGACATGTTGGAGGAGAGCTGTTCACATCTTAACAGCTCAAAATGGAGGAAGTGAAACATTGTTCTTGATCAAATATTTTGAGGGGCTAGCAATGAAGTTACAAGATGTTAATGATATATCAGTGAATAAGGCAGGAGGGTCTTTGCCCTTCTAGAGAGAGCATTCCAGGAAGGGTGGGGAGACACAATATGCAAATAAATGACCACAGAGTGATAGGCTGGGTCTTCCTTCTGAAGCAGAGGCACAATCCCCACTGGTCTCAGTCCCTTTCAGGAAAAGGCTCTCATAGCGTGTTGCTTTTGCCAGTGAGCTCAGTGTGGATCCCCAGCGTTTTCCCCTGACGCTGCTGTTCACCTCCTGGATTTCCGTAGCTGCATTCTTCATGCTTGGAAATGAACAACTGCAGTGATCATCTCTGTCTGGGCCCATTGCCTCCAAAAGTCTTGCTGGAAAAATTAGTGTTACTTCCGCCTTCCCAGGCAAAGGGTATGGCTGTCGGTATGTCCCCTGTCGTCTCTGCAGTGCCCAGACCTGCTTTTCCTTCCCTCTTTGTTTTCCAGTAAGGAAAATCTTTAGGGAAGATAGTTTTCTTTTCCTAGAACTCCTGGAAAAATTGCTAGAAGAGAATTACAGTTGGCACAAATCAAGGTATAGATAGATGGATGGATCGATCAATAGATAGATAGATAGATATGCATAATAAGGACATTTCTTGTACTTAACTCTTAGTCTTTATAGTGACCCAGTGAAGAAAGTCTTACTATTGTCCTATTTTATGGGTGAGAAAACTGAGCATTTTCCAACAATAGTTACTGATGTCAACTGAATGTCCTACAAATGAATTCAATTCTGACACTAATTGCCCAGAGGTGGTGCACACACAAGATTGCCCCCAATTCATATGCAAGCCGCAACTGAAGTTCCTAGATGGTATACATTTCTACTTGGCCAACTGCAAACTCAGGTTACTATTACTCCTTTCAAGTTTGATTGATAATTTGCTAGACTGACTGAACTCTGGGGTGTTTATACTTAAGATTCTAATTTTTAAATAAAAGGTTCAAATCAGAAACGTCCAAATAGAAGAAGCTCATAGACAAGGTATGGGCTCAGATAGGTATAGAGACTGTGTTCTCTCTACGAGTCACCATCCTCTTAGCACACAGCCAGTTTTATTGTTTTGAGATAGAGTTTCTCTGTATAGAACTGGCTTTCATGTAACTCACTGTGTAGATCAGGCTCAAACTCAGAGATCCACCTACCTCTGCCTCCTGGGTGCTAGGATCAAAGGCATGGGCCACCAAGCCTGAGTACAGCCAGTTTTTTCATTATATCAAACTGCAAGTCGTTGTTTCAGGAATCTTCTCACCCCCACCCCACCCCTTTCTTTCTGTGCAGTTGGATGGGTACATGTGTGTGCATATGTGTGAAGGCCAGAGGGTAATCACATTCCTGAGCCATTCACTTCATTTTTTGAAAAAAGCGAAATTGGGGTATATTCTTTCTTTGGCAACCTCTTTTCCCATTACCAGAAATTTTTCTCTATTATAGGGCTCTGTGGACTGCCCTACTCTGGAGTTTGAATATGGAGATTCAGACGGGCATGCAGCAGAATTGTCAGGTATGAATAGATGGGTCAGTAGAGAGTGGGAGTGGAATGTGGTCAGGGGGAGAGGGAACAGGCCTGTGGTAGCCCTGATATGATAGCTTGTCTGGTCTTAGCAGAGGGCTATTACCATTATCTTCCTTTCCCCAACCCAACAAAAGTGCCTCTTTCATATCTCCTCTGTGAATTCTCGATCATAGCAGTCTTCGTTTGTTCAGTCTATTCCTCTTTCCTGGTAATTCTTTTTCTTTTGCTGCACTGATTTGCTCTCAAATCAGCTCTCTCCACTTTCCAGTATTCACCTCTCTCTTCCTATAATCAATGTGTTCGCATGTCTGTTCTCGCTGCCACCTTTCTTTTAAAATCACATTCTATCTCTGTCTACCCAGCCTATTCTTTCTCCTAGTACTTGCCGTTATTAAAATTCCAGCCACAGCTGAAGGAGATTATAGGTAATTGGCTGGCTGAATAAGGCTGGCCATCTCACCTACTGCATCAGTCATGGTCAAGCTCTGCTGTAGGTATTTGAGTTGGGGTTAAATGATTCCATTCTTTTCTCAATTCTGGGCTGCTGCTTCCTGTCTGGAATTTTAGAATAGGGCAAACGTGATCTTCTCACATTGAGGGCCTCTATATCACACGTGCTATGAATGCTAGTTATTAATAAATGAGCTTTGGGTGGAGATGGTGTGAAAGTTAAATATTCTGTCACATGGAAATGACACTTTAAGACATGCTTTTTCAGATAAAAAGACAAACATTTTTGCAGAAGCTCTGGTGAATAAGCACAGTGAATAAATTTTGCAATGAGTGACAGAAATATCGAGGTTTAATAACGAACAAAGGATTAGAATCTAGAATCTGAGTCTGTAGAGAAAGAAAAAGATAAGCAAAAGAGAGTGTGTGTCTGTGCCTGTGTCTGTCTATCTGAAAAGATGTTCAAGGTTTTTTTTTTTCATTTTATTTTTTTATGTGCATTGGTGTTTTGCCTGCATGTATGTCTGTGTAAGGGTGTTGGATCCCCTAGAATTGAAGTTACAGACATAGTGAGCTTCCATGTGGGTGCTGCGAATTGAACCTAGGTCCTCTGGAAGAGCAGCCAGTGCTCCTAACCACTAAGCCATTTCTCCAGCCCAAATTTATTAATTAATGAAGAAAAAATATTTTTAAAACACAAGATATTAT
Source organism: Mus pahari (assembly GCF_900095145.1). Lineage (NCBI taxonomy): Eukaryota > Metazoa > Chordata > Mammalia > Rodentia > Muridae > Mus > Mus pahari. The sequence continues at coordinate 49,466,235 of NC_034591.1, forward strand.
TTCACAACCATTAAACTGAAAAATGTAAAGGTTGGCAAGATGGATCAGCAGGTAAGGCCATTATCATAAAGGCTCATGACCTGCCTGAGTTTGAGTCTCAGACTCCAGTGGTGGTGGGAGAGGAGAACTGACTCACACAAGTTATCTTCTGACTTCTAGATGTGCAGTATGGCACGCATACCCATACAGATACACACAAATTTAATTAAGTAATTAATAATTAAAGGTTTAAAAAAAACTTCAAAGGCCTAATGAGCATTTTTCCATACAGCTATGTGTAGCAGTATGAAGGCGCAATGTATAAAATTGGAAAGCAATTAGGTCATATCTAATAAAATTGAAGATGTGCACATATTATGACCCAGTAATTTTATTCCTAGATGTTCAATCTAAAGAACTTTATACCTGGACACAAGAAAGTGTTTATTTCAGCCTTGTTTTTAATTATAAAAAGCTGAAAACAACCTAAAATTCCTATCTGCAGGGGAGTTGATAGACTAGCATGTAAATATAGTTGGTCTGCATACAGTCATTAATACAATTGATCTGTATCAATATACTTCAGTATCAATAGATGCCCAAAACAAAATGGAGGCAAAGAAACAATGCAAAAGAATTTATACAGTTATGGTAATGTTAAGATTAAAAAATAGAACAGTATCAGAGATACATTTTTAAATTTTTAGGTTTATTTGATGTGTATGAATGTTTAGCCTGTGTGCATATATATGTACTATGCATGTGCCCTGGACATGAGGATATGGATAGTTGGGAACCACAATATGGGTGCTGGGAAATGAATCTGGATCCTATGCATATACCCACCCTGGTATACTGTTTATAGACACATACAAATGTAGTAAAAATCTAAAATTGGGCGTGTGTGGAATGCATACCAAGTTCATGATAGTAATTACTTCCAGAGAAAGAAATAATACTGGAGAGTAGTCTGAAGCAAGTATGGCAAATGTTATACTTGTCTAATCTGAGTAGAAGATACTTTAATGTATCTTATAATTATCTGCAAATGAAATTTCATTATCAACACTTTAAAAATAAGGACAAAGTTCAGCAGTGTTTACTTTCCTGACTAGTATTTCCTGACTTTTCTAGTCTAAATAAATACATACATACACATATAAATACATACACGTGTACTTACATTTACATTAATGAACTAATGATTGACATATTTAAATTTTAAAGTTGAGATTTGTTCCTGGCCATCCCCAAAATCTGAAACATAAGTGTTCTAACTCCCAAGTGATTCTCAGCCTTTATCTTAGTTGGCTGGATTATAAGTAAATTTCAATTGCTTTATGGTATAGGTGGAATCAATTTTGAGATGATAATCTGTTTGATTTTAATTCATCTTCTGTAAAATGAGGGTACAGAGTGATGTTCTGGTTGCTGCAGGAGCAAGGGACATTGTTACCCTGTTTTATAGTCAGAGGTTACGATCAGTAGTTAGTTTTTCCTGAACACAAAAGCCTTTGGCAATCCTAGGTGCTTTCCACATGATTTGCCACATCATCTGCCCAGGTGGCCATATGTAGGAACCTAAATTTCTGTACCCTTCAAAGAAAGCGAACTGGCTCCCAACCTCTGTGTGTGTGTGTGTGTGTGTGTGTGTGTGTGTGTGTGTGTGTGTGTGTGTGTGTGTGTTTAGTCCTTACCCTGGCTTCCTAAACAGCATAGATTCTTGCTTCCAAGATCCTGAGTTGTGTTGCTCTTCTCTTCCCTAAAGTTAGACTGCTTCTGGCCTGGTTTGTTGGTACAGAATGGATTGCAGCCCTAAAAAACAGAAGTGATAACATTAAGCCCTCTCTGTACTCCAACCCTCTGCCTGGCCCTTACCAAATGTCGAAGGCTGTCTTCCTTCTCTGCTGCCAGCCATCTGGCAGGAGGACAGGTTTGATAGTTTAATCACCCAGGGACACACACGGCTATTTTTAACTGTTCCGAAAGGGAGGAGACTGGCTCTAGATTGAATTGGACACAAGAATGTGTTGGAACCTTCAGCTCCTTCAAGCAATGCTCTCTACTCTAGATTCTTCGCTAGGGGTTCTAAATATGACCATTTTGTCTTTCTGCTACAGAATTATATAGCTACACGGAGAACCTGGAATTTACCACTAACAGGAAGTGCTTTGAAGAAGATTTCAAGACTCAAGGTGATGCTACATCTTTATCCACAGGAATGTGCCATTCTCCTTCACTTCCTCCAGATAGCCGAGTCTGATCTAGTAAAAGACCAAATCAAAGTTGATACTTCATCCCCTTCTCAACCGCATACTCTTCATTTCTTGCATATGGAGTACAGAATTCCTTCTACAGGGAAGATGCAACCAAGAGAAGCAGAGGGCTGACTCAGCAAGGCTGAACACTATAGTACCTTCTGCCCGGTGGAATCCTGGGCCTAGCCTAGCCTAGTCCTTAATGTTTAGCTTCTGTCTCTAGCTCTGCCCCACCACCAATGCCAGCTTTATATTCCCTGACTGTGATCCCTTCAGATGTTTCACTACTTTCTCAGTGGCAACTTAATTTTAAACTCAACAAATGTCTGCTGAGTATCTGTTGTGTCAGAGATGCAGGAGGTAGAAGTGGAAGTAATTTGCAGCTTCTACAAATAAGTTGTATAGTTTGGGGAGATATGCATATCACAAAAGAAGCCAAGGCCAGTGGAAAATAGGAAATGTCACAGTAAAGCAAGAGTGTTAGGGGCAGAGCTTTTGGTTTGGGCATTAGTGTAGAAGAGGGCCTCTTGTATCAGGCATGGAAGGATGACTAGGAATCGGATGTGAATGGAGGCGGAGGGACACCTTGAGGAAAGGCAGAGAACAGAGTATGCTGTGTGGATAAAAGTGGGAATGGTAAACATATGGGTACAGAGTAGGTTCAGATGAGGATATTTTGGGTCCTTTTGTTTTCTTAGCTTAATAAGGAAAGCTTGAGTGAGGGGTGTGGCTTAGTGGTAGAGCTTGCCTAGCATGCGCAAGGCCCAGGGTTCAATCCTCAGTACTGAAATACATAAATAAGAAAAGATTTGGAGAGAAGAATCATGGGATCAGAGGTAGATTTATTATCAGGGCCCTTTCTAGGAAGAAGTGGCAGTAGCCAGTATTAGCTGTGTGTGGCTTTACATCCTAGTGCAAGACACTAAGGAATGGCTGGAGTTGGAAGAAGATGCCCAAAAGACCTATGTGATGGGACTTCTGGACCGACTGGAGGTGGTCAGTAGGGAAAAACGGCTTAAGGTGGCCCGGGCTGTTCTCTATCTAGCTCAAGGTAAGTGTCTGTCCTTGCTGATTTGATAGGGGCAGAAACTAGAGAGGGACGTACATAAAGCAGACTTACTGGGAAAGCAGGGTTCCTTACATCTCAGCGATGGGTCTTGCCATGTTAGGAGTAGCCTGTCCTTATAAGGAAGATCAAGAGATAGTATTGGATATTGTTGTGGATTTCTTGGGATCTGCCTAAGAACTCCTCCTGACTCTGCCTCCTTAGTTAGGATTATAGCCATACCCTGTGCGTGTCAGATTCTCACTTGAATTTTTTTCCCTCTAACCTGGGCTATACGCGCATATGTGGATTAGCAAGAAAATCCATGTAGGGAGAGCTGATGCCCTGGCACCAGCACTGAAGTTTTTATGGCATTTTAAAGGTTCAAGCCAATACAGCAGCAGGAAGGGATGCTGTGAGTAATTTGGAGATAATCAGAACTAAATGAGATTAATTGGGAGAAGCTTGCCAGCAGAAACCTGTTAGCCAGGTGTTGGAAGGGGCGCTGAGATAGTCTTGCTAAAGTGCTCTGAGCATGTGAGGATTGCTGGCGAACCAACAAATTGGGAACTAAAAAAACTGTAAAAGAGAAAAAAAGAACAATAAATGGGAAGTAAAGACTAGGAAAGGGAAGCTTGCAGTAAATAAGGTGGCACTTCTGAATCACTTAGGTCTGCTGCAATAACAAACTTCCAGCTGCCAATACAAGGTCCTTTTGCTTAAAGGCTCTCTCTGCAGCCCACACTGGACAATCAGGAAGCAGAGGGATTAATACACTCAGTCCTCATAAAAATGACTAACAAGATTGAGGAGAGGACCTTGATTATCTCACTCCTCTTGGGTGAAATGATCTGCACTGTGTGTTTCATCCTGTTTCCAGAAAGCCCCCTGGGACTGAACTCTTTCAGCTGCCCCCTTCCCTCTCTCACTTCCCCTATTTCTCTTCTGGTGATCCCTGAGAGATGCATTCTCACATAGACTATTTTCATTTGGATCCTTATCTCAGGGTCTCCTTGGGGGTGAGGTTGAAGATTGGCTACTTCTGGTGCAAGAGAAACCCACTCAGTCGTTAAGAGCCCTAGCTGCTCTTCCAGAGAATCTGACTTCAATTCCCAGCATCCATGTTGCAGCTCACAACTGTCTGTAATCTAGCTCCAAGTGATTTGACACCCTCACACAGACATACCTGCAGGCATAACACCAATGCACATAGTTTAAAAGTCAATCATAAAACAAAAAGAGATTGGCCATTGGTGAGCACATTTGGCTTACCCTGGAGACTACCTCTTTTCTCTACTGACTCTCTCATTTAAGAAAGTCCTCATGTGCCCTGCCCAAACCTGTGAGCCTCGTTATTCTGTAAAGTATTGGCAAGGTTTGAAGATCATGAGGTGGGGTAGAAAGAACTAAAATACCTGCCCCCTCCCAACTCCAAGTCCTAAAGCAGTTGTCTGATCCTCTAGGCACTTTTGGGGAATGTGATTCCGAGGTTGATGTGCTACACTGGTCCAGGTACAATTGCTTCCTGCTCTACCAGATGGGGACCTTCTCAGCCTTCCTGGAGCTACTCCACATGGAAATCGAGTAAGAAGCCTTGGGGAGGGCTAGCTTAGAAACTTTCTTGAAGGATTCACATGTCTGTGGAGTTCCTCGGTAGATTTCCCTATGGGAATCTCCACTCAAAGCTCACTGACAGTGTTCTTCCTCCTCGAGGCTGAGCTAAGCAGCTGCTACAATCCTGGGCCTCACACACGTATCCTGGTTTGGATACCTTTTTAATCTAAGCACCTTTTCAGCTGAGCCTAACTCCATCATAAACACAAGAGAAAACAGACCAATTTCTGTCATTGTGACTTAATTATTTGTCATGAGTTATAGCTGTAGAAGTGACCTTTTCTGCTGCTGCTACTTTCTCTTGTGCCTGCCATCCAAGACTTTTAGATACACTGAAGTCTGCTTGTCATGTATCAGATATTGCTTAGCGTCTGTTTTGTCTCCAGCACAGTGGTAAGCGTTGTGGGGAATCACAAGAGGACCTGATAGCACAGGCCCTCTTATTTGCCTGTCTTCACCATACACGAGGATCTCAAGGGTCTTGCAGGTTCCTTAGATGAGTCTATCGCTGCATAAACAGAGGATGGCAGGTGTTTGTGTTTCTGTGTAGAGTAAGTGACCGCAGGGAAGAAAAGGCCTGATGGGTTCCTGTTCTTTCATTCCTCTCCGTGGCAGCAACAGCCAGGCCTCTAGCAGTGCCCTTCGGAAACCAGCTGTCTCCATTGCTGACAGCACTGAGCTCAGGTGAGTGAAGTGACCCTGGACTGTGGACAGAGGTCATGAGTGGCATGTGTTACCCTTTTTCCAAATCCCAGATGAGTGGGACGTTACCTTCTAACAATCTTCTCTGATTGGACCCCCACTGACGTCATCCTTGAAGTCTGAAACTACTGGCTGGAAACTGCCTTGGGCATCTCTCACAAACCTTTTGTAACCCCAGGGTACTTCTGAGTGTCATGTACCTAATGGTGGAAAATATCCGCCTGGAGCGAGAAATAGACCCCTGTGGGTGGAGGACAGCCCGAGAGACCTTCCGAACTGAACTGAGTAAGAAGTAGCATGTGAGGAGGGGTTGGGGAGAGAGCTCTGCGGGTGGACAGGAAGCACCAGGGAGGAAAGCTCTCCTTTTTGGTTCTTTTGTTGTTTTTTTGTTTTTTTGTTTGTTTTCTTTTTTAAAGTAGCATCTTTTCCTTTTTAAGGCAGAGATTTTGCATGGGGCGTGAGGGCTAAGTTTGATTGCACCCCTGTGTGTATTAGTTTTCTTGGTTAGTACTGAGAATAGCCATTCTTCTATTTCATCATAAATCCCATATGGGGGAAAATGAGTTGAGTAGTCTTAAAAACTAACTTTGTTCTGATGTCAGTTGAAGTGGTCATCTGACAAGTATAAGATGTGAAAGCATTTTAAAATATATATAGAGAGAGATTGATTGATTGATTTAAATAAGTAAAGAATGAAGTATGATCCGTGAAATACCTTGATTCCTTTAGCCAGAAAGTCACGTCATTACTGTTACTTCCTGCTTGCTATGCTCCTCAAAGCATTTCCTTAACTTCTAGCACATCCGGTCCTTTAAGGAACTTCCTTCTGGGGTCTCACTCTGCCTCCTTTATAAGAGAAAGTACTCTGGAATTTCTCAGGGGAGGTTGAGTGCCTTCCTCACTGTGTCCAGACTCAGGGATCTTAGGGCAGGATGTCAGCTACTACTTCTCACTTCCTCTTGATTCTCCTTATACCTCAGGTTTCTCCACACATAATGAAGAGCCTTTTGCACTCCTGCTGTTTTCCATGGTTACCAAATTCTGCAGTGGCCTGGCCCCCCACTTTCCAATAAAGAAGGTTCTGCTTCTGCTCTGGAAGGTGGTCATGGTGAGCTGATCACCTCCATTCCTACCTCACCCAATCAGATTTCTCTAATCTGTGTCTATGAGCTAGAGCTAGGCAGCTGTTAGTTCCTGAGAACCAGGAGAAGCAGAGGGCCTTCCTGGAGTCATCAAATGGTCTGCATCACCTGCATCATCAGGCTTCTGGTTCTATTGGACAAATCTGTTGGATGCCACACTCTGAGTTGAAGATGTCAGTGGCACCTTTCCCTAACAGAATTGATGTTTCATAGAAAGCACACTAGCTGGCCATTGGGAATTTGGCTGTGTTCATTACAATGAGCATTCAGCAATTCTGTACCTGTTTCTATAACTGTAAAAAGTTAAGACTAATGCATGCTTTTTCTTCCAGTAGAGGATAGGCGTTCTTACAAGGATATAGTTAATAATTTGTTATTTATTCTTCACCCTGACCCTTCATCCTATAGTCTTCCTCTGGCTCGCATCCTATGGGGCTAGAGGAACAACATACCCTGTTAGTGGGCCTCACAGGGAAACCCACCTCTTGACTGCAGAGGAAACTGAGACTCTAGGGCATTCCAGCAACTGAATGTGCTCCTTAAAATGAGAGATCGTGCCAAGGATGGTGGCATATGGTTATAAAACTCTATAGACTAAGGATGAAGTTTGCAAGTTTAAAGCCAGCTTGGGCTACACAGTGGGACCCTGCTCAAGAAACAAAACGAAGGGAGGGTTGCCTTCCATTCTTTAAACTTTTTCCAGTGGGGTCCCTCCTCACTTGTAATGTCTGGTGCTGTTTCCAGCCCTGGGTTAGTAAGTAAAGCTGTGCTTTATTCTGACCCTAGAGACCCTCAGACTGGAGTAGTGATCATGTTTGTTCCTTCATGTTCCTTGTTCAAGAGGCAGTGTGAGGAAATTGAAGTTGAGGTGCTTCCCTTCTAGCCGTGTTGCTCTGACTGTGTCCTCTTATGACTGCCCTCCCTTCCCTCTCTGCTTTTTCTCCTGTTTCAGAACAATTGCTTTTAAATTTTAATATAATTACATCATTTCCCCCTTTCCCTTCACATGCATCCATCCCTTGTTCCTTACTCTCTCTGAAACTTATGGTCTCTTGTTTTTAGTTACTGGGGTGAGTGAGTGTGTGTGTGTGTGTATGTGTGTGTGTGTGTGTGTTTCTATTTCTAAGTACACAAATATAGCACACTCAGAGCTGACACTGTATTGGATAACTTCCCCTTTCCTTTGTACTCTTTAGTTTACCCTTGGTGGATTTGAGCACCTTCAGGCTCTCAAAATACAGAAGCGTGCAGAGTTGGGCCTGCCTCCACTAGCTGAGGACAGCATCCAGGTTGTAAAGAGCATGCGTGCTGCCTCCCCGCCTTCTTACACTCTTGATCTGGGGGAGTCTCAGCTGGCCCCTCCACCCTCCAAGCTGCGGGGTCGCCGTGGTTCTCGAAGGGTATGGACCAAACATACAGTAGTACTGGGGTATTGACGGTATTGGGGTATTGACTGGTCAAAAAAAAAAAATCAAGATTCTAAGGTATTATGGATATGGTAGGAAAAGGCAGTAGATGGCCATCCCATGTTGGCCCTGTAACCAACATGAATCCTTAGTGTCTATACCTTGGTCTCTCCTCTGGCCTTGCATGTGTTATTGGTCTGGACCTCAGTGAGCTGAGTTGCTTAGCATCCTAAATATGAGTTAGTTTAGAATTCTGAGAGTAGGGACCCTGAAAAGAGCATCCAGCAAATCTACATGTCTATCATGAATCACCATTTTCTTGGCAGAAAGAAGTTTTATTTTGAGCCACCGTCCTCTGTCTGGCCTTGGACCACAAGCTTACTTTTGAGAGATGGCTGGTTAGGGTTCTAGGTTGTGTATAGTCTTGAGACGTTCTAAATAAGTTACACTGAGCCATGGCCACATTTTCATGAACTCACCTGGCTAAGTTACCAGAGTTTGCCAATTAAAGATGACAGGGTTCAATCTAGTCTAAATTGTAGGCAGTATGACTTTTTTTTAAGAAACCTTTCTTTTTTGTTTCATAAAGTAATGCTTACTCATTGTAGAAAATTTGGAACAAATATAAAAATGTGATAAAGAGAGAAAACTCACCCACAAGCTTAACAACCAGAAGCAGTGACTGTTAACTTTTTGGCCTATTTCTGTCCAACCTTTTTTTCTTTATGCAATAAGATTTAGCATTCTAAGCTTACTTTGTTCTGCCTGGCAGCAAGCTTCTGTCATCTTCTTCCTCAGTCAGCCAGCTGGTGTGTGCTGACAGAAAGCACACTCACTGAATGTTCACCTAAGCAGAGCATAATTAGGAAGGAAAGTGCTGGGGTGGGGGGCGCGGTTAGCATCAGTGCTTTTGAAAGCTGGGTATCACCAGGTGCTGTCTAGGCTCTGTTTCTTGGCCTTGGTCATTTTTCCCAGGAGCTACTTGTCCTATGATTGAGTCCGGTGAGTTATAAGAAGGAGATGGGGAATGCAATGTTCTCACATTAGATAGCTTTCGACCTCATGTTTCCTGAAGTCTAGGGAGAGTTCAGACAAGGTCATCATATACTCTGTATTTCCCCCTGGCCCCCAGCAACTCCTCACCAAGCAAGACAGCCTGGACATCTACAATGAAAGGGATCTCTTCAAGACTGAGGAACCAGCCACAGAGGAGGAAGAAGAATCTGCGGGTGATGGAGAACGAACCTTGGATGGAGAGTTAGACCTGCTAGAACAGGATCCTCTGGTGCCACCTCCACCCTCACAGACACCTCTCTCTACTGACCGGGTAGCCTTTCCCAAGGGCCTGCCCTGGGCCCCGAAGGTTAGGTAGGTTTAATGGCACCACTAATCCTGAACTTTGAGATTTCTATCACTGAAGAGCCAGGGTGGAAGCACACACACTCCGTGTTCATTAACCTGGTGTGCTAATCAACTCCTGGTCTGAAGTTCCTTCTGTCCAACTCTGTCTTCTTCCAAATGAATGAACAGGAGATCTGAAAAGTTCTCTCTCTCTCTCTCTCTCTCTCTCTCTCTCTC
>NC_034591.1:49476078-49479568 GCF_900095145.1 Mus pahari
TGTAGACCAGGCTGGCCTCGAACTCAGAAATCCGCCTGCCTCTGCCTCCCAAGTGCTGGGATTAAAGGCATGCGCCACCACCACCCAACAAAAGTTCTCTTTCTTGAGGTTTGTTTTGTTTTGTTTTCTTCTTCTCTCTGATACTGGTCTCTTCACCATCATCTCAGACAGAAGGATATTGAACACTTCTTGGAGATGAGCAGAAACAAGTTCATTGGATTCACTCTGGGGCAGTAAGTGACTAGCTATTTTAAAAATGGATATAAAGTATATTAGAGAAAGCCATGAATCTTCCTCACTAGGATTTGTAAAGCTAAAAAGGATTTCACTGTCAAGGGTGTCACTAGGCTATCCCATTAAGTGTGCATCTGTCACCTGCAGATCAAGTGAATAGCTAAGAGGCCATATGATATAAATCTCCTAATTTTCAGAAATGCTTCTGGATGTGATTATTTTTGTGACCTTAAGCAAGCTGATGGACCTTGAACCTTATATAAGAAGGTATTAGATAGCAGGAATAGATGGTGAAGTATGTGATGTATTTGGGTAGTTTTTGGGTAGTTTTCTCTTTGAGCTTATTATGGTTTGGTGTTTTGTACCTTTTACAGGGACACAGACACCTTGGTTGGATTACCTCGACCCATCCACGAGAGTGTGAAGACTCTAAAGCAGGTGACAAGGGTGGGCTTTCATTCTTCAGGGATAAGGAGCCACCAAAGCAAGTCAGAGTACCACGGCCTTGGGTACTTAGAGTTCTTCTTTCAGAATATTCAGGACCTTCTGCATCTCCCCTGCAGGCCTTTTGGCCCAATAGGAGAAGGCAGGTCTCTCTTCTTACCCAGTTTCCTGCATTCAGATAGATGAAAATGAAATTTCTTTCTCTTGTTTCTTTTCCCTCTATCACTCTCTCTCTCTCTCTTCTCATTTGTTGCTTCCTTTAATTTCAATTTCCCATAGGTCCACTAGCTTCTGAAGGCCACACATTAGGTAGCAATCTTTGTTATATCATTATATGTATACACACAAAGAATGTGGAATCATAACTCCATACATACATGCATGTACATCAAATATGTATGAGCAGTATTCCAAGGGCAAAGGTCTATTCTCTTGCTTCCCCTTGCACTTTGAAGGTAAATGACAAGGTATTTGCTAGTATCCAACAAATATGGAAATATAATACACAGAAATATTGTTCATGAAGTACTGCTCAGAGCTAATAATTCAGAAATGAATTAGATTCTTGCTTCCAAAGGTTTTATAGGGTTTTTTTTTGGATGATAAACTCATGGAATATTTCCTCTGAACAAGGAAAGTTAAGGAGGAGCCTGGGAGGAGGAGGAGGAGGAGACTCATGAGAATTTGGTTCTTAATCCTTGTTGATATTTTCTTATTTCTGCCAGCACAAGTATATCTCCATTGCAGATATACAGATAAAGAATGAAGAGGAACTGGAGAAATGTCCCTTGTCTTTGGTGAGTCAAGGGCTCTGGCACATAGAAGGTGGGCAAAAAGAACTGTTTGCAGTTCTGTTGCACGGCATACATTGTGTGTGGCATTGATTCAGCTTGTTAAAGACAAAGGACCCATGCTGTATTAAAATAGGGGACAGCAATTAAATAACTAAACAAGACCAATGGGGCTGGAGAGATTGCTCAGCAGTTAAGAGCATTGACTGCTCTTCCGACAGTCCTGAGTTCAAATCCTAGCAACCACATGATAGCTCACAAACATCCGTAATGAGATCTGACGCCCTATTCTGGTGTGTCTGAAGACAGCTACAGTGTACTTACATAATAAATAAATAAATAAATCTTCTGAGCTGGGCATTGGTAATCCCAGCACGTGGGAGGCAGAAGCAGATGGATTTCTGAGTTCGAGGCCAGCCTGGTCTACAAAGTGAGTTCTAGGACAGCCTGAGGTATACAGAGAAACCCTGACTTATATACCAGAAAAACTGGAAAAAAAATATCTTCTGGCCAGATCAAGCAGAGCCAGAGCAAAAAGAAAAAGAAAAAAAAAAAAAAAAAAAAAGCAAGACCATCACAGAATGGTAAGTCCCATGAAGATAACCTAAGTAGGGAAACATGACAGATAGTCATCTACCCATCTGTAGATTATTTTTGGCTAGGCAGTTGGGATAGATGAGATGTATCAGAAGGTGACATTTAATCAAGATCTGAAGTACAGAGAGGAACCAGCCATAGCAAGGAACATCAAAGGAGAAAACATTCCAAGGAGAGTCAGGGTAGCAAGGGCTCAGAGTGCAAGAGGCAGCAAAAGAAGGCTGGCTGTCGTAACAGCCTGTCAGTAAGGTGGGCTTATGGAGATGATGATGTTGGACAAGTGGCCTGAGACACTTTACATAGGACCTGTTAGCAGAGGCAGAGTGCTGAAAGTTGATTCACAGCACAAAGGGAAACCTTTGGAGATTTTAAGTAGAGGCGAGACATTAATCTTTGGTTTAAAAAAAAACACTATCTACTATGCAAAGATAGTTTGGGCCAAACAAAGAAGGGAGGCACTGACCCATCTCAAAACAGTTAAAGTGAAAGTTGATAGTGACCTAGAATAGGGTTGTAAAGTAGATGAATGTGAGTTATATTTTGAAAGAATATAGCTAGATGTATATCAAGAGGCAAAGAGAAGACTCAAGAATAAGTGTCACCTGGAAAATAGGAGGAGTGCCCAAAATCATGTTGGGTCATTCTAAGGTTTAGATGTCCATTAAATACTCAAGCAGAACTACTGGACACTTAGGTATGTACATATGTTTAGAGTTCCAAGGAGAGGACTGGATTCAATAAATTTTAGAATCATTGATTTGTTACAATGTTAAAACTATAGACATGGCTAAGGGAACCCAAGGAAGTGGGCAGAGCCAAAAGAGGATGGGACCCAGGAAAGTCCCTGGGACATACCAATATATTGAAGGTGGGACGAGTCAGAAAAGAAACCACAAAAAGTGAGAAAACCACTCAATGAAGTAGAAGAGAATCTAAAAATCTGATACCATAAAAACAAAATCTTTAAGGAAGGGAGTGATGGCTATGCCAGCTGCTGATAGACGGCACATGACAACAGAAGTGCCCATTGCATGAGGCAGCATTAAGATAATCGGTGACTTTGTTAAGGATGATCACAGTGAAATGGCTAAAAAAGTCTGTTGCAAGTACATTGAAAAGAAATGTAAAGCAAAAAAGTAGACAGCCAATAAATAGAGAGAAAGGAGATGGTAGCTATGGGAGGATGTGGGGTAAGAGAAAGTAGTATGCTAAAACATAACAATTGTGGTGTTGGTTAATCCCAGTACTGCAGAAGCAGAAGCAGAAGGATCCAGAGTTTAAGGTTATCCTCAGCTACTTATCTAGTTGAGGCCAGCCTGGACCACATGAGACCCTTTTGGAAAAGGAAAAGAAAGGAAGGAAGGAAGGAAGGAAGGAAGAAAGGAAGGAAGGAAGGAAGGAAGGAAGGAGAGAGAGAGAGAGAG
>NC_034591.1:49480798-49493727 GCF_900095145.1 Mus pahari
TCAGATTTCGTTACGGATGGTTGTGAACCACCATATGGTTGACTGGGATTTGAACTCAGGACCTTTGGAAGAGCAGTTGGTGCTCTTAACCACTGAGCCATCTCGCCAGCCCCGTATTCTTTTTTTTATTCGTATTTTTTTAAAGATTTATTTATTTGTTTTATGTATATGAGTATACTGTAGCTATAGGTTGCGAGCCTTTATGTGGTTGTTGGGAATTGAATTTAGGACCTCTGCTTGCTCTGGTCACTTCCCCTGCCCCCCACCCCTCCCCCTCCCCGGCTCACTCAGTCCCTGCTCGCTCCAGCCTAAAGATTTATTTATTATTATACATAAGTACACTGTAGCTGTCTTCAGATGCACCAGAGAAGCGTGTCAGATCTCATTACAGATGGTTGTGAGCCACCATGTGGTTGCTGAGAATTGAACTCAGGACCCTCGGAAGACCAGTCAGTTCTCTTAACTGCTGAGCCGTCTCGCCAGCCCTGCACTCATATTCATATACCCATATGCACATACCTGTGCATAGTTAAAATAATAAAAATACATCTTAAAGATTGTAGACCCCAGGCCCAAGTAGAAACTTGGTTTATCTTCTAAGCACAAGATGTTGTCTTGCATGTCAAAAGGCAAGCAAAGACTGGCAGATCTGGTATTCCAAAGATGTACTATGTTGTTCTAATTACTCTGTCTTTGTGTGGGGCAGAGTCAGCAACCTGAGGGGCTCTTGGGTGAGGAGATTGGTTGAAGAGAGAGAAAGTAGTAAGGCTTTGGGGGAGTAGAAAGGCACACGTGATAAGATCACCAGGTTCTTTTGAATGCCTGGTCAGGCTCGTATCCATGGACACAGTTATTCCTCCTTCCCTCCAAGTCTTGTCGCAGTGACTCTCACCCTGAGGGAAAAAAGACTGCACTGGTCGAAGATTTCAGTGAGGCCTGGGCTGCCTTTTGAGCATCCGAGACCCTGTGTCTCCCATTGTGATAAAGGGATTCATTAGGGTCATGAAGAAGACAGAGGTATAGATGGGGCACTTAGGAAGAAGGACATGATGATAACAAGGATACTGGAGAAAGGGTGAAGATTAGTTTCCAACCCTTTAAAAGCTTCCTTGCTTTTTAAAAGCTTCCTCATCTTTTTTTCTCTGATAATGAGTTACCCATGTATATTTTGTGTGTGTGTGTGTGTGTGTGTGTGTGTGTGTGTGTGTGTGTGTGTGTGTGTGTACACCAAAGCAGTGGTCTAAGTAAGCCATTTTCTGGATGGAGTTCTGACTCCTGATTGAGCATGTGTCATGGAAAGAGTCTGATTAATTTCAGATACTGGGAAAACCAGTCTCATCAATTATTGAGACTGGAAAAAGACAGCAGAGATCAGCTAAACCAGCTCAAAGAAAAAAACTGAAGCCTAAAGAGGAATGGTCACTCATCCAAAACCATATAGTGAATCATTATCCCACATAAGATAGCACACCAGGGCTGACTCCCAGAGCAGACCTCTCAGTTCATGCCACCCCTCAGCAACCAAGATGTAACGTTTAGTAACCTGAACAGTAGCCTAGGTCAACTGTGTTTTCTTCCCTAGGGAGAAGAGGTGGTACCAGAAACCCCGAGTGAAATCCTCTACCAGGGCATGCTGTACAGCCTCCCCCAGTACATGGTAAGGAGCTGGCTAGGCCAGAGCTGCCCTTTGCTACCAAAAGGAACTTGGAATTCTGAACTTTCCTTGTGGCTCCTCTGCAGGTGCCATTCTCCCTAGCCTTTCTCCTGGAGCCTGGGGTGCATAATAAAGTAAGATCTACCTACAGATGATGTGTCAGAGCCATTTCTACTAGCTAATCACCACCATCATGAGTTTTACTGTTGTCTGCCGTGTCTTTGGTAGCCTCTAGATAGGAATGGTGAAGATGCTGTTGGGGTCAGAGGAAGAAGAGGAAGGAAGAATGTTGGGCTTATATCACCCAGTTAGTTCTCTGCTTTGCCTCTCCCAGTTTGTCCTTTCTGTGTTCACTTTGGGAGCAACCCTGAAGCAAAACAGCTTAGAAGTTTGCTTTGGCCTTCTCCCTTGACCTCACAGACAGGCCTCAAGATAAATACCTGTTTGCATTACTATATGCTGGCAAAGCTTAGTCACTCAAGGAAGATCTTAGATAAAGGCTTTGAAATACTTTTCATGGGCTGGAGAGATGGCTCAGCAGTTAGGAATACTGACTGTTCTTCCAGAGGTCCTGAGTTCAATTGCCAGCAACCACATGGTGGCTCACAACCATCTGTAATGGAATCTGATGCCCTTTTCTGATATGTCTGAAGACAGCTACAATGTACTCATATACATAAAAAAAAATAAATATAAAAAGTTAAAAATTAAAAAAATAAAGAAATACTTTTCATTTGGGCTAGAGAAGTTTGAAAGAACCACTATTATCACAGAGTGGGATAGACAAGGGTGGCTTTCCTCTTTTTCTCTCTCCCAGATTGCACTGCTTAAGATTCTGCTGGCTGCAGCTCCCACCTCCAAGGCTAAGACAGACTCTATCAATATCCTGGCAGATGTCCTGCCCGAAGAGATGCCGTGAGTGCTTCCACTGGGGCATCTGCTGGACACTAGTGTCTCGTCTTCAGGCCCCCTGTCCCACCACACTGTGGTAACAAGAGTTGTCTGAAGAGAAGTCTCCTTTTCTGAATGTACCTCCTGTCTCCTGCAGGGCCTTCTACCTACTGAGCTCTATGGAACTCAGAACTAGGGTCCAACAGAAAACCTCAGTGCTGATATGAGTAGCTGCCAGATACATGAGTAGACAGCACCAGTGGATGAGTTTGCCAGAGACAGGACACATTAACAAAAAGATCATGAAAGCTTTTTCCTGGATAGATTCCTAAATGGGAACTTCAGAGATTTCCCTAGCAGAGAAGTTCAGGTTTCCTAAATTCTGACTATATATATTCTGACTATAGATATAGATGTGTGTGTGTGTGTGTGTGTGTGTGTAGCCCAACTACTATCTAACCCAACTACTTGGGTCTTTCATCTGTAGGCCTCCATCCATCCCTACCTTTCTACTAATGCTTCCTCTTTCCCTTGTAGCGTAACTGTTCTCCAGAGCATGAAACTAGGCATTGACGTGAACAGACACAAGGAGATCATTGTAAAGAGTATCTCTGCCCTGCTCCTTCTACTTCTCAAACACTTCAAACTCAACCATATCTACCAGGTGAGCAGTTAGGAACACTACATTACAAGCTCCAAGTATTCCTCATACCATAGGGGCCACATAGGAAGCCTTGTACTGCTGTGTGTTTTACTTGGCCTTTGTCCTGAATGAGAGAGTCCAGCTACTTGTGGCATGAGTGTATGGTGGGATATGGAGTGGGATGTGGGGAGCCATCCTAGAAAGATGCAAAAGTCTGTATTTTTTATAAGTTAGCTCCAGGTCTGGCTAGGGATTCTTAAGAATACTCCTAGCTAGTTAGAATCAATTCAACCATTCAAGAAAGGTGCCTAGGCATATTGGCCATACTTGTCTGTATGTGAAGCCCTATTCTGAATCAGATCTAATTCTAAATGAGACACAGGTCAGACTCTTACAAGCCACACAGTCTTGTAACAGATCCATAAATGCCCTCTTGTAGAGCGGTGTGATACAGATAGGCACTGTTGAAATACCTAATCCAACTTGAGGTAGAGAAGAGGTGACTTTTAACCTAAGTCTCAGAGAAACAGATGTTAGCCAGGAAATGGGACTTATCAGGGAAGATAAAATCCAACTCAAGCAGAAAACCCAATATGTGAAAGCTCAGAGGAGAAAGAGCAGAGAACTTTTGGAAACTAATTAAATGTTGCTGGAGTTCTGCTCAGAGTGAGTGATAGAGATGATCGGCTGATATGTAAAGCCACAGGGATCAGCAGGGATCGTATATCTGATAACACATGATTATGAAATACCTATAATATGCTTGACATCCAACAAAGCTTTTATGAGCTTTTTATCCCTGGTTTTTTGTTTTGTTTTGGTTTGGTTTGGTTTTTTGTTTTTTGTTTTTTGTTGTTGTTGTTGTTGTTTTGTTTTTTTAAGTGCAGGGGAGAGGGAACTGGTGGCATTTTTGGATAATTTTTTCTTTCATTATCATCGTTGGTTTGGTTTGGTTTTGAGGCAGAGTCTCACTGTGTAGCTGTACTGGAACTCATTATGTAGACTAGGCTGGCCTCAAACTCACAGAGCTCTTCCTACCTCTGCCTCCTGAGCACTCTGGCTTACCTCTGGTTTATAAGTGGGGAGATCAGGGTTAAAGTCAAGACTTTGCTTTGCTTTCCCACAAAGGCATTGTTTGCCTTGGGCCTGTAGGCATTACCAAGGTACAAGGACAAGATGCCAACAAGCGAATAGAAGCTTCTCCTTTAGAGAGAGCGTGGGAATATGGAGCCCTTCTCATTCCTGCCCAGAGGCCTGACCCCATTTTCCAACTAAACACTCAGAACAAAGCCTGATAAAAGAAAGAGTCATATTTAGGGAAGGTCAGCACGGGCTGTGACTGTGACTTTATCCTGTGCTTGCTAAGCAGCATCGGGATTAGAAGGAGCAGACTGGTGAGGAGACGTTGCTCACCGTTCCACTAGGATGTGTCTCCCAGTGTTTCTCTTGCTGGGCAATAGATAGGTCTTTAGCCAGACTGACAGATATCCTGAATGGCCTGGCCACAGTGTGTGTCAGTGTGGGTAAGTCCAGACAAAGCCTGAACAGAGTTCAGATTCTTAAAACTTCTCACTTTCAGCAGTAGGTATGTACTAGCTCCTTTATCTAGAACTTGGAAAATACTTTTGGGTGGCTTCCAGGGAGGAAATGCCAAGCAGGAGAGAGAAGTAGTTACGACATAAGCTGACCCCCACCTCTATCCACATATTCAGGAACAGAAAGCAGCTTACCCTTCTGCCATGGCTACTTCTGGCAGATGACACAGAGTTACTGTTTAAACCTCTGCCTTTCTACCTTATTTCTGTACTGTCCCAGCCTGCTTAGGCTCAGATTTGGAGGCATCCTTTGTTTCTGGTGTTCCTCCGTGCATCATAAATGAAATCCAGGGTGACTAACTCTATACCTTTGTTTTTATTGCCACTTACCCCAGTAGGTCTTCCTGGACATGAACCCCATATGGACTTAAGAGAGCCAAATAGAAGCCCAAGTACTGGTATTTATCTCATCAAAGACATCCTGGATTGGCTGAAGAGGCTCTTGTTCATTCATTCACTGATACATTGATATTCTAAGTATTAGAAATAAGGCCACATACTGGACAGAGTACTGACACCACATTCCAGTGGTTACTATGTGCTGTCTCCAGCTTGACTGATGCCAGCAGTTGCCAAGAGTTAGCTGCACCTGTCCCTGCTATATCAGTCACAGCTGAGACATTACGACCCAGACCTTGGGTATGGAAACCAGCTCTCTCAGGGAGCCTTTCTTTCCCACTGGACTTAGGAAAAAAAGTCACAGCAGTTCTTGCTATTTTTTTTTTTTTTAGAGTATGTTTGTTGGTTTTTTTTTTCTTTCTTGTATGTTTACTGTGTTTTTGATCAAAAGCTTGTAGCACCCACTGCAGATTATAAGATAGTCTATAAGATAGGCTGGCTGAATATGAGTTTCCCCATTTCAGAGACTGACAGACTGATAAAACAATAGACAGTAGATATTCTAATGAGTGGATTTATATTTGTGCTTTCGTGTCTTTTTTTTTAAATACATGCTTCATATCTTCCCCCAAATAAGCAAACTTTTCTGCTTTGATCTTTTAATTCAGTTTGAATATGTATCACAACATTTAGTGTTTGCCAACTGCATCCCCTTGATCCTGAAGTTCTTCAATCAAAACATCCTGTCCTACATCACTGCCAAAAACAGGTATGGACTCTGGACAGATTTCAAGGGAGTACTTTAGATAAGAGAAAGTTCCTTCATCTCTGCACCTTTGATTTCTTCTTGTATCACTAGTCCCTCCTTTCTTTTTCTTTTAAAGATTTGTTTGTTTGTTTATGTGAGTACACTGTAACTGTCTTCTGATACATACCAGAAGAGGGCATCAGATCCCATTACAGATGGTTGTAAGCCACCATGTGGTTACTAGGAATTGAACTCAGGACCTCTTGGAGAGCAGTCAGTGCACTTAACCATTGAGCCATCTCTCCAGCCCTAGTCCCTCCTTTCTTAGAGCTTTTAAATTTGTTACTTTTTAAATTTTTATTTTCGTAGGTACACACCCGTCAAAGCATGGGTGTGGAGGTCAGAGGACAACTTGCAGAAATAGGTTCTCTTCTTCACCTATGTGTCCTGGGAATGAAACTCAGGCTGTCTGTGTTAGCATTAGGAGCTGAGCTATCTTGCTGGCCCAAAATATGATTTTTTTTGAAGGCTAGATGGTCTTTATTTATTGGGGGCAGCCAGGAAGGAACAAAAGTTGCAATTAAAATTAAAAGTTGCAGCAAAATTAAAATTTTGCAGACTGTGACTGCATGTAAATGCAGCTTCCATAATTTTATAGATTAGTTGATGTTTCTATTATCATTTTAGAGACAAAGACATGCTTTTGCTAGTATTTTTAAATATAAGAATCTTTGCAGGGTGCAGACTTCACTCGCTCTTTGCTCAGAAGCAAGCTTATTTTTTTTATTTTTTATTAGATATTTTCTTTATTTACATTTCAAATGTTATCCCCTTTCCTAGTTTCCCCTCTGAAAATCCCCTNCCCCCCCACCCCGCCCCCTGCTCCCCAACCCACCCACTCCTGCTTCCTGGGCCAAGCAGTCTCCTACACTGGGGCATAGAACCTTCACAGGACCAAGGGCCTCTCCTCCCATTGATGACCGACTAGGCCATCCTCTGCTATGTATGCAGCTAGAGCCATGAGTCCCACCATATGTTTTCTTTGACTGGTAGTCTGTGGGAGCTCTGGGGGTACTGGTTAGTTCATATTGTTGTTCCTCCTATGGGGCTTCAGTCCCCTTCAGCTCCTTGGGTACTTTCTCTAGCTCCTTCATTGAGGACCCTGTGATCAGTCCAATGGATGATTGTGAGCATCCACTTCTGTATTTGTCAGGCACTCAAAATATATTTTTACATCAATAATTCCAGTTAATATTGGCAGTGCTAAGAGATAGTACCAGTTTTGTTCTCATCTTACCAGTTAGGAGATAAAGTCAGATAAATTCACAGAAAAGTGAAATGGTTTGCTCACGATTGTGAACAAAGATGGATCCACCAATAAAGGGCCACACAAACATGAGGATGTGAGTTCTGAGCCCTGTAACTCATATAAAAAGTTGGGTGTGGCAGTATACATCTATAAATCCAGCACTAGGGAGGTGGAGACAGACAGAATCTTGGCGCTCACTGGCCATCTAGCATAGCCAAATTATTGAGCTCCATGTTTAGTGAGAGTCCCTGAATCAAAAAAGTAGGCTTTCATTGCTGTGAAGAGACACCATGACCAAGGAAACTCTTCTAAAGAAAAGCATTTCATTGGAGCTGGCCGCCAGTTTCAGAGGTTTAGTTCTTTATCATGGTGGGCAGCATGCTGACCTACAGGCAGACCGACCTAGTCAAACCACCACAGTGTTGAAATTTCATTGAGCATTAGAAATAGAAGGAACATTAGACATTAGCTAGCCCAAATTCTGCATTGTACTCGTAAAGGGATAAGGAAACAAAACCAGCCACTTATTGAGTGACTGTGTTCCTATTGCTATGTGTGCTTTATTTCCTTCCTGACCCAAGCCTGATTCCCTTGGCTCACTGAAGAGCTTGTAGCTTTCTTGCAGTTCCCACTGTTTGGTGACAAACATTATTATATATCATTCTTGAGCTACTGTTTGATCAGCAATGCTATAAGAAGCAGCCCTGTGCTTCGAACTTCCTCGAGGGTGGCATTGGAAGTTACCCCCGGAGTTCCTGGCTTTCAGAAGGATCAGGAGAAAAGCCAAGAGATCTTCTTTTCATCTTCATAACCACAGATTATTTAATGGAGTGTGTTTGGGCAGCATCTCTGGGAATACTTTTATATTCACATACAGACTTAAATGCAGAGGCAAATGAACCTAAGTTTACATATTCCCTAAAGAACCCAAGAGAGCTAAGAAGGAACAGGTCTGTCTTTCTGCTTTAACTTTTTTTGCATGTACCAGATAGGACCAACCTGAAAGAACTCCATGATTCCTCTGTGGCTGAGGAGATGAGGGTGGAGTTGCCCAGCACGGGTGCCCTCAATTTCAGCGAAGGGCATGAAGCAATCTGAGAAACATAAGTCTGCAGGGGAGGAATAACTCCTGCCCTTTTCAGAAGTGGGCAGTTCCAGCTGTTGCCATTTACCTAAAGCTTGTCCTTATCTCTGCATCTTGCAGCATTTCAGTGCTGGATTACCCGTGCTGCACCATCCAGGATTTGCCAGAGCTTACTACCGAGAGTCTGGTAAGCAGATGGGGATTTGTGGCCTTTGAAATTGGCTAATGGCAGAGGCTGGCATTTGCTTTTTCATGTCTTCTCTGGCCCCATGATGCCATGGTTTGGGAGTCTCAGATCAATGAAGGCATATTGGCAAGAGCACAGAGGTTGGCAAGGGTTTAAAGCTGCTGAAGGGTTTGGAAAAGCTGAGCCTAGCATCTTAAAGAGGAGAGGAGAGTCAGTGGAAAACACTGAAGAGGAGAGGGAATTTAGACAGATAATGAGACTGAAACACAATATCTATGCTAATTAGCCAGAGAGTCTCTTCTGATGTTCTGATGTGTGTCACACACACACAATCCATCTTCTTTGTATTAAGTTGTGCTGTAGGCAATTTGCTTCTCATTTTTATGTTAGATATCAAGCCCAGAAGTATGTATCTTGGAAAATTCCTTGCCCAGGAAGATCTTCATCCTGAAGCAGGCCTAGGCAAATCAGAAAAGTTCCTCTGAAATATTCTGAATTTTCTGAAACTGCCTGGCCAAATCATGTTTATGATAAGGCATCTATCTACTTTAAGCTATATTGGCACAGCTCTTCGGACATACTACTTTCATCCTGTTGCAGTATATATAATACCTTCTCCAGCCTTCGCAATTCTAAATTCTCTGATGAGAGAGTACTCTCATCTATTTTTATATCCCTGAAGCCTAACACTATGTTTAGTACTTTGAAGACCTCAATAATACTAATGATGTTACTCACCCATGGGTGCTACAGCCCTTTGTCCCCCAACTTTAATACCTACAAAATGCTGGGTCAGGAAAGTATATTATGCAAAAAGAGAAAATTCCTCTTGTAGTGCAGGTTTTATAAACCCGCAGAAGCTGGATTTGAAGCGGGGGACACATCAAGAACCATTTGACTCACTTCTTTCTCTGTCAAAGATGAGAAGCAAGTGCTCAGTGGATGGACTGACTTGTCACAGACCCTAAATTAGACATGAGTCAAAAGATCCATGTCCTGAAAAACCATAGCTAGCTCGTTCTTGCTACTGAGCAGCCAAGGAAACTGGAAGGTTTTACTCTTACGGAGATGTAAAAACTTATCTAACCTTTATTATTAACATGCTAGTATTGCATCTGTAAAAAGCCATATAAAGTTAACGTTACTATTTTGTTTGTTATCTTTTGTTTGAGACAGGGTCTCTCTATATAGCCCTGGATGTCCAAGAACTTGCTATGTAGACCAGCTTGGCCTTGAACTCACAGAGACCTGCCTGCCTCTGTCTTCCTAGTGCTAAAATAAAAGACATGTACCACCACATCTTGCCCAATTTTATAGATGGAGAAGATAACTGCTAAGAATTTATAATTGGAAATAGCAAAGTTGGACCTGGAGAGATGACTCAGTAGTTAAGTGCACTGTCTGCTAGTCCAGAGGACCCAGCTTCAGTTCCGAGCACCCACATGGCAGCTTACAGCCATCTGTAATTCTAGTTTCTGAAGATCTGATGCCTTCTGTCCTCTAATACTGTTGTGTGCACATGGTACAAAAAATACATATG
Organism: Mus pahari; assembly: GCF_900095145.1. Classification (NCBI taxonomy): domain Eukaryota; kingdom Metazoa; phylum Chordata; class Mammalia; order Rodentia; family Muridae; genus Mus; species Mus pahari. The sequence continues at coordinate 49,490,789 of NC_034591.1, forward strand.
TAGACAAAATCCATACACATAAGATAAAGTAGGAAAGATAAAGTAGGAAAGGATGTCTCTGAGATTAAATTTTGGAAGGAATAATATATTTTAACCCATAAACAGTGGTACATAGTAGCATTAAAATTCTACTATTGGCCTGGCATAGTGGCACACACCTTTAATCCCAGTACTTGGGAGGCAGAGGCAGATGGATTTCTGAGTTCCAGGCCAGCCTGGTCTACAGAGTGAGTTCCAGGACAGCCAGGGCTACACAGAGACACCCTGTCTTGAAAACAAGACAAACAAAAGTTGTACTTCAAGATATAAGTATTTCAAGATATGAGTTCAGCTTTTGTGGCCTGAATCTATTACTTTTTAATTTTTAAAAATGTTTTGTTACATCAATATTTATTTATTTATTCATTTATTTATTATGTTGAGTGCCTGTGTGCTACAGCACAGGTGCAAAAGTCAGAGGACAACTTACAGGAGTTGGTCCTTTCCTTCCACCACAGGGATTCCAGGGATCAAACTGAGGTCATCAGGCTTGGCAACAAGTGCCTTAACCCATGGAGCCATCTTGCCTGCCCCTGAATTGTTTTCCTTAATAACAATGTGTACCTTGTCTCCATTCCAACCCCATTAGCTCCTATATAGGAATTAATGGGAAGTTTACTTTCACATCACTTCCAGTTTGATCTTTTGGGATATGAGCACATAATTGTTTATATGATTATGACTTCTGTTAAGACTTTATTATTATCAGGAAAGGGCAAAAGCATGTATTAGTTAAGACCTAGTGAATATTTGAGTCTTCTCAGTGAAACAATAGTGGCATCTGGTGGTTTTGTTTAGTAACCACAGACTTTTTCTTTCCTAGCCCAGTGCGATTTATTCCACATAGGTTCTCAGTATAATTGATTTACCTAAACTAATAACTTCTGTAGCCAGAAAAGAACAAGTAATATTTATCTCTTTTCAGGCTCACCAAATTGCAAGCACAAGAAATATATACTGCCTTCAGTATATGTTATTCACATTCAGAAACTTCAAGCTTTTTTCCTGATTACAAAATTATAGGTATACTTATGGGAGAAAAATAAATACTCAGAAAAGTATGAGTAATCAAATAAAAATATCCCCTATAACTATATATAAGCATTGTTTATATTTTACTGCAACTAGAATGTATATAATCAATTATATAGGAATATTATCAACAAACTTTATAGTTGTATATAAGTCTGTCACATATATGTGTGTATGTGTTCTACTCAAATGTAGTTAAATTTGCATGTTCATGGTAGGATTTTATTAAACAATTTCTTTTTCAGTGGCATTGGATATAAACCCAAGTCCGTGCTAAGCAGAACCACTACCATTGATACTTGGGCAGATATTGGATCTTTTTTATTCATCATTTTTATACTATATGTATTATAACATATCACTGTAATAGTACATTTATCATTTATAAGCAAACATACATGTATTTGCAAGTATTCATAAAATGACTTTATATTATGTATGTTTGATGAAAATATGTAGAAGTTACTCCTTCAGAGTCCAGTGAAATGAGAGCAAAGTTGCAGTCCATATTTTTGGAGGCCTGTTAATTCCAAAGAGAAATCCTACAGGTTATGTCTCGTCTTCCTTCCCTTTGTTCCTTGTTTGTTACTGAAATAGCCCTTACTTGTGTAGGCAAGGCTCACCTAGAATTTGCTATGTTGCAAGCTGCCCTCAAACTCAAAATCATTTCTCCCTTGCCCAAGTGCTGGGATTGTAGGCAAATGCCACATGGCTGGCTGAAACTCTTTTCACAGAAAAATGTGGAAAATTCCATGTAAACCTATTGCTACTGCTGCAAAACTAACTCAAAGACCCCTGTGATCTAATTTTGGAAACACAACATTCAAAGGAGGTATCTATATTACTTGTCTGATTGTTGTGTGGGTTTATCGAGGCTCATATTTCATAGCAGGAAAGTCAGGGCAGCGGAAACTTGAGGCAGCTGCACTTCAATTGCATTTCAGGAGGCAGAGAGTGGGGAATACCTGTCAGTTCACTGCTCCTGTTTATTTAGTCCAGGACTCTATGGAATGGTGCCACCCACATTAAAAATGGGTCTTCTCACTTCAGTACCTAATCTTGACAATCCCTCACAGGTGTGCCCAGAGGTTTGTCTCCAAGGTGACCTAAACCCTGTAAAGTTGACAATATTTAACATCACAACATATTTTGGGTGTTCGAGGGGCCCACCTGTAGACTAAAGATGAAGGAAGAAGGTCAAGGGCGTGTTGATGAAGTCATGGACCACCACAGTCAGAGTCAGCTTTCACTATTGAGGACATGGGTGGAATAGTACAGGGATGGCCAAAGCCCTCTAACAAGCCATGAAAAGTTAGCAGTGGCTCAGAATCTGCATGGCTAGCCATTTGCAAAGAAATGTTTGGAATTTCTTTTTAGATCTAGAGGATGGAATTTGTAAGTTAATGTTTAAAAGATGGATCATTAGAAAATTGTTCAAATTTGGGCTTAATTTTTATTGAAAAAAGACATAAAATGTGTTTAGTTTACTTGAATTTTATATACCAAGTCCTCTCAGTAATCCTTATCAAAGGTTTTACAACTTCCTAATCCAAGTACTTCTAGATGTTCCAGAATATTTCTATTAGTTGGGTTTTCTTTTCAGGATGTAATCATTGTACTGAAATATCAAGGTGTGTAGGATTCCTTTCAGATACTGTTTAACCAGTTCTGATCCTTTAAAGAACAGTTGTTGGGGGCCAGCGAGATGGCTCAGCAAATAAGGGCATTTGTTGCCAAGCATGACAACCTGAGGTCAGTCCCAGCACCCATGTGGTAGAAGTGAGAACTACTTCTTCAAGTTGTCCTCTGATATCTCTCTCTCTCTCTCTCTCTCTCTCTCTCTCTCTCTCTCTCTCTCTCTCTCTCTC
>NC_034591.1:49493842-49496363 GCF_900095145.1 Mus pahari
TTCTCTGTATAGTCCTGGCTGTCCTGGAACTCACTCTGTAGACCAGGCTGTCCTCGAACTCAGAAATCGCCTGCCTCTGCCTCCCGAGTGCTGGGATTAAAGGCGTGCACCACCACGCCCGGCACATTTATACATTTTAAATGTATAAACTTTAGTTTTAAAGTTTTGATTTTGGTTTTGTTTTGGTTTTGTTGGTGTTGTGTTTTGTTTTGATCAGGCTTGGTGGTACACATCTATAACGCCATCATTCAGTAGGCAGAAGCAGAAGAGTTGCTACGTATTTGAGGTCTGCATGGATTATATAATGATTTCTACACCAACCCAGGCTAAACCCTGCATTCAAAAAACAAAATAAGTCAACTTTTTGTTCTGATATTGAACATCACTGTTTCAAACCTGTATTACCTTTAGTGTTATTGTTTCCTTAGCATGAATATAGTGTGAACATAACATTTATGTCCATTCTCTATAAAATATTTATACAGAGGAAGGCCCATAAATGAAACCTTTTAAATCATTTGGTTATTTTTCCTCACGATTTCTGTAGCGTGTCCTATAGATGTCGACATCTGGGGTGATTTTCTCAAACTCTGGGGCACATGTAGTTTGCTGCGATGCCTTAGATGGGTGGTCTTGAGAATTCTTCTTTATCACTCCCCCCGCCTGAGAACCATGTCTCCTTTATAGTTATGTCTAGGTCCTTCACGCAGCAGCGGCTTGTCAGAAGCCCATATGGTAATGGCATTACCCCATAATGGCGTGGCAAAAGGAGGTCTGGAGTGTGGCCTCCCTTTCAGTTATAAGAGCCATAGTGAAGAAAAGAAGACTGGTTCACAAAAACAAAAAGGTTTTAATCTGCACTCATTAAGTATTAAGACCTACCAAAAAATTGTTTTAGCGAGGGCAGGGTAGACGTGGTGTGGAAACCCTTCAAGCACAAAGCAACAGTAGAAATGGGATGGCAGAAACAGGATTGGACGTAGATCTCGAGCAGTTTTCCTAAAGCTAGAGAAATCTCATCAGGACAAGGGTCATTGGGTGTTTAGACTTGCCTCAGGCTATCTCTTTCTAGATTTTTATAGAACACCAAGTTAATAATAACAGCATTGGCGTCTTAGAGCAGAAGCAAGAGTTATCACTGTTAGACTTAAGACATCTGTGACTTCAAATGTATTACATTTCACACCTAGCAGCCCTTCTTTCAAGACTCCGTTTATCAAGTGAGTCAGATGTTCTCTGAAGCAGTGAACCCCAGGGCTGAAAAGACTGCTCAGCAGTTAAGAGCACTGACATGATAGGGTGTTATTTCTTGAACCCAACTTAGTAACTCACAACTGCTTGTAATTCCAGTTCCAAGGGATCTGGTGCCTCTTTGTACTGGGTACTGCATGCATTTGGGTACTACATACAAATACTGGGGCTTGCCGGGTGGTGGTGGCGCATGCCTTTAGTCCTAGCAGTTGGGAGGCAGAGGCAGGTGGATTTCTGAATTCGAGGCCAGCCTGGTCTACAGAGTGAGTTCCAGGACAGCCAGGGCTATACAGAGAAACCCTGTCTCAAAAAAGAAAAAAGAAAAAATACTCAGACTCACACACATACACATAAAATTAATTTAAAAGAAAAGAACCTTACTGTTTTCTTACTCTTGTTTGTCTATAGATATTTACCTTCTGCTGATTTGAATAATTTGAATAGGCATAGGAGGGGCTTTTCTGGCCTACAGTCTTCAAGACTTTCAGAAAGAGGAAAATCAAAGAAATGTCTCTTGGCAGCCACTTTCAGTGTTAGCATTGCAGAATGCACCTAGAAAGGGAACAGTGAGAAGACTCCAGATTCGATGGAAGTTAAACATTCACCATGGCTGTGCCATGTTTGGGTTCATGTGTGGTCTTGTCCTGTAGAGGCTTTCCCTCTCTGGGCCTTAGTTTTCGCTTCTGTGGATGACCAAGTTTCACAAGAACACTTGAATCCCACTTTGTGCTCAAACTCAAACCAAGTTGTTTTCCTCAGTCAAAAATCAGACCAATCTTATACTTTCCTTGGATTATCTAGACAACTGGCAAAGCCTGGGTTTTATTTAGTTTTAACTGGGTTGTGAGCAAGTTTTTTTGTTTGTTTTGTTTAGTTTTGTTTTGAGACTAGGGCCCTAGCATTGCCTTGGTGATACATATCACATATTTAATGTTAAGAAGCCATAGTTTTGTTCTTGAAAAAAATGTCTAAGTAGACACCTATTTCTATCTGATATGATCTGTTGTCTCTAGTTAGATACTCACAAGCTTTTTTTGTTTTGTTTTGTTTGAAAGAGGGTTTCTATGTGTAGCCCTTGCTGCCCTGGAAGTTGCTCTGTAGACCAGGTTGGCCTCAAACTCCAGAGATCCACCTGCCTCTGCCTCTCGAGTTCTGGATTAAAGGTGTGTACCACCACTGCCTGGTATTCACAAACCTTCATGCAAGCAGGGTGGAGAGATGTCTCAGTGGTAAGAACGCTGAGGGATGGAGAGATGTCTCAGTGGTAAGA
>NC_034591.1:49497177-49497578 GCF_900095145.1 Mus pahari
ATTTTTTGAGATCCTGAGTGTAGTTCCCAGCATACACATCAGGAAATTTACAACAGCCTGTAAATTTACTATTGGGGATTCTAACACCATCTTCTGGTCTCTGCACACATGTGGGCAAGACACCCATGTAAAAAATAGAATCTTTCTTTAAAAGAAACATAAGAGGGGCTGGCATTTGTGCCTTTTGCTGCAGTCTTGACCAACTGAGTTTGAGATTGATATCCAGAACCCAAATAGAAATGGGAGAAGAGAGCCAACTCCACAATGTTGTGTTCTGACCTTCGTGCACAATAATAATAATAATAATAACAATAACAATAATAAAGCAGAAGCATGAAATAAAAGTGCCTAGTTAGAATGAACTGCTATTTTTCCTTTTCTTTTTTTTCATTTTTTGTTTT
>NC_034591.1:49498396-49506504 GCF_900095145.1 Mus pahari
CCACAAACAAATCTGACAATCTGAATTTGATCCCTGGATCCCATGAGGTAAAGCCAACTCAACCCATATAGTTTACAGTCCCCCAGAATGAGAACAAACTCCTTGCAATTACAAACATTGCTTACACAAGCACAAAGATTGCAGCAGTAAACGTATCATCTCCATTTCTACGTGATAATGTGCTTGAGTCAAATTCCTGTGTTTCTGTATTGCCTTTCTAACCAATACTTGGTCTAGATAAAGAGTCTTGTAGGGCCAGGTAATGGTAGTGTACCCCTTCAATACTAGCACTCAGGAGGCAGAGGCAGGTGGATCCTGAGTTCGAGGCCAGCCTGGTCTACAGAGCAAGTTCCAGGACAGCCAGGGTTACACAGAGAAACCCTGCCTCAACCCCTACCCCCACCCCCAAAACTCTCGCAGGCTTGTCAGTTGAGTGTCTGTTTTATTTGTTTTCTGTTTATTTGTCTTGTTTGGCTGGGATTCAGGCACATATTTCTGCAAGTGCTACATGCTCAGCCTAACTAAGTTTTCGGGTGAAGGATGGTGTGCCCTCAGAAATGAGAAATTAGTGTATAAGAGGCAGCGTTTCCTGCTGGATATTCATCTGACCTGACCAACAGAGACATGCAGTCTTCTAGGGGAATGGAAGTCGTGTGGGTATTGAGATGATAATGATGTTCATTATTTCAGGAAGCCGGAGACAATAGTCAGTTCTGCTGGAGGAACCTCTTTTCCTGCATCAACCTCCTGAGGCTACTCAATAAGCTGACCAAATGGAAGCATTCCAGGACCATGGTAAGAGGGCTTTAGATCACAGAAGCATCCACTCAACTGAATTGTGCATCGTTAGCATTTGTACATTGCCTATTGGAAAACTCTATGGTTAAGTAGTGTATTTAACTGCATTTCTGCACTTCCTAAATCTGGGCAGTTATTCCAAGATGAGTACTCTCCCGTCCATTTCTTTCCAGGGAGCTAAATAAGGCAGCTCTAACAAGGGAAGCCAGCCACATTTGATTATACTTACACATCCCCAAAACGAAGCCAGTCTAATATTCATTGCAATGTTGCTTGTACTAATGAGTCTGGAAACAACCTAAATGTTCATCAACAAGGACCAACTGCTTAAATAAACTAGGATGTACCCTTACAGTAGACTATGGTAAAACCACTTGAAAGAATGAGGCATTTCTCTGCTGGTGTGGAATAATTTTCAAATTATATTATTAAATTAAATGAGGCCTTTAATCCCAGCACTGGGTAAGAAGAAGCAAGGAAGAGCTCTATGACTCTAAGGCTAGCCTGATCTATGGAGAGAGATCCCGTGAGATGTGGGAGTTAGGGAGATGGCTCAGTAGTTAAGAGCATGTGCTGCTCTTGCAGAGAACCCAAGTTTGGTTCCTAGCACCGCCAACAGGCAGTTCACGTCTGCCTGTAACTTCAGCTGCAGGGAGAACCAATGCCTCTTGTCACTAATATACTCATATTCTTGTGTGTGCACATATGAACACACACTCAAATTTTAAAAATTTTAAGCAAGATATTGAACAGTATGGTTGGCTATTGTGTTCAAATATAATATATATATATAAACAAAAATTTTCTCTAGGACCAGCGAGATGGCTCAGCTAGCAAAAGTGCTTGCCGTGCGTACCTGGTGACCTGGCATGCCTGGTGACCCTGTAGTGGGAGGAGAAAGCTAGAAGCTGTCCACTGGCCTCTATATGAGTACTATGAAGTATTTGCACACATATATTAAACATGTACATGTATACATGTGACAAAATTTAACTAAATAGTTTTAAATCTTTTTTTTTTTTTTTTTTTTGATTTTCGAAACAGGGTTTCTCTGTATAGCTCTGGCTGTCCTGGAACTCACTTTGTAGACCAGGCTGGCCTTGAACTCAGAAATCCGCCTGCCTTTGCCTCCAGAGTGCTGGGATTAAAGGTGTGTGCCACCACGCCCAGCAATAGTTTTAAATCTTAAGAAAACAACAAAAAGACCAGGTGGTGATGGCTCATGCCTTTAATCCCAGCACTCAAGAGCGTGAGGCCAGCCTGGCTACAGAGCAAGTTTCAGGACAGCCAAGACTGCACAGAGAAACCCAGTCTAAAAAAAAAAAAAAAAAAAGAAATCATCTTCAATGAGACACAAGAAACTAGTAATAGTGAAAATGGCATAGATGTCAGATAATCTTTGTTTTGAATTACATATTATATTTTTTTAATTTTTTAGGCTTATTCATTTTATTTGTGTTTTGCCTTCATGTATATATGTGTACCACTCTGTGCGTGGTACCCACAGAGGTCAGAAGAAGGCATTGGATCCTATGGAACTGGAGTTACAGATGGTTGTGAACTATGATGAGAATGCTGGGAATAGAACCCAGGTCCTCTAGAAGAGCAACAAGTGTTCTTAAATGCTAAACAGTCTTTCTAGTATGGATATTATAAACTTTACATGAATTAGTTCTTGGTTTTGTTGTATATCACAAGATTGGCTTTGAACTCATAATCAGCCTCTGAATATTGTGATTGCAGGCATGTGCCATTGTGTCTAACTTAATGTGTGTGTGTGTGTGTGTGTGTGTGTGTGTGTGTGTGTGTGTGTGTTTTAGACAGTGTTTCACTCACCCCAGACTATCCTCAAACTCCTTATACAGGTCTTCTGTATTCTTGAAGACTAACTCTTGTGTAGAATAATTAAAATTCATGGACTTAAGTTATTGGCAGACAAAATGGGCATCTCATTTTACAATCACTCAGTAATATGCTATTGGTATTTAGAAATCTGGACATATAAATTGAATTTTATGATAGTCAGGTTTGTCTATATGGTCTGAGTTGGAAATCCTAAGAAACTTCACATGATGATGGACTATTTGTTACCCCGTCCCTGTTTCACTGAGCAGATGTTGGTGGTGTTTAAGTCAGCTCCAATCTTAAAGCGCGCTCTCAAAGTCAAACAGGCCATGCTACAACTTTATGTCCTGAAGCTACTAAAGATACAGACCAAGTACCTTGGGCGCCAGTGGAGGAAAAGCAATATGAAGACCATGTCAGCCATTTACCAGAAAGTGCGCCACCGCATGAACGACGACTGGGCTTACGGGAATGGTGAGTGTTCCCAGAGTAGCTGGTAGGATTCTTGGTGAACGTGGAGCTCCTTAGTTGACTAGGCTGACTGGCCACTGAGTTCCCGGGATGCGCCTGTCTCTGCTCCTGCAGCGCCATGGTTATAGATGCATACTGCTGCACCTGGCTTTTATGTAGGTGTCAGGATCCGAAGTCGGGTCCCTTTGCCATCTCCTGAGCCCCTAAATATGATACAGATTTTATGATGTGGTAAAATGTTTGCCTTCTTATAGTTTTTGTTTGTTTTAGCTTTATTGTTTTGTTTGAGACATAGTCTCACTATGTAGCCCTGGCTGTCCTAGAACTTACTATATAGGCTAGGCTGACCTCAGACTCAGGAGATCTGCTTGCATCTGCCCCCCAAATGCTAAGATTAAAGACATGCACCACCATGCCTGGCTTAGTTTCCAAACTGATCTCCTCTAATCTCCCCTTTCTGCTCTAATCTCCCCTTTTCACCCACGATGGAAAGCTCAATAAGAGGAATTTAATTGCTCTTAACATTTATAATTTACTATAATTACTAGAAAGAAATGAATAAGAGATTACAATACTGCACTTGGGAGGTAGAGGCAGGCGAATTTCTGAGTTCGAAGCCAGCCTGGTCTACAGAGTGAGTTCCAGGACTACACAGAGAAACCCTGTAAGAGATTAAGAGATTACAATACTCAGCCCTCTCATCTTTCTCAGCAGTAACTACTGTTACCAGTTTCTAATCTGCCAAAGATCATTTCTGTATATATTAGTTTATATGTGAGCATATGAATACTTTTAAAACCTGTAGGCATGCTATGTGTCTACTTTATACATAGCTCTTAAAAGAACATTTTGAGCAGTTTCACTGTTAGGATCCCATAGACCATGCTCTGCGGAGAAGGGTAACATCCTGAGTTGTATGTATCTTTTTCTTCCTCTCTTCCCATGTCAGACATCGATGCCAGGCCATGGGACTTCCAAGCAGAAGAATGTACCCTGAGGGCCAACATTGAGGCTTTTAACAGCCGCCGATATGATAAACCTCAGGACTCGGAATTCTCACCTGTGGACAACTGCTTGCAGAGCGTGCTGGGGCAGAGGCTAGATCTGCCTGAAGATTTCCATTATTCCTATGAGCTCTGGCTGGAGAGAGAGGTGTTCTCACAGCCCATCTGCTGGGAGGAGCTGCTCCAGAATCACTGAGCTCTTGTCAGCAAAGCAGCGGATGGAGGTTGGCTCCAGTACTGTGCTTTGCCTGTACTGCCCACTCAGCCTTCAGACTGAACTCTAGGGGTGTGTGTCAAGGGCAGTTCCAGCCCAGCATCCAGCAGAGACACCCAGCATAATTCAGGGCTATTCTGGATGCCAATAGACTCGAAGGTGGTTGCAAGACTGGGATCCTGAGCCAAAACAAATGAATCAACTTGCCCTAGGCTCAGCTAAGTACCTAGTTGGCCTTCACATCTCCTGATGGATCAGTCCTGGACAGACTCTTGGAAACCTGCTTTAATCTTGCCTAGAACCAGCTAGCCTTTGTCAGTCACAATAGTGAAAGAAAGTTTGCTATGGCATTTGACCCACAACTTTCATCTCCAGCAAGGGGATAGATATAGACCATAAAATGAACCTTTTCTTCTTGCCCACTCAAAATGCCTGGGACATAGCATTTAGCAAAACCAACTTTAGACTGTATGTCACGTTTCAAATGTTGATGCTCCTCTTTATAAAATCATCATTGGTTCTAAGATAGTTTGAGAGCACTGCATCTTTATAAAGGATGACTGTTTCCAAAGCACTGCATGTTCCAGACAGCTACTATGTAGGGTTTTTTTTTCCTTAAGAGCTCTATGTTTAATGTAAAAAATATTTCATGTGTATTCTGTAGCACATTGAATGCTTTGTCATTTGAAAAGAACCTCAACTAATATAATATGGCCTTCTCTAGGAATATCTTAGGTTTTTTACAAAGTATTTCAGTTTTTTCCTATGAATGCCAGCTTTATTACTCCTGTACCATCTATAGACATAAAACCCAACAGCCCCCTGCCCCAAGAAGGAAGATGAAAAAAACATTAACGAAAAGAGCCCATGCTGGGGAGTCAGAAATCCTGTGACATGCCATCTCTGTGTGACACGCCATCTCTGCGTTGGTACCCAGAAGAGAGTGTGAGACTCCTGAAGGCTTCCAAAGATTCGGGGAGTCCAGAGTCATTTTGAGAGGACTCCCTGGGGTTCTGCCTGGTGGTCCCTCTTGATGTACAGTGGCAACAGCACATTTTCCAATTCTTGTGGGCCTTAGACAACTGCTTGATTTTCATCTCATGACTTTTCCTGAAGAACCAAATCCTGGTGTCTCCTTTTGTCAGTTTGAGTGAGTCAGCCTAGGCCTCCGAAGTCTCCTCCTTACGGTGGCAGCCTTTCTTGAAGTGCTTTTTTAGCTCCTGGAACTGCTCACAGGTCAACCAAGAGCATTCATCTCAGCAGGACAAACTTGGGGTTGTCGCTGAGAATCCCGGTTACTTCAGTCTTGGCTGCCGCTCACTTGAGTTCTGTCCTTCAGTTTGAGCCTCTACTCTAGGATTTTTCACTCTTTCAGTTTTTAAACAGCTGAATACAGTGCAGAAAATTACTGTCTAATAGAAGCCCAAATCTTCACCTGAGTGAGTGGAGGGGGGGGGGGCAGGATCTGGCTGTGTAGCCCTGGCTAGGCCAGACCTTACTGTGTAGCCAGGCTGGCCTTGAACTTGGAGTGATTCTCCTTCGTCTGTCTGCTGAGTGTCACCTCCAACAAATTCATTTTAAATGATTATAGGAGGTTTTATTTACTGAGACTTGTCCATGTTTGCTGATTTTTTTTTAATGAGAAGCAACAGCACCAGTTTAATTTTCTCTCCCATGTTTATTNTTTTTNNCCTTTTTTTTTTTTTTTTTTTTTAACTGCTAGCAGTTTCAGTGTGGTTTGTACTGAAAGTATCACACATTTCACGGAGGATTCTCTATTCCTCCTACATAGAAAAATCACATTTTTATCTTCTGCCTTTCAATTTAAGTCATTGAACTTTTTTATTTTAAAGGTCTCCTCACTGCCCAGACACTACTGAATCTTTTTATGATAGCACAAGGACACTTTATTCCTAGAGAGCTGGTCCAGACTGGCTCATTTACTCTTCCCTTTGTCAAGCACAGTCTCATTTTAGGTCACTATGGAGACCAATATTATCCAAAGGAGCTATCAGTACCTCTGTGCTTCGGGTAGCAGGGTTTCTTACTGTGGAAAATGACAGAGAATGTGCCGTATGTAACAGATGAAGTGTCTTAAAATAATTTGCAAATCGTATCAAAGCATGACAACGGTCCTCACCTCAAACAGCTTACTGAGGGCAGCACAGGCACCTTTAGTCATCTAGGGTCAGGCTACTATGGTTTCAATATCTGAGTAAAAAGATAATTTTCCAGGAAAGACAATCATTACCAATATACTTTAAAGTTATATCATATTCAATTCTATAAAGAAAAAAACTAGTTGCCTTTTTAAAAACATACATAAATGCTTTCTGAGGCACAGAAGTATACTAAGCTTTAATGTGTCATATTTTACTATTTATAACTCTTGAGAATATTAATTCTCAATGCAGATGGAGAAACTATTATATCTTGCAAAAAAGAATGACTAATTTAAATCACATCATTTTCCCCGCAACTTACTGTGGCTAACTTTCTGGTCTCAACAGCGAGCCCTATGTCTAAGATAAGTGGGTTAGATCTCCCAGTTTGAGAGATGGCATATGTGGTTAGGAATAGCTTCAGATTAACCAACATTTAATGGAGATTACAGTTTCCACATAGAAGCATGCTATTTGTATGATTTATAAGGACTTTCTTTGTAAATTTCCGTGAAGTTTATGTTGATTAATAATAATGTTCATCTCACCAAACTCTTTAATAAAAAGAAATCCTGGACTTAAGAAATCTGGTCTCTAGTTCTTTAACATAAGATAATCTTAAAGTCATGTTAAATAGAAAAGGATACAGGATAAATAATAGAACTCCAAACCTGAATGATGTAACAAGTGTTTATTTCGTCGTCATGCTTGGCTCACCTTGGATTCTGGACTGGCTTTTCTCTAAAATTATTCTTATTCTGGCATAAGGCTGAATGGATGTTCCTAGTGCATACTGTTTCATTCTGAAAGACAAAAGCAGGAAGCAAAACATACTGTGCAAGTACATTTCAGAGCTCCTGCTGCTCTGGCAGAAGGGACATTGTTCATGTCATTGGCTGATGCCATGCAATCAGCACACGTGGACAAGCCTAGCTCTCAGCCAGAGAGCATACTCTACCCAAAGACCGACAGGTATGGGGTAGTGTAATGCCTTTATGGTCATGCTAAGTAATATCTTTTCCTATTCTACACAAAATACACACAGCTCCTCCCCCAAGGAAGGCTTCAAATCTTATCCAATGAAGTCTTAAAGTCCAGGATATCTCATCAAATCTAGTCTAGGGCAGTATCTCTCTCTCCCCATATATATATCTATATATCTCCCAGGCTGACCTTGACATAGATGCAGAATCTGTTGACCCTGAGACTTCTGAATTAATAGTGTTAATTTCAAATGTGGACATATATCAGAACATCCTTTTGGGGGTTTTGTTTGTTTTCTTCTGGTTTTCAAGACAGGGTTTCTCACTCTGTAGACCAGGCTGGCCTCAGCCTTAGAGATCAGCCTGCCTCTGTCTCCTGAGTGCTGGGATGAAGGGCCTGCGCCACCATGACCTGATACCAGGACATCTTTGTACATCTTAATCATATACAAATTTTTGTCATATACAAATAACCAAAGGATCAAAGTTGCTGTTTCAAGTCTCACATTCTGCTTGGATGTGGAGCCAAGTTGTCCTTATGAGCCACCTGATGGTGTTCCCATGGATGACAAATACTCTTTAGAAGCAGTTGCTACAGAACTCAAATCTCTGCTAGGCATGAATGTTCTGT
>NC_034591.1:49506984-49511368 GCF_900095145.1 Mus pahari
TTAGAAGCAGTTGCTACAGAACTCAAATCTCTGCTAGGCATGAATGTTCTGTTCTTGAAGGATTGAGTGGAAGGATTGAGTGGGCCCAGAAGGAGAGAAAGCCCACGCCAAGCCAGCGGCTGGGCCTGTCATCCGGCTGGAGAACCTCCATTTCCGTGTGGAGGAAGAAGGAAAGGGAAAAAATGCTTTGGGGAACAAGGGTAGAGCCAAGCCATACAAAATAGATGATTTCTGAGCTTCACTGTCCAAATGAGAGGGCGTCTGTGTCGATAATGCTTTGGGGACTGTGCACTGAGCCCACAGTTCCATGGTGGGTGTGAATCTTCCACAGAAGGCTGGACTTTTTTTTTTTTTTTAATGAAGGAGCTGAACTACTTTGCCAAGGCTTTAGAGAGTTCAATCTTGGGCAGAGCGAAAGTTGCAAACAAGATCTGGCTGATTAGTAAATGCTGATAAATCATCGGTAGGGAAATGGCCTTTACCTTCTTTAAAGTAAACAACATAGAGATTTTGATTTCTCTGTACAATGAAGGAGACAAAATGGCCCTAAGATTACCTTGTCTATTGACTTGATAAGTTTGATGAGAATGCCAAGACTGACCAAGCTGCTGTGGTCTTTAGCATAACTGGATGGGCTTGGACTCAGGTACTGATCGTAGCAAATAATCTGAGGCTGTGGTTCCAACTGAGTAGATTGTTTGGACTGGACCTCTGGGACATTTAAATGGTACGCTTTTTCCAGGAATCCAAGTCCCTCATTGATGCAGTGGTGACAGTCACTTCTAGGGGTTGCATTACTATCACAGTGGAGATGTGCCGAATACAATATGGGATGAGATCAGCCATGTGAACTCTCAAGTGGTGCCAACCTAAAGCCCCTGGGAGGTAAAGTCCCTCCTGGAATTCTTACCATTGGGCTCCTGTATACTGCTGCTAAGTCACTTTAGTGCTTTCTATATCCCTGTTTGGTGTTAGCACAAGGTTCAGCGACATACCATCTCAGCTCATCCCCTTTAGATCCCTTAGTGACTAAACCATTGTACATTCTAGAGTACTCCTATTAATAGTCTGTCTGCCTGTAAAAGACAGTAAGCTTTGATAGCTTAGTCCCCTTCTTCATGTTGTTGCTGTTCATGGCTCTGTGGGGAACTAAGATGAAATTCCAGTTATAGGTTCAGAGAAATTGATGATATAATCAACAATGAAGATGTCCACTGGGGACACCCTTTCTTCTGTACTCCCAAGATGAACATCTTCCTTACTGTACTTCCTGGTTAAGGCCTGTTGAAGCATAGGAATCAGTTTATATTTTGAACAACATTATCAGAAGCTTTCTCAAAGTCTAATTCCAGTTAGCCTGTTTGCCAGTAGTTACAAGTGCGGCTCCTTTACATGCCTCTCTAGATTTGATTACAGGTCCTTTGAGTGTATCAGGCCACTGTAGAGTCTCTTCTTTGAGCCTTTTTGTCCAGTGATAGAATTTAGCGGGGCTTTTGAATACCACATTCTGTTTGGTCTTTACCCTAGGGCAATGTGCTAAAAGCCTTTTGATTCAATGCATCTTCATAGTTTTTCTTGTGTGCTGGATAAACAGTTGCAGTGGTCAACCTTTGTTAAGTCCTGAAATTTCTGAATTACCTTTTCCCTGCTTGATAATAGGCCGGGTTTTTTTGTTCATTCCTTTGGTTGGTTGGTTGGTTGGTTGGTTGGTTGGTTGGTTGGTTGGTTGATTGGTTGGTTGGTTTGGTTTGGTTTGCCATTCCTTCCTTGTGAAATTTTAACAAATGCAGCTAATACTAGCCAACTCCTGCTACCAACATTTCTGTTTTCGAATCGTTTCACCCAGATCAGACATGACAGCACAAGCCAGTAATCCCAGCACTTCTGGAGGCAAAGCAGGGGGATCACTGGGAGTTCAAGGCCAACCTAGGCTACTAGGGACTTCTGAGACAGCCAGGGGTACACAAAGAAACCCTGCCTCAAAAAAAAAAAAAAGAAAAGAAAAAAGAAATAAGAGGAGGAGTGAAGGAAGGAGAAGGAAAGGGAAGAGGAGGAAGAGGAGGAAGGAAGGGAGGAAGAAGAGGAGGAAGGGGAAGAACACCAGTAACGCTGGCACTGGTTTGTGATTGCAGCTTCTCAGCAGGAAGATTGAGAGTTCAAGGCTGTGCTCGCTTCGGCAGCACATACACTAAAATTGGAACAATCAGAGAAGATTAGCATGGCCCCTGCACAAGGATGACATGTCCAGCTGGGACGTGGCAGTTTCGTGTTCGGTTTGGAAACACATGACTGCAGGTCAGAAGACAAGCTTGCCAAAGCTACTACAGACAGCTGTAAAACCACCATAGACGCATCCATGGACTAAGGTCTCAGGTTATTAAGGATAAACTGTTTAATCAGATTAACATTGCTTAGTTACCACCGAGTACTTTTCCTCAAAGCTGGTATGTGGAAGGAAAAGAAGCTCAAGTAACACTTTTAGCCCAGTTTACCAAATCTCAGATGAGAAGACTAAGGTGCTGTGTGGTGTCCTGAGTATTAGCACTGTAATAGAGCTATCACATGAAGAGAAAAAAGAAAGTTCAAGGCCAAACCAGGCAATTTAGTGAGACGCTAAATAAAAAAATTACCAAAATGGGGGCTGGGGCTTTAGGGGACATAGCTCAATGGTAGCATATTTATAACTGGAGGTTCAATCTCCAGTAGTATATCCCCAACAAGGAGCGTTTTCCATCTTCAAGTTATCACAGGCACTAATTTGCCATTTTTTTTTGGCACTGTAACATAGGTTGTCGCTCTTCTCACTAGGACACTAGCCTGTAAACCAATTATGGGAGGGACTTGTTATAGTAACCTCACGCTATTGGTTCCAGGTCCAGTATACATGATGTCTGACAACAAGATCCCCAAACTTGGGCTGGAGAGGTGGCTCAGCGGTTAAGAGCGCTGACTGCTCTACCAGAGGTCCTGAGTTCAATTCCCAGCAACCACATGGTGGCTCACAACCATCTGTAATGGGATCTGATGCCCTCTTCTGGTGTGTCTGAAGACAACTAAAATGTACTTACATATATAAAATAAATAAATCTTTAAAAAAAAAATTCCCAAATTTTCAGAGACATGTAACAACAAACCTTTTGGCCAGGTGTGGGGCACATCCCAGAACTCTGGGGCAGACAACCATGCCTTTAGTCCCAGCACTAGAGAGGCAGAGGCAGGGGGACCTCTGTGAGTTTGAGGCCAGGCTAGACTACACGATGAGAGGCTGTCTCATAACAAAGAAACAGCAACAACAAAGACACTATGATTTCTTCCTTACTTAAGGGTCTGAGTACTTAGTGTGGGAGTTTGTTATACCCGTCTTCTCTTTCTGGGCTCCAGGCTCTAAGATGACTGATGGAAAAGACTTTGTTCTCAGTAAAACAGGAACAAGAGACTAATTCATACAAATAAATGTAGCACCTGCTACTTAGACGTGGTGCACCTTTCAAGGGTTCACAGCAAAGCACCTCAGACGGCCAAGCCTGGTCATCGGTAGGGGCGTTACCTGATCATCGGTAGGGGCGTTACCTGATCGTCGGTAGGGGCGTTACTCCCTACAGGAAGGCACGCCTGGATTAGATTGGTTACAGAGGAGGGAAGCATATATCTAGGAACAAGAATAATGTCTACCACGGTTGTAAAATATCTTCTGAAACTTTGAGGTAAAGAGTTAAAACGGATGCTAGATCAGCAATTGTGAATCATCACAGTGACTTACGAAGATCTCTGTAACGCAAAAGAAAACCTGAACTACAATTCCCAAAATCCCCTATGCTCCGTGAGTCCCAGTTAAAATCTGTTAGCAAGTTACAATCTATTAGACATCTCCTGGAAGCAGTTACAATCTATTAGACATACAGATGTACATGAGACACGACTTACTGCAGATTCTCAGTGAGCTCTGGAGGAGAGTGTGTGAGACTGTCGGAGATCTTTTCCGTCTCAAGAGCTTTTCCGTGAGCTCCTGGGAGCCGTCTATCTCACCTTCAGCTGTGACTTTCTCTGTAAGACCTTGTCTCAAAATTAAAACATAGCTGGAAAGAAAAGCAGGAGGATCTTTGTGTGGTTAGCCAATGTTTTCTGTAGTAAAAACTGTTACATGATTAAGTTATAAATGACATTTTTGTGGAACAGCAGGTTTTTTAATAGTACTGTAAGACCCCAATGAGGGAACTCCCTCTGGTCCGGAACTCTCTCGGGTCCCCAGAAAATTCGAATAACACCTTGCTGTAATTCACATGAGGTACTTTATTTAACGAGGCCTCGGGCCGACTCGTATCTCACGCAGGAGACAGAGGAGTCGACCCCGACCCTCAGAAGTAAGGGGTTTTTGTAGGGTTAG
>NC_034591.1:49511713-49513158 GCF_900095145.1 Mus pahari
AACAAAGGCTCTTTACTAGCCACATTCCTAATGATCTAGGGAACAAGTTTTGGGGAAGTGTTAGAATTTAGGGCTCTACAGTACTTGTACTGGTAGTACCAATACTAGTCTTACATGCTTAATCATATTTATAAGGGCTCTTCCCCCGTGACCTAATCACACTCCATTTACTTTAATGCAACCTTACATGAGGTTTTTCAACATGAGAAACAAAACATAGAATTTGGAGTAAGTATGATTATCTACATGCATGAAATATAACTTTTATCAACTTTTGAGTCTCTATTTTCTCTCCTCCTCCCCCCAAATGTACAGTGGAGAGCATTTACCTCCTTTCTAGTCGCAAATGTCCATTTAACACAACAAGAAATGCATAATCTCTAATATGGAGAAGGTCAAAACTCGCCAGCAAAGCGCGGGAGCATGCGATACTCTGGGAAATGTTGGGTGGTTTGGGTAAATCCTAATAGGGGTCATTTGGAAAACATGGAAAAATGATTTGTTGTTATAGCTCAGTATAATTTAGATAGATGTCCCCGACAAAGTCCATGAATTAAAGGTGTGGTCCGCAAGGTGGAGCCTTAAGGGAAAACATTTGGCAATGGGGGAGAACATGCACTAAATGGATCATGGGACTCTAACCCCTTGCTTTGTTTCCTGTCTCTTTCAGGAAGCAGTTGCTCTGCCAGGTGCTCCTGCCATAAGGCCCTGCCCTTACAAGAACCCAAGCAACAGGTGTGGGACCTCCAGGACTGTGAGCCTCTCACGTTTCAGTTGTTGTTTTGTGGGATGTTTTGTTTGTTTCACAGGCCTCAATATGTAACCCTGGCTAGCCTGACACTCTCTACATAGACCAAGGTAGCCTTGAACTCACAGAGGTTTGCCTGCCTCTGCCTCTCAAGTGCTGGGATTGGGTGTTTATGGCAGTGACAGAAAATTGATACTGTCCATGTTTTTGGTTATCTTCCACTGGTGAGCCTTCAACAGCTTCTGGTATTCAGATAGAAATCCTTATCTGCAAAGTTTATGTGAGTTAAGGCCTGAGCTTGTTATACCTTCAAGAATATAGTCCAGAGGAGTTAATTTTTGCCTAGTACACCCTCCTCAAAACACCAAACCTGCAGGTCATGGTGGCGCACGCCTTTAATCCCAGCACTTGGGAGGCAGAGGCAGGTGGATTTCTGAGTTCGAGGTCAGCCTGGTCTATAGAGTGAGTTCCAGGACAGCCAGGGCGATACAGAGAAACCCTGTCTTGAAAAACAAAATAATAAGAGCACCCGTCTGCTCTTCCAAAGGTCCTGAGTTCAAATCCCAGCAACCACATGGTGGCTCACAACCATCCGTAACAAGATCTGGCGCCCTCTTCTGGAGTGTCTGAAGACAGCTACAGTGTACTTACATATAATAAATAAATAAATCTTTAAAAATAATAATAATAATAATAA
>NC_034591.1:49513233-49542194 GCF_900095145.1 Mus pahari
AGTGTACTTACATATAATTAATAAATAAATAAATAAATAAATAAATAAATAAATAAATCTTTTAATAATAATAATAATGATAATAATAATAAAACCAAACCTAACATACGCAATGATAGAGATGTAGCTCAAAACAGGGATGCTGGTTTACTCAGGTTTATGGTGTTAAGAGAATCTAAACTCGCGGTAAGAATATTTATCAAGCAAACTGTCCCCAGAGAATGAGGGAAGAGGCAGGTAGGGGTTAGCACAGCCCAGGGAGACTTTAGGGATGTTGGAATTTGGCATAATCTGGATTGTGATGATGACTTTGTAAGTGTGCAAGTATTATCATATATGTGTGTTTCACTATATGTCATTTACAAATGAATAATTTTATAAGAAATAAGCATGAAAATTCATACCAAAAAAAAAAACCCTACCAAACTTGTTATTGGACCCAAGGTTTTATGTGACACTATGTCATGCTGAATGTGTGTTCCTGTTCCCAATGCCTCTGTTGCAACCTTAGGCCTCAAATACTGGTACTGGGCAGCGGGGCCTTTGGGACATAGGTCGTGAGGGCAGAGCCTCTCAAGTATGATTAGTGCTTGCATTAAAATAGCCAAGAGTAACCAAATGGATCTAACAGATATTTATAGCACATTTCATCCTAAAGCAAAGGAATATACCTTCTCAGCATCTCATGGTACCTTCTCCAAAATTGACCACATAATTGGTCACAAAACAGGCCTCAACAGATACATGAAGACTGATATAATCCCATGAACCCTATCAGATCACCATGGACTAAGGTTGGTCTTAAATACCAACAAAAACAACGGAAAACACACATATACATGGAAGCTGAACAATGCTCTACTCAATGATAACTTGATCAAGGAAGAAATGAAGAAATTAAAGGCTTTTTAGAATTTAATGAAAATGAAGACACATCAAATCAAAATTTATGGGACACAATGAAAGCAGTGATAATAGGAAAACTCATGGGCTGGAGAGATGTCTCAGCGGTTAAGAGCACTGACTGCTCTTCCAAAGGTCCTGAGTTCAAATTTGAGTAACCACATGGTGGCTCACAAACACCCATAATGAGATCTGATGCCCTCATCTGGAGCTGTACTTACATATAATAATAAATAGATCTTTTTTAAAAAAAGAAAGAAAGAAAAGAAAAGAAAGAAAAAATTTTTTAAAAAAAAGGAGAAAAACTCATAGCTCAAAGTGCCTCCAGTAAGAAACTGAAGAGAGCTTACACTAGCAGCTTGACAGCACACCTGAAAGCTCTAGAACAAAAAGAAGCAAATTCACCCAAGAGGAGTAGAGGGCAGGAAATAAACTCAGGGCTGAAATCAACCAAGTTGAAACAAAAAGAACTACACAAAGAATCAACAAAACCAGGAGCTGGTTCTTTGAGAAAGTCAACAAGATAGATAAACCCTTAGCCAGACTAACCAGAGGGCACAGAGACAGTATCCTAATTAGTAAAATCAGAAATGAAAAGGAAGACCTAACAATGAAATATATCTTAAAATAATTAACAGCTGAAAATATTAAAATCATGTTCTACAAACATCGTGGAAATATTATTGATAATTTTTCTCACTGTGCTTGAAATTAGTATTTTCTTAATGTTTAACTTCAAAGAGTTTTTGCTATTTTGAAATTTTTTTTTTTTTTTTTGGTTTTTCGAGACAGGGTTTCTCTGTATAGACCTGGCTGTCCTGGAACTCACTCTGTAGACCAGGCTGGCCTCGAACTCAGAAATCCGCCTGCCTCTGCCTCCCGAGTGCTGGGATTAAAGGCATGCGCCACCACGCCCGGCTTGAAATTTTTAAAATATTTAAAAATTTACTGATAAAATAATTTCTCCCCTGGGGGGGAAAAAAATCTCTACATCATTAGTAACAACTGTCTGTGTCAGAATTGAGCAGTATTGACAACTTTGGTTGTGGACCAGAAGAATCACAAATATATCTCTATGGAATATAAAACCCAGCTAGCCATTAGCTGTATAGTTTCCTTACTCGTTTAACTTCTGAGCGCTGCTACAAATTACTGGGAACTGGGTGACCTTAAAACCATGGGACTGAGAATGCACAGTGGGAGAGCAGTTTCCTTGCATCCCACGGTCCTCAGTTTAATCTCCACAAGCAAAGCCTGAATGCACTGCACTCCTTCCAGGGGCTCTAACAGAGGTGGAGGCGCTTCCGGCCTCTTCCAGCTTGCAGGAGTCTGTGTCCGCCGCACATCAGTCCAGCCTTTGCCTCTGTGGTCACAATGCTCCTTCCTCTCCAAATGTCTTCAGCTATGCTTTCATAAGGACCCGTGCAGTTGCATTTAAGGCCCACCTGGATAAACTCCTCTCAAAAAATCCTGAACTTGATCGTTTGACGGTGTTTTGCTATACAAGATAACATTCACAATTTCTGGGGCCAAGGATGTGGACAATCTATTTTTGGAGTGACGATTCAACTTTACTATGCTAACGAATGCTCATCACTGGGGAGGTGGCTCAGTTGATAAAGGGCTTGCTGTGCAAGAATGAGGGATCAAACCTACAGCCTCATGCAAGCTAGGCAAGGGTTCTATCGACCGAGCTCGCCAGCAACCTAGTTTCACATTCTTAAGCGATTGAGGGGGGAAATCCAGCGAAGAAGATGTTTTATGATATGAAAATTCTATGAAATGAAAATTCTATGAAATGCAAATTTCACTTTCCACACCGGCTTTGCCAGAATGCAGCCGTACCTGTTTACATACGTGCTAGATGAAACTCCTTTTGCACTGTCAGCAGCTACCGGACAACTCAGCAATCTTAATTCTGTCCCTTTCCACAATCTTCTGACCCCAGCTGTTATTCCTCTCCGAGGTCACCTCAGCTGGTCTCTGTCCCCTTAGGTTGCTGGAACCCTACTGGCTTCCTCCTGTTCAGTATCACCTCTGCAGGGGGTGGGGTGGGGGGAACAGTAGAAAGGAAGAAACGGTTTTCGAGGGTAACTTCTAAGGTAGTGATAGAACACTCTGAATTTAGCTATTCTAAGAATGCGTGCTTCCATTCTGGTTATGCTTTTTCACAACCCCACAGTTCGTTTTACTATTTATAAAGAAGACATAAGGGTGTGTATTCATAAATAGATAAAGTGAACCGTAGCTTTCCTGAAGTGAGGTTCAATAGCTATCCAAGTTTAACACCTTCCCATTTACACTACGGGTTTGTTCAGTTCTTGTGGAAAAAAAACAGTTCTAATTTTAAGTCCCCAACATTATGTGATCTCTCTCTCTCTCTCTCTCTCTCTCTCTCTCTCTCTCCTCCCCTCTCCTCTGTGTGTGTCTCTCTCTGTCTCTGTGTCTGTCTTTCTGTCTGTCTGTCTCTCTCCCCCTTCCCTCTCTGTGTGTCTGTCTCTCTCTGTCTCTATGTGTGTCTGTCTTTCTGTCTGTCTGTCTCTCTCCTCCCCTTTCCTCTGTGTGTGTCTGTCTCTCTGTCTGTGTGTGTGTGTGTGTGTGTCTGTCTGTCTGTCTCTCTCTCTCTCCCCTTCCCTCTGTGTGTCTGTCTCTCTCTGTCTGTTTATGTGTGTCTGTCCCTGTCTGTCTGTCTGTCTCTCTCTCTCCCCTTCCCTCTGTGTGTCTGTCTCTCTGTCTCTGTTTATGTGTGTCTGTCTCTGTCTGTCTGTCTGTCTCTCTCTCTCTCTCCCCTTCCCTCTGTGTGTGTGTCTCTCTCTGTCTCTGTCTATGTGTATGTGTGTCTCTTTCTCTGTCTCTCTGTCTTTCTTTCTCCTGTGTGTGTCTGTCTCTTTCCTCCCCTCTCCTCTGTGTGTGTGTGTGTCTCTCTCCCTGTCTCTGTCTCTCTGTCTCTCTCTCTCTCTGAGCTAGGGTCCCACTATGTAGCTTAGGATAGACTCAGACTCTCTGCCTTACTCAGCTTCCCACACTCTGGGATTACAAGTGTATCCCAGCACACCTGAGTCCAATGGCTCCTTTGGCTCTCTATGGTGTGGGGCTTTATGCAGGCTAGGCGAGTACTCTCCCACTGAGCACCTCCCCAGCCCCAAGAGATTCTTCAGGGGACTGGCTCTAAAAAAAAATGCATAATGCACAGTCAATGGCATCATGTTTTGATTCTACCAATAACCTTCAGTGTGTGTCATAATAAAATCTTCCTTTCAGCTAGATGTCATAGCAGCTTATCTCTCCTCCCATAGGTCAACATTACCTCTCCTCCCATAGGTCAACAGCAAGGCTTTTCCAGTGCACAGGCCATCTCACCAGCCAATGAAGAAAGACCTGCCCTGAAGGTCTTCCAATTGTCTTGAGACCAAGAAATAGCCTGGCTGGAAGATGTGCTTTATCTTAAACCTTTTTAAAAGGCATTCTCATGTTTATAAGTGCTTTCCTGCATGTGTGTAATGATAGAACACACTGAATTTAGCTATTCTGGGAATGCATGTGTCCATTCTAGTCATGTTTTTTCACAACAGCACAAGCATACCTGGTGCTCTTGGAGGCCAGAAGAGGGCGTTTGTGGTCATAATGTTTTTGTAGGATGTGTAAAGTTTACCCTTAAGTTGTTCAACTGCTGATTTCTCTGCCCTCATATCTGGTTTCAATCCGGACACAGCATTGTAACGCTTATACCAAGAATCTCCTGTCTCAAGTTTGTGTAAACTATTTTTATCATTTCTTCTCTGCCTTGTCAATAGATGCTGATCACCCAATGGCTGGGCAGAAGAGAGAGCAAGCAGGGCAGGATGTCCGCCAGCCAGAGGAAGGAGAGAGTGGGGGAGATTCAGATCAGCCAGCAGGATGAAGCAATTGGAACCATGAAGAAAGGCTGTGAAGAGCCACATCAACACTAATATGCAAGTATCATGGGATGTGGCTTGGAGGCTGTCAGTTAGCACAGAAGTTTAAGGTAGATCATTTAACTGCTCAGCTATCGAGGTGCAGTTTTAAATAAATCTTGGTTTCTCTGTGAACTTATTGGGGACTAACATAAGGTAATAAATATAGCCACCGGATTAATTCACTGCCACGTTAATATTAAAGTGTTTTCATTTGTAGACATTCACTCTGGAACTGGAGTTATCGATGGTTGTGAGGTGCTGTGTGGGTGCCCAGCAGCAAACCCAGGACTTCTGTAATAGTAGCAACTGCTCATAACAGCTGAGCCATATCTCTAGTCCCAATATATCTATCTCCTTTAAAGGAGGGCTTACTGGAAAGACATTAAGTTCCAAGGCATTATCATTTTTATGCTATCAGATCGCCCCTATAGGAAACCATACAAATACAGTTCAGAAAGTTGTTTCAAATTCCACAACTATTAAGTAATAAGACAGAGACTTGAGTCTACATCTCTGGCCTTGAGTCCAAAGCACCTTCCTGAATAATTTTGGTGGTTAGCAGTTCAGGTTAAAGAGGGTGCTGGCTCCTTTTGTCAACTTGACACAAATTATATATATGGGACAGCACAAGGAACTGCTTCCATCAGATTGGCTGTGGGCATGTCTGTAGGGTGTGATCTTGGATAATGATTGATATGGGAGGGCCCAGCCCACTGTGGGTGGTTTGGAGTTATATAAGAAGTAAGGCAATGCCAAGTGTTGTTAAGGTTTGATCTGTTGCTATGCATTGTGATGCTACATACTGGCCCCCAAGAGCTGGCTGCCGCAGGGATGAGGGAATCCCCATCACACCAAGTGATGCTATGTACCTTGCTCCAAACTTAAAACGATTGGTTGAATAAAGAGACCTACGGCATATGGCTGGGCAGAAGAGAGGTAGGTGAAACTTCAGTTCCCGGGAGTTGGGGCTGGGAGAGACCATGAGAGGAGAGAGAAGGTGGAGAGAGGGGAAGGTGGCATGGGGTAAGGGATCATGAGAACTGCCATGAGAGCTGGCCAGTCAGAGCAAGAGTGTCCCAAGTGGAACTTGGCAAGTCATATTCCGGGGCTATTGGCAGGGAAGTAGACAAAATAGCATAGAGGGTGAATATCTGCCCAGTTCTAGTGTAAATATAAACATTTTGTGTCTTTTATCTGGGAACCAAATGATCAATGTGGGGATAGAAACTCCTGACTGAGATTAAATATTTACAACAGAGTGTGGTGGTGCACATCTTTTATCCCAGCACTCGGGAGGCAGAGGCAATTTAATCTCTGTGAGTTCCAGACCAGCCTGGTCTACGGAGTGAGCTCCAGGATAGCCAGGGCTACACAGAGAAATTGTCTCAGAAAACAACAAAGCAAGCAATGTTCCCCCACAGTTCCTACCTCTGTTCCTGTTTGAGTTCCTGCTCTGACTTCTCTCAATGATCAGTCATTGGTCAAGATGTATAAAGCCAAATAACTCTCTCTCCCCTGCCCCCCGCCCAAATTGCTTTTTGGCCATGGTGTTTATCAAAACAAAAGAAAGCAAACAAGGACAGAAAGAGAGAACTTTTGAGGTGGTTTTTTTTTTTCTTTTGGTTTTTCGAGACAGGGTTTCTCTGTGTAGCCTGGCTGTCCTGGAACTCACTTTGTAGACCAAGTTGGCCTTGAACTCAGAAATCCGCCTGCCTCTGCCTCCCGAGTGCTGGGATCAAAGGCGTGCGCCACCACTGCCCGGCAGAGAGCTTTAACTCTGCTGAATGTAAGGAAGGATTCCCTGACCTCACTGAGAAACTTTGGAGCATAATAGAAGCTATTTCACTGGTTGAGGTAATAAGGCCATGACCTGTGCAAAGTGTTCACCAAGCTGCCCATTGTCAGGATTCTCTTAATGTTAGCCATCTACAGTGCTGAGAGGATGAAGTCTGTCCTGATGAGAACGTCAAGGGAGGGCCTAAAAAAACCAATTTCCCAGGCCTAGGGCGATAGCTTCATCATTCAGGACTGGTGAGTTGGCAAAGAGAGAGTATACACAATTGGGAGGGCATGGTTATCACGCGGTGGAGACCAGGAAGTGGCCAACAGCCGCAGCACAGAGGCTGCTGGTGGGGGCTGAAGACTGGGCTCAGACAGAGGTCATTCATCACTATGGAGACTGTTTTAGCCCACAAGATGATGTCACTAGGCTATGTGAATGTGAGTGTGGGTTACTGAGGGAGGACATGGGCCTGAGAATGGGGCTCTGAGGTCAGTTCATACTTAGAGTGCTGCAAGAGGCAGGCAGACAGACATGGGATAGCTCCATGAGGGCAGGATGAGCCTGGGCCATGATGCATATCCCAGAAACAAGTGGGAGAGAGACACAGGAAATGCTATAGTGTGGATATGGCGTGTGCCCCCGAAAGGGGTCCTGTGTCAGAAGCTTTATGTCCAGTGTGGCAATACCAAGGTGATGCAGTAGACATGTTAGCACCATCCCAGACTCCCAGCACTCAGGAGGCTGCGACAGGAAGATCAAAGATGTCTTTACTTTTCTACATGTTCACTTCTTGAGAATTTCACGCATGAGCACACTGTATTTATTTCACCCCTTCCTCTCTTCCTTCAGAATTTTCCCTTGGAGTGAGCATGCATAGTGAAACCCTTTCAAAAAAAAAAAAAAAAAAAAAAAAAAGAGCCAGCCCCAGTACTCAGGAGGCAGAAGCAGGAGAAACATCCCTGGGTTCAAGAACAACCAGGTTTACACAGCAAGCCTCACACCAGCCAGGGCTATAGAATGACATCCTGTGTCAAAAACAAATACAAAAACAGAGATTAGGGGGTGTAGGGGGGGAAGGGGGCTGGAGAGATGGCTCCGTGGTTAGCAGCACTGACTGCTCTTCCAGAGATCCTGAGTTCAATTCCCAGCAACCACATGGTGGCTCACAACTATCTACAATGTGATCTGATGCCCTCTTCTGGTGTGTCTGAAGACAACTACAGTAAGAGCTAAGATAAATAAATAAATAAATAAATAAATCTTTCAAATGTTTAAAAACAAAACCAAAACCAAAACCAGAGACTGGGGAGATGGCTCAGTAGATAAAGGCCCTGACCACAAAGTGGCCAGCCTGAGTTGTACCCACATGGTAGGAGGAAAGACCAACTCCCATAAGCTGTCCTGTGAGCTCCACATTGCAAATGCCCACACATACTTGCAAATAAATGTAAAAAAGAAAGAAAGAAAGAAAGAAAGAAAGAGGCGTGGCCTACTAGAAGTTAGTTAGGTCGTTGGCAGAGGTAGGTCTTACAAGAGTGGGTTATTGGGCTAGAAGTATCACTCAGAGCTAGGTCGCCGGCTCTGTAAGAAGGGGACGTAGAAAGCTGGCCAGCTCGTGTTTAGGTAGACATGGAGGCACATACTTGCAGTCTCAGCACTCAGAAGGCAAAGAGAAGAAATAAAAGGGAAAATCGATTGTTATAAAGAGTGAGCCTGGGGCTAGAGAGATGGCTCAGTGGTTAAGAGCACTGATTGTTCTTCCAGAGGTCCGGAGTTCAATTCCCAGCAACCACATGGTGTCTCACTGCCATCTGCAATTGGATCCTATGCCCTCTTCTGGCGTGTCTGAAGATAGCAACAGTGTACTCATATCAATAAAATAAATCTTTTTTTTTTTTTTTAAAGATTTATTTATCATATGTAAGTACACTGTAGCTGTCTTCAGACACTCCAGAAGAGGGCATCAGATCTTGTTATGGATGGCTATGAGCCACCATGTGGTTGCTGGGATTTGAACTCCGGACCTTCGGAAGAGCAGTCGGGTGCTCTTACCCACTGAGCCATCTCACCAGCCCCAAAATAAATCTTAATAAATAAATAACCTAGCCATTAAGTCTTTCTGGCTCCCTTCCTCTTTTACCAAATTCTGATGCATTCCTGTCTTGATGACATACCATTATGACCTCACAGAATGAGAAACTGAAAGGACTTCTGATCTTTCAGTCTCCAAAACTGTGTGCTAAATAAATCTTTTGTCATTCCTTACCTTGGGTATCTTATTACAGCAACAGAAAATGATGGCTGTGTCTTCTGGTAACTCACGCTCAGAAGTCAGTGAGCAGGAAGTAGTCCGCACACTTGGTAGGGTGAAGGGGACTATACTTCCCAATGAATGTGGGGACAGTAAGTAAACACCGTGCCTACCTACATACAAGTGGCTGCTGCAGAGATCTGGGGTAAGTCTAACAAGCACAGTATTGCTCCTGTTTGTCTGGTCTTAACCTTCAACAGGGCCTCTGATCAACAGGGCATTCAAGATCCATTGAACACAGAAGCAGAGGCCAAGGGCATGACGGAACCACAACCCCACAAAGGAGGGGTATAGAAGTCAGGGGCAGCAGAATGTCAGAACTGCAGCAGTCCAGGCAAAGACCATACGAGTGGGAACATGGCAGCGATCAGAGAGAAGAGCGACATCAGGCCAGAGGCAGGGGTGGCAGGGTGTGATGCCAGGAACGTGGACGGTTTGGAGCTTCCTGGGAGTGTGAGCTGCTATAGAGACCTGAGACCGCCGGGAGGCATGGGGGTTGGGAGATATTAGTGGTTTCTTCTCTTGCTTTCTCCTATTTCCGTTTTGCATTGAGCTATTCAGCTAATAAAGTGAGCCCTGCATTTGTATCATATTCCCTCAGAATAAAGATTACCACCATCTGTCTGAGTCACTGTTCCATTGCTGTGAAGAGACACCATGACCAACTTACAGAACAAAGCATTTACAAACTTTTTTTTTTTTCTGGCCTCGCTCTGCTCTGGCCCTGCTCGCTCCTGCCACACTTCACTCCGCTCCGAATCCCCACCTTGCTCAGGCATTTATTTGGGGGGTTGCTTACAGATTCAGAGAGTGAGCCCATGACCATTATGATGCAGAGCATCGCAGCAGGCAGGTAACCATGATGCTGGAGCGGGAGCTGAGGGCCTACATCTCATCCATAAATTTGACAGAGAGCGGGGAGGAATGGGTCTGGCAAGGAATTTTGAAAGTGCCAAAGCCCTCCTCCAGCAAGGCCACACCTCTTCATTCTTCCCAAACAGTTCCACCAACCAGGAACCAAACATTCACATATATGTGCCTATGGGGGCTGTTATCATTCAAAACACCCCACTGTCACTCCCAACGCATATGTAGTCTTCTTAACCTTGTATGTAGTCAAGAGCCTACTTCGCCATCACAAGCAAGTTGATTGAAAAAAAAAAAAAAAAAAAAAAAAAAAAAAAACAGGAACAAATTTTGAAGTGATCCCAGTAGAGATTAACCTTGGAAAGCTGGAAAAGAAAAAGAAAAAAAAAAAAATGAGGCATAGGCAGGGAAAAGGGCCCACTCCCAATCCTTGAATTAAAAGCCAGTCCACAAAGGTGAAAACACAGGATTTGTCCTATCAAGGGTATATAAATCGTGATAAAATTGCCAGACAAAAACCCAGTCTTGTCAGTGAAAACTCCAAAGGACATTAAGACTTGATTTTGAAAGTCATTTCACTAACCAGCCTGGAGAAAAGCTAGCAAAGCCTACCATAGCTTGTAAGGTCTTTCAGGATTTTACCCTGCTTTGTGCTTTGCCTGCCTCCAGTCCTGGGTTTACCATGTCCAGCCCATGATTTGGACTGCTCCTGGTCTTTTGGGGTTTTTTTGTTCTGTTTTGTTTTGTTTTGTTTTGTTTTGTTTTTTAACGCTTATTTATTTTTATTTTTTGTGTGAGTGTTTTGTCTGCATGCATATCAGTGCACTATATAGCTAGCTGCCTGGTGCCTTTGGAGGTCAGAAGAAGGCACTGGATCCCCTGGGACTGGATGGTTGTGAACTGCCCTGTGGGTGCTGGGAGCCCAACCTGGGTCCTCTGGAAAAGCAAGTGCTCTTAACCATTGAGCCAACTCTCTGCACCTATCACTTTTAACTGTGGCCAGCGCTTGCAATTCATACCCTCCCTCTTTGCTGTGTTCCCATCTTCCTCCTCCAACCTTTTTTAGTTCAAGAACCTTGGCTCATATTGGACGCTGAATTCCCACAGCAAGCGGGAGTCAGGTACGTGATAGAGATACAATATCCGCTTACTGAATAAAATGGAATGGCAAGTTCTAAAAAAACAACTGGAGTTATGCCCCAAACGCATTCCCTTTCTGGGAGAAAAGGATGGACTCACAAGGTTAGAAGCAATCGCACCCATAATATAAGAACCCTGTCCACCTTCCTCTCCTGAAGCCTGTACTAGACTCTCTTACCGACAGTTCTTCTATTATTCTCACCTCGACCCTCAGAGACCTTATTCTTGTTTATCAGAAGAGAAAGAGTTTCCATGGTGGCGCACGCCTTTAATCCCAGCACTAGGGAGGCAGAGGCAGGTGGATTTCTAAGTTCGAGGCCAGCCTGGTCTACAAAGTGAGTTCCAGGACAGCCAGGGCTACACTGTCTCGAAAAAAACAAAAAACAAACAAACAAACAAAAAACCCGATGATTTCAAGAGACTGATTTAGTCTACACTCTCTTTAACCTTTCCTCGCCAAAAACAAAACTGCTGATCTTGGCGGCCCGCCCCTTCCCCTCATGCCCCGCCCAATCGCACCGCCGGAGACAAAACTTTGCAGCTTTGCTCTCAGTTTGAGTTCGCAGTCGTTGTCGCCTCCGCGTAAACCAAAGCGAAACGCGACATGAGTAGGCATAGCAAATCGGAACACACAAACTGAGCCCACAAGGGCTCCGCCCACTGCGGCATGCCCCGCCCCGGTGCCCTAGCAACAAATAAACAGTTCGAGGTTCGGTGGCTTTTGTGCGCTCGAAAGCGGGCTGTCCTGGTGCCTCCCCGGGAGTGGAGTGAGCCGAGCCTTGCTTACCAGCATCTGCGCCTCCGCACACCGCGAAGGCGCCCAATTGGAGGTGCGGCCACGGCCGGGGCAGGCGGCAGAACGCCGGTGAGAGCGCTCGCGGAGGCTAGGGAAGCGCCAGGATCGGGGGCCCGAAGACTACGACGCCGGGGTGGGGGAGTAGAAGTGGGGGGTAGGGGGAAGCAATGTGGGACCTGAATTTCGAGACTGGGGACTGGTTTCACAATCACCTCAGCTGAGAAAGAAATAACCACGGAAATATCCATCTTAAAGTGGGAGGTTCGCAAGCGCTCGCCTTAACCCCGGGTAAGCCTTTGAGACCTAGGTCTTTTGTCGTCCCCACGGCTACAGTTCAGTCGTAGGAGGGCGCACTCTGAGACGGACTTAAGATGATCTGCATCTGATGGACAGCAGCAGCAGCAGCAGCAGATTCAGTCTGTGCCCTTTCTGTGAAACTGGTTTTAGTCCCTTGGTTCTGTGGGGTAACTTCATTCCTAGAAGATGCTTTGGCGTTTGGGAAATAGAGGAAGATCAGCAACAAGGTTTGGAGCTCAGTAAGGGACTGTCCAGGCTGCCCTGAGTTGTATGGTGGAATTCTTTACGTGTAATAGAAAGTAAGGTTGGCCCTGGGGGGAGGGAGAGGTGTCCACACTGCATCTAACCCCACCCTCCTTCTGCCAGGATCCCTCCTGTTCTTCAGCCCGCATCCTGCGATCGGTGCCCTCCTTCCCATCCTCATTTTTCTTTCTAGAGTGACTGTGGTTTTGTTGCCCCTTTCCGCAGCCCTCAGGGACTCGCTGTTCTCTTCCCTGTTGAACTTGCCGCTCAGCATACATTAGATAAAGGGGGCCTCAACTTCTTGCACAATTATGGTATTACCATCTCTGCTTAAGGAAAAGTATTCCCCGAACTAGACCGGCGTTGCTCTCCTTGTTCCTGCCCTATGGCGGCTACTCATCTTTGTATCTCTTAGAGTAGAAATACCTCCTGCTTCCTCCTGTCCGGTAAATACACACAGCCCTTGGCAGCACACTTGAGGTGTCCTGCCTGCCTTGCCCGTCCTTTAGCCTGCAGTTTGGGATGTGTTTAGTAAGCCTGTGGCTCTAATGCTTTCTTCTGGAACTAAGTATAGTATCAAGTAAAAGTGCCGTCTCCTGACTTAAGTTTCTAGGCTTCTACACTTCTTCTTTTTCCGAATCCTGGAAAATGAAGAATAACTTATAAAGCCCTCTAAACTAATGGCTTCTTCGTGCTCTTTGTATAAATGTCCAGCTTGTTGGTTTAGAGGCTGAAGGCCAAAGCTGCTCTTCACTTGCTTTCCAGACTTGATCCCCCCTCTCCCCGTCCATCCCACCCTGACCTACTACTCCCCATTTGTTTGTGGACAGCCACTCTGATCTTGGTTGGCCCCTTAATCTTTGCATAGCCTCTCCAACCGCAAAGCGTCTGTATTAGTTTCTTCTCAGGTGGCTTTGACCAAACACCTGAAGCAACAGTTCAAGAGAAGGAGGGCTTATTCGGGATCACACTCAAGTTTCAGTCCCTCGTGGTGGAGAAGGCAGAGCTTAGGGCAGCGGAGAGTCCAACAGTAGCTGTTCACACCATGGCAGGTCAGAAAGCAGAGAGGGTAGGGCCAGGTGAGACTCACCCCTGAAGACCTACTTCTGCTACCTAGCTCCACCCCCTAAAGTCTCTTCAAGGCCCTCTTGGGAATAAATAATCAAAACGTGAACCTGTTAGGGACATTTCGGTTTCGAACCAACACACCATCTGATTTTAATTCATTATTCATTCAGCAAATGGCGTTCATCCATTCGGTGTGCCAAATAATGGTTTAGGCTAAAGGAATTCAGTGGTAAACTCACAAACAAACCCTCTGGATTGCTCTCAGTTGCTATTAATCACTATTAAGTAGTTGGAATGGTTTCAATGAGGACTACCCTCCATAGACACAGGGAGGTGGTACAGCTCTGGAGGAAGTCTGTGGCTGTTGGGGGGTGGGGAGTGCCCTGAGAGCTCCCAGACTCCTCTCCCACTTCACTTTCTGCTTCCTGCCCTGGCCACGCCTCCTCAGTAGGAAATCTCCCTCTGTAAGGCAAAAGTAATCTCCTCCATAAATTGTTTTTGGTCATAGTGTTTTATCCCAGTCAAAGAAAAGTAATCAATATAGTAGTTAAAAAAACAAAAACAAAAAACAAAAAACAAAACCCTAGGGTGAGGAAAAAATGAAACACCGTGTCCGGGTGGTGTTTCTTATTGACTGGTGGTAGGAATTGAGCCACTGCACATGCTAGCTAGACTTTACTACTGATCCATGTATCTGGTGGCCCTGGGAGCCTAAGAAGGTCTTTGTAAAGAAGTGACATTTGAACAGAGTCAGAAGAAAGAGGGAAAACATCATTCCCCTTCAGTCATGGGAAATACTATAGGGAAAGAAGGGACTCCAGGCACAGAGGAACTCAGCAGGTTTGGGAAGCATAGAGAAAGCCAGCAGAGATGTAGCCAAGTAGGCTTTCTTCGGGCATTTGTAAGGTTTTAAATTCTCTTCTGACACGGAGGATGGAGCCCCAGAATTGCACTGAGCCAACCAAAGGACTGGGTGGTTGGGCAGGACCGGACAGCTGAGATGGCTTGATAGGGAAAGGTGCTCCCAATGTGTGCTCCATACAGGATATATCCTCTGAGCTTAGGGGCAGCCTTTTTTATTTATGTATGTATTTGTTTACTTCTGACATAGACTCTCACTGTGCAGCCCTGGCTGCCTAGGAACTCATTACCTAGACAAGGCTGGCCTGGAACTCACAGAGATCCACCTGCCTCAGCCTCCTGAGGCCTGGGAGTCCAGGCGTGCCCCGCCCCCTTGCCGATTTGCACCACTTGTTTAATTTCTTTGAATTCGTCTATGTAGTTGCTCTTTTCTCAGGGCTCAGTTGTGCTCCATTCTGCAGCCATGCTGCAATGTTTATCCATTTCCTTGCTGATGAACATTTGTGAGAGTGCTTCTGCCTTCCGCTATCACATATTAAGCTACTCTGAGAAGTCATGTACAAGTCTTTAAGTAGAAGATGCTCTCATTTCTACGGATAAGAGTAGAACGGCTAGGTCAAAGGCTAGGGGCGCATCGAACTTAAAAAGAAACAGCCGGGCTGGCTTCCAAAGCGGTTCCGTTAGCTTCAGCCTCCATGACAGTGAATGAGAGTTCAGGTTCTCTGTTTGCTCGCGTATTGTTACCTGATACGCTCGGCCTGTCTAACAAGCTCTCACACTCGATGTGTGTTGCATATCTTGTAGGTTTTGTATATGCCTGATGTCTAACAATGCTGAGTGTCTGTTCGTGTGCTCATTTCCCCTGTCTCCTTTTCAGGAAAGTATTCATTTGAATAGTTTGCTGATTTTTATTGGGTGGTTCTCTTAACCGTTGTGTTCCGGGCGCTCTTTACTGGGGGGTGTAGACCTTTATCATTTGCTTTAGAAGCACTTTCTCCCAGTCTCTGGCTTAGCATTCACCTCTTAATACCTATTGGTAAGCAGACATTTTACATCTTGTCCGCGAGCTCAGCAACTTGTTCTTCGGGACATGTTACATATTCTTCTGCTGCTGTGATCATGGCAACCTTAGAGGAGAGAGGGTGTGTTTCGGCGTCTAGTTCCAAAGGTGATGCAGTCTTCATTCTGGGGAAGGCCTGGCTGGTAGAGAGTGAACTCAGCCTGGAGTCAGGAAGAAGTGGGTCCCTGCTGTAAAACCTCAAAGTCTACCACCCTGTCCACCCCGCCGCCCCGCCCCGCAGTGACTTGCTCCAGCAAGGCTCCTCCCCACGCCCCACCTACAGGAGGAGGGGTCAGCATCTGTCCCAAACAGCCCCACCAGAGACTGGGAACCAAGTGTTGAAACACACAGACCTATTGGGATATTTCATAGTCACGAGCTGTGGTTCTGATGTTATACCCAAGAGGAAATGTCTTCCAAACTGAAGGCCATAGGTCTCTAAAGGTTTTGTAATTTGGGATTTTCTATTTAGGCCTATGATCAATTTTTAAGGGTTTTGTTTGTTTGTTTGGTTGGTTGGTTGGTTGGTATAGTTAATTGGGATTCCTTGCTTTTGTATTTTGTTAATAGACCGTCATTATTCCAGCACCATAGTGGTTCACAGTCTTAGGAAGGCTGGAACACTTTAATACAATTCCTCATGTTGTGGTGACCCCCCCAACCATAAAATTATTTCCGTTGCTACTTTATAACTGTAATTTTGTTGCTGTTATGAATTGTAACGTAAATATTTGTGTTTTTCAGTGGTCTTAGGAGACCCCAAAGAGGTCACAACCCACAGGTCGTGGGCTGCTGTAGAGAAACAGACAATCCTGACTTTGAAAATCAATTTTTTTTCCTGAAAATCAATCCCCTTGTACATGTGTGCAGCTATCCTTTTTTATTATTTTATGTAAATGAGGCTCTATCTACATGTACACTTGTATGCCGGAAGAGAGCATTGGATCCCGTTACAGGTGGTTGTGAGCTGGACTCAGGAAGAGTTCAGTGCTCTTAGCCACTAAGCCGTCTCTTGGGCTCTTTACTCTGTTCCATTGATCCGTTTATTCATGTTGACCCCACTAGCACACGCTGTGATTTTGTAGCTTCAGAGGGACCTTTGACATTAGCTGAGGTTAACCTCCTCTGCTGTGTTGTGCCCTCTTTCAAAGTCCTTTGCATTTCTAGATGAATTTTGGGAGTATCTACAAGAAGATAAGAACTTTGAATAAATTCTTAAAAGCCTTTATCTTATATCCTTTGCAATTCCATCTGATCTTCGGAATCAGTTTGCCAATTTCTAAGAATGTCAAATTTAGCTGAACATTGTTGGTACACTTTTAATCCCAGAACTCAGGAGGCAGAGGTAGGTGGATCTCTGTGAATTTGAAGCCAGCCTGGTTTATATAGTGGGACAACATCTTTAAAAGGAAAAACAAAACTAAACTAAAAATGTTTAACTGAGGGCTGGAGAGATAGCTCAGTGGTTAAGAGTACATTCAAGTACACCATAACAGGCCATGATTGAACACTTGGTCCCTTACCTCTGAGAAGACAATAAAGCGCTTTGGGAGAAGAAAAAAAAATTGTGCTGGAGAGATGGCTCAGCTATTAAGAGCGCTAACTGCTCTTCCAGAGGTCTCGAGTTCAATTCCCAGCAAGCACTGGTGCTCACAACCATCTGTAATGGGATCTGATGCCCTCTTCTGGTGTGTCTGAAGACAGCTACAGTATACTCCTATACATAAAAATAAAATAAATATTTCTAAAAGTAATATTTAAAATAAAAAGTTTAACTGAAAAAAAAGTTAAACTGTTCTCAACCCATTTTAAAGATTAAGACCCACGTGCACGCATCATGTACACACGTAATTTGTTCCAGTTTTCTCAGGTCAGCCATTGACCATTGACAATGAAATTGTCAAGAAAGTGTAAGATTGCTGGGCAGTGGTGGCGCACACCTTTAGTCCTAGCACTTGGGAGGCAAAGGCAGACGGATTTCTGAGTTCCAGGCCAGCCTGGTCTACATAAAGTGAGTTCCAGGACAGCCAGGGCTACACAGAAAAACCCTGTCTCGGAAAAAAAAAACCAACCAAACAAACAAACAAACAACAAAAAACAAAAAAAAAACAAAAACAAAAAAAGAAAAAGAAAGCATAAAATTATGAAAAAGAAAACATTCAAAATCTTAAAGAACTTACTCCAAAGTATGCTCCCTGAACCCCGTGGAGAGGTTTTCCCAGCACAAGGCAGTCTTCTGGGCTTTGTAATTGTTTTTTATTTGTATTCTCTTTTTTTTTTTTACAAGATTAAGTGTGTGTGTGTGTGTGTGTGTGTGTGTGTCTGTGTGTGTGTCTGTGTGTGTGTGTCTGTGTGTGCCCACGTGTGTGGGTGCATGCCCGCGTGAATATGTTTGCAGATGTACTCAGACTCCAGAAGGCTTGTAAGATCCTTGGAGTTATAAGCAGTTGTGAACTTCAAACCCATGTGGAGGCTGGGAGCTGAAATTGGTCCTCAGGATAAGCAGCAACTGCTCTTGGCCACTGAGCCATCTCCACAGCCCCATCTCCACAGCCCCATCTCCACAGCCCCATCTCCACAGGCCCATCTCCACAGCCCCATCTCTACAGCCCCATCTCTACAGCCCCATCTCTACAGCCCCATCTCTCCATAGCCCATCTCCACAGCCCCATCTCCACAGCCCCATCTCCACAGCCCCATCTCTACAGCCCCATCTCTCCATAGCCCATCTCCACAGCCCCATCTCCACAGCCCCATCTCTCCACAGCCCCATCTCCACAGCCCCATCTCTCCACAGCCCCACCACCTGTATTTACTCACTACATTATTTCTCATATTCGCCCCTGGATATAATGTCTAGGAATATACTACATTTCACCTGAGGGAAAAGTATTTTTCTATTTTAGACGCATTAACTGTTTTGTTTGTTTAACTTGGGACATTGTGAGTGAAAATTTAAGAACAAGACATGTGTATTCTGTAAATACTGAGCCTTGATGATACACACATTCTCCCTCTTCCCTAGCTAGAGGAGACAGGAAAGAGATGCTCTCCCATCCATCATTTTCTGTATGGTGAGGTGGTCGCAGGACAACCACAACTTTGCAACAGTTTTTTGCAGAAGCAGGAAAGTCCCCACTCATATTTCCTAGAGGATTCTGGCCTCTTCGGCTAGTCACAAAAATAGCATGGGCTCTGAGCCTGCTGGATGTCACTGGGCGCCTACCGAGTGACCTCGATGAGCCCTGCTAGATCATCTTGAAGATAGGACTGGTGCCTGCCTACCTTGAAGCACAGCTTCATGGCGATGAAGATGATGGCAAGTCTCACTTGCTCTCAGACCCTGGGTCTCGTCTTGCATCTATGTCTACACTTAAATCTCAAAACTGCTTATGCAGAAAGTGCTTGCATAACAAAGACCAAGATATGCATTTGTCTCCTGGCTGTATAATTTGTTTTAAATTTAACTTTTAGTATGCAGCCCTCCAGAGAAATAATCAAGAACAATTTGGTAAAATAGATTCCCGTAGGTACGCTCTTCAGTTCAGAAAGCAGCCAAAGCGTACAAGGTCTGTGATTCCTGCTCTTCTGCAGGGTGTGGCGAGGGCAGCCGTACTGGGAAGCACGGCTCTAGTCTTTGATTTTTGTCTCTACAGTTTTAGTGTGCGCCTCTGAGACATTGCATGCCCAGTGCCATGTCTTCTTGCAGCTTATGCAAATCAGAATACAACAAAGCGCCACATAAGAAGGGGCCATAGGTCTCTTTATCAAGGGCTGCTTAGCAAGCACTTGTCACTGTCGATGACATCTGATGCTTCCTGTTCCAGGCAAGCATTTATTCTAATGATATGTAATTTTTATATGTATTTGTGAGATGTGTGTAGACATCAAATGGGACTAGCCTTTTCTTTCCTCCAACACTAACCAACTCTGTGTGTTGGGAACCTTCAGACTCATAGTTATTTTGAACATGTAAATGTATTTGCTACAGCAGTTTGTGTCCCCCACCCCCACCCCTTTTAGGCTTTTATTTCCCTTTAAAATCACTAAGGAAATGTGGAAAGCTGCTTCCAGGCAGGCCTTGATGGTGCATGCCTTTGATCCCAGATCTGTGTGAGTTCGAGGCCAGCCAGGTCTACAGAGTGAGACCCCGTATCGAGAGAGAGAGAGAGAGAGAGAGAGAGAGAGAGAGAGAGAGAGAGAGAGAGGAAGAAGAAGAAGAAGAAAAAGTCACATTGAGGTGATAGAAAGTAATTTTCTTCCCATGTTTCTACTTGTCTTTGAAAGTCAGGTAAAGGGAAGAAAGGAAAAGGCCGGCCCAAGAACTCCGGGAAGAAGCAGAAGCTGAAGAAGCCGGAAGTGGACATCATGAGCCCGGCAGCCATGCTGAACCTGTACTACATTGCTCACAATGTTGCCGACTGCCTGTACCTGCGAGGCTTCCCGTGGCCAGGGGCTCCCAAAGGGAAAAGGGGGAAAAAATAAGACTTAGGTGATAGAATTCAAAGCATGCCTTGGTCTCAAAGAACAGAAAGTAGGAGAATGCATTTAGGATAACTCAAGGACTTCGGCCAAATGGGCTCTAAAAGACAAGCGGGAACACGTAGCCGCCACTGCGCTTTTCTGTGATAAGCAATAGCGAAGGCTGCTTTTATTTCCGAAGCTAAGCCAGGTACTAGGTAAGCCACTTTGGTTTTTCAGATGTAATCAGGAAAAATAGTCCATAAAGGCTACCCTGGCACTGGTAATAATTTTTTAAAATATTATAATCATAATTCTAGACTGAATTAAACCTTGTTCTCAGAAGGCAGCTCCAGTTTGCGTGAGTCGTTTTCTTTGGTGAGGGGTCGGCTCAGAAAGGACCAGGCAGAAAGTTCAGGCCTAACTTGAAAACATATTTTCTGCTGTGGTTTGGTTTTGGGTTTTCTTTGTTTTCTTTTTCGATGCTGGGGATAAACTTGGGGCCTCTGTTCAGGAAGAGCCATTAAATTACCCCTAGCTGCCCCTCCCCTTTTTAAAAAAATGGAAAATAAATAACTTGTTTTTATAATTTTCTGCTTAGTTGTCTTTTTCTAATTCAAATTAACCACAGACTTCGGTCGGTGGAGACTAAAATCGTCTTGAGCGTCATCTTGGCAGGTGTGCAAGCCTGTGGTGAAGAAGAGCTGGGGCCAGGAAAATGGTTCTGGATGTAGTAGTTGCCGTGGAAACACAAGTACCTGAATTTGATCCCCAGCATCCCCCTGACAGCCAGGCACTGCGTGTGTGGTACATGCCTATAATCCTAGCCCCAGGAGGCAGAGACCGGAGAATCCCTGGGGCTTGTGGGCCAATCAGTCTGACCGATAGTGAGGTCCAAGTTCAGTGAGAAGGTACGAATATCAATCAGTGGCCTCTCTACATGTGTCTGCACACACACACACACACACATACACACACACACACACTGTGTGGTGGATGAAAGAAGAGGAGCAAATCAAGTTAGCTTTCAGTTGTTGTGACAGAGGGCCCGAGGAAAGCGGCTTAAAAGAAGAAAGACTCCCTTGCCGCTCACAGTTTGAGAGGCTGGCCCCATCCTTTGGGGAACGAGACACAGCAGAGTACCATGGCCATGAGAACACAGGGCAGAAGGGGCCCCAGAGAGTGGCCAGGTAGGAAAAGTTGTGAGGGTCCACAGACAAGACTTTCTTCCTCCCTGAAGTGGGGCTCCCACTGTGGACCTCAGCTACCCTGGTACTCACAGTGCAGACCAGACTAGCCTAGAGCTCAGAGCTCCGTCTACCTCTGCCTCCCAAATGCACGCATGTGACTAAGACGCACTTTTCAAAAATGTGCCTCGGATGACTGCCTTTCCTAAGTAGGCCCTGCTGCCTACAGTCTCCATCAACCGCCGTTCGGCTGAGTCCGTTAGTGTGGATTAACCTGCTGATACGATTATGGTCCTAATGTCCCAGTCATCTCTCAACAGTGTTCTGCCACAGCTAACCCTTCAACCCATGAATCATTGTGGAACATTCCAGACTTAATCATAATACCCTGTCCTTAGTCCCCAAAGACACATGCTCATTACACAATGTAAAAGACAGTCAAGAATCCCCAAATTCTCAGAGGTTCCAGGACTGCACAAAGGTCTACATCAAAACTTTCCCGAGACTGGAGGCCTTAGCTCTGAGCCCCTGTAAACTGTGGGAAACAAGTTTACATATCTCCAAAGACCTTGACACCTGGAAGGGGGGCAGTTTCATGTATAGATGGTATCCCTGCTTGCAGCACTCCTTACCCGCGTCCTGCTCTGCCTTCCTGGCCCTCACTGCTTCCCCCAGCACAGCCCTCTGACACCTGCAGTATGTGCTCTATTCACAGTCCGGTGCTCGAAGCCAGTTCGTCGAGGCAAGGGCCATGCTAGAACAGATACAGTCCACTCTGGGTCACTTAAGTTGGACTACATATTGCCATGTGAGGTTTATGAAGTTTGCCAAAAATGGCTGCAGCCCAGGTCAAATGTCAGAGGAAATGATAAGAATCCCTGTGGTGCAAAAGTTGAGCGCTCATAACACATGAGAGTTGGTAGT
The DNA here is from genome assembly GCF_900095145.1 of Mus pahari. Lineage (NCBI taxonomy): Eukaryota > Metazoa > Chordata > Mammalia > Rodentia > Muridae > Mus > Mus pahari. The sequence goes on from NC_034591.1 coordinate 49,535,073, forward strand.
GAATGCAGTTTGTCCACCTGTGCCTTAAGCCAGACACAGCAGAAACCTGCGCCAAAGGGAGTGCACTTCTGTGAAGAGGCGGAAGGGGGTGGATATCTTTCCCCTGGGCTTTAGAAACCAAGAATATCTTCCTGAGGTTGGAAACTGCTGCATTTACTCTAGTGCCTCTCATTCACAGCACAGACTGCTGGGTCCTTAACCCAGGAGGGAGCGTGTGCCGGGAGACCATGTGTCTTGCAGGGGCTCCCAGGCTAATGCTGCCTTGGTGCTAAAAGGCTTATTGAGTCTTTGAACTTGTGGGCTGTTTAATGTCCTTCTGTGCCTCCCTTGGGTACAGGAGTTTGTATTAGAGCAGTTGTGTGTTCTGGAACGTTGGTTGGTGCTTGCAGAACTTCCACCGGATACTATCTGCAACATGGACTGCGGCATCGTTTTGGGGACAGAGACATGGTCGGCTGACAGAGACGGAGAGGACCACCTGGAGGTGAGAAAGGACAGAAGCATGGCTGCAGTAGACTGATGTGAAGGGAGAAAGATGTGGGAATAACGTGTGGGTGGGGGCATTGTACAGTAGAAGTGCCCCCCCCCAAACTGATGGCCGGTAATGAAGAGAGACAATGACAAATGCCAGAATATGGAGAAAACACCATTCTCAGCTCTCACAGAGTGTAAGTGGCCCAGCTGACAGGTTGTCTCAGTCAGGGTTTCTGTTCCTGCACAAACATCATGACCAAGAAACAAGTTGGGGAGGAAAGGGTTTATTCAGCTTACGCTTCCACGCTGCTGTTCATCACCAAGGGAAGTCAGGGCAGGAACTTTGAGGCAGGAGGGGATGCAGAAGCCATTAAGGAATGCTGCTTCCCCTGCCTTGCTCAGCTTGCTCTCTTATAAAACCCAGGACCACCAGCCCAGGGATGGCCCCACCCACAATGGCCCTCCCACCTTGATCACTAATTGAGAAAATGCCTTACAGCTGGATCTCATGGAGGCATTTCCTCAAGGGAGGCTTTTTCTGTGATAACTCCAGCTTGTGTCAAGTTGACACACAAAACCAGCCGGTATACAGGGTCAGGAAGAACACACTCAAACCGTGCCCGATCCACAGTGACATGCGCATGCCCACACATACACTATAGACAGATGTTTAAAAAGAAGACTGTAGCCGGGCCTGGTGGCGCAGGCCTTTAATCCCAGCACTCGGGAGGCAGAGGCAGGCGGATTTCTGAGTTCGAGGCCAGCCTGGTCTACCAAGTGAGTTCCAGGACAGCCAGAGCTATACAGAGAAACCCTGTCTCGGAAAAAAAAAAAAAAAAAAAAGAAAGAAAAAGAAAAAGAAGACCGTTTGACACTCTCAGGATATTACTGTAAATAGAGTCACTGCATGGTCAACAATTTCACTGCCTATATGAGCCGCACAAGTAACCGCTCCAGGCATGGACTCCTTTCACACTAAAAAGACCCAAAGACAGTAAATATTTTTGGGTTTGATTTTTATATGTTTTTTTGTTTTTCAAGTCAGTGTTTCCTTAGCTGTCCTGGAACTCATTCTGTAGACCAGGCTGGCCTCAGACTCACAGAGATTCACCTGCGTCTGCCTCCCAAGAGCTGGGATTTAAGATGTGCCCCACCATCACCTGGCAACAGATATTTGTTAAAGCATCGAGATGCAGCAGAGCAACCCTGGAGAGTGAGGGAGCAGAGTGATCCACATGTGCTCTGTGACCCATGGTGTTCCAGCTTAGTGATCCACATGTGCTCCACATCCTGTGGTGCTCTAGCTTAGTGATCCACACCTGCTCCTCATCCTGTGATGCTCTAGCTTAGTGATCCACACGTGCTCCACTCTAGCTTAGTGATCCACACGTGCTCCACACCCTGTGGTGTTCCAGCTTAGTGATCCACACATGCTCCTCATCCTGTGGTGCTCTAGCTTAGTGATCCACACCTGCTCCTCATCCTGTGGTGCTCTAGCTTAGTGATCCACACCTGCTCCACATCCTGTAGTGCTCCAGCTTAGTGATCCACACGTGCTCCACATCCTGTGGGGCTCTAGCTTAGTGATCCACACGTGCTCCACATCCTGTGGTGCTCCAGCTTAGTGATCCACACATGCTCCACATCCTGTGGTGCTCCAGCTTTCACTCCTGAGCCAGCAGACCAGGCCTCCAAAACTATCAGGACGGCCCTGGGAAGCGCGGGGCTCCCCGACCTCTGTCACAGTTCCTTCTGCACCTGTAGCTCTGCAGGATTCTCTTGCTCCTGCGATGACTGTCCCGATTAGTGCCCTGACCAGTGTTTCTCAACCTCCCTAAGACTACGACCCTTTACTAAATTCCTCATGTTGTGGTGACCCCTAACCATTCAGTTATGTTCATTGCTATTCCATAACTGCAAGTTTGCTACTGTTGTGAATCGTAATGTAAATATCTTATAGGTAGGAAGGATATCTGCTATACGACCCTCAAGCGGGTCGTGACCCACAGGTTAAGAGCCAGTGAATGGTTTAGCAGTTAGATGCACTTAACATCTTTCTAAAAACCCAGGATCAATTTCCAGCACCCACGTGGCAGCTTACAACTGTAACTCTAGTTCCAGGTGATCTTGCACCCACACACAGACACACATGTAGACAAAACACCAATGCACATAAAAAATAATAATGACAATAAATAAATAAATTATTTCTATTCATCAAAACAACTCAGAACTCAGAACCTTCCACTATAGCTTGCAATGAGAAAGTATGTTTCTGATTTCCTGGCTAAAAATAAGTGATGGGTGGCTGAGGTGGCCCATGTCTTTAATCCCAGCACGGGAGACAGAGGCAGGCAGATCTCTTAGTTTGAGTCCAGCTTGGTCTACAGAGTTCCAGGACAGCTAAGACTACACAGAGAAACCCTGTTTCCGAAAAAAAGAAACTGGTGGAGGAAGGTTTTGCCCTCTGCCCTCTGCCCTCTACCCTCTGCATCCTGAGAATTCACGGAGAAAGTTCTCATCAAATTCTAGTGCTTGGATTTTCAACTTTTAGCCTCCAGAACTATAAGGAATAAACTTGCATTGTTTATAGCTCCCCAGGCTTCGGTATTATTCTGTGATAGCCACACAGTGAACTAAGCTACCATATAACCCACGACCACTTTGGTGGTATACATAGCTAAGAGGATTGACTCGGAGTCAAAACTTGCCCGTGTTTGTGGAACCGCCGTTCACAACAGTCAGCATGCCACTCGCCACTGTCCTGCACCTCTGCACTTCTCCTTCACACCCACTCCACTCGGCACTTCCATCTGCTCTCACTTGCCCGTTACTCCTGAAAGGCGCGGCTCTGTGTCCACATTCGGTACCCACTAACTGGCACCTTGGATCTGCTACCCTATGGACAGCATCTCCCTGTTTCCCCCGATTTACTTTTTCTATGCCTGCTAGCATATATAACGCACCAATGAGAAACGCGGGGTCTGGTTCTTGCCAAAGCCTCAGCGCAGAGTTGTAGAGCAGCCCCGCCCAACCTCATATCCTGCTCTCGCTGTGTCTTCCTGGGCCCCCTGGGCTCTGGCTTCTGGAACAGTCACTGTAACGATGGCACAAGCTGTATTTGCTACAAGTATGTCACCAGGTTGCTGTAACGGCAGTATCAACACTTCCTTCCAAATTAAGGACTGACTGTCTGTCCATCCCTTGGCCTTGGAAGCTGGGTTGTCACGGTCCCTTGACCTCTTCCTCTCTCTGAGTCCTTCATCTTTAGCCCCTTTGAGAGAGGCCGGGGATGTGCAGTCATCTTTTTTTCTTTTCTTTTCTTTTCTCTTCTTTTCTTTTCTCTTCTTTTCTTTCCTGTCAGTCAGCTGGGCTCTGTGCACACTGTCCACATCACCTCCAAGAACAGTATCAGCAGGCTGTGCTGCGGGTATGGCTGGACTCTCTGGGAACATGAATGCCACCAAATGTCAATTAGGACTGAGAAGGGGTTTGGAAGGTGGTGCTGTTGACCCTGAGAGAGAGCAAGGAAGGAAGGAAGGCTGTGAAGGCATGGGAGGAGTCACCAGAAGTCCCCCTCCGTCCCCAAAGGACAGATTAGCCGCACTTCCCGCTGGTTTTCTGCTTCTGGGGAAAATAAAGCAGATGGTGCATTCCCCTTCCCTCAGACAGGTCTAACCCAGCGTGCGCTCACACAGAGAAGTCACTTAACAGAAACTAGAGGCATCTGGGAAGGGGAAGTGCCTTAATTGAGGAACTGCCTCCATCACATCGGCCTGTGAGCATGTCTGTGGAGCGTTTTCTTAATGATTGACATAAGCCTGCTTGGGGGCAGTGCCACCCCTGGGCAAGTGGGCCTGGGCTGTGTAAGACACCACGCTGAGAAGCCAGAGAAACAAGCTAGTAAGCAGTTTCTCTGTGACCTCTGTTCCAGCTTCTTTGGTTTTTCCTCACTGATGGACTGTAAGCCTTAAAAGCCAGATAAACCCTTTCTTCCCCTAAGCTGGTTTTGGTCAGGATTTTATCACAGAGACAGAAAACAAACCAGGATGAAGGTCATCTTCAGCTCCACAGAGAGTTGGAGGGCCAGCCTGAGCTACAGAAGACCGTCCTCGAAACAACAGAAAGTTGTACTAACATCACCCAAACAATCATAAACTAAATTACGAAGGAAGAGAGGTTGGTGGCATGTGTTGTCTTCTGCTCATATGGCTGTCTATTTAGAGACAGGTGTCACTACATAGCCCTGGCTGTCCTGGGACTTATTACTATGTAGCCTAGGCTGGCCATCAGAATCGGAGGGATCTACTTGTCCCTGCCTTCCAAGGGATGAGATTAAAGGTATATGGTGCTGGACAAGGGTGGCACACGCCTTTAATCCCAGCACTCAGGAGGCAGAGGCAGGCAGATTTCTGAGTTCGAGGCCAGCCTGGTCTACAAAGTGAGTTCCAGGACAGCCAGGGCTATACAGAGAAAGCCTGTCTTGGAAAACCACACACACACACACACACACACACACACACACACACACACAAAGGTATATGGCATCACACCTGGAAAAAGTCTGAAGTATTCACTGACTCTCATGTGTTAGGGGCTGCGAACGTGTCGGGGATAGCCACAGAGTCAAACATCCCCGTGCCGTCTTCTTCCTCTTTCTTTTCCTTTCGTGTGGGAGACAGCCTAGCTCTGGCTCACTGGAATCCAGCTACATTCCCAGCCTTGGCTCCTGATCTGTTTAGCCATTTTCCACTGCAGGCTTTCACAAATAATAGAGTTATTTAGAGTTTTTGCTTTTATTATTATTAAGTATGCATGTGTACCTGTGGGGGTTGTTCATCTGAGTGCATGTGCCCACAGAAGCCAGCCGTGTGGACAAGTGGTTGTGAGCCACTTGGTGTGCATGCTGGACATTGAACTCAGGTCCTCCGGAAGAGCCATACACGCTCATAACTGCTGAGACATCTCTCCAGCCTCCATTTTTACTGAGATATATTAGTTGTTTTCACTTAACGTTATGAACACACACACACACACACACACACGGGGACTTAGTTGAAGGGTCACTTTCAGATGCTGAACTGAGTAGCATCTTCATGCTATTGTGAACATTTTTACTTTTATTCCCGTCTGCTTCCTAGTGCCTGCATATTTCATTCGGTTGATACTGTAATTTGCCCAGCTATTTTATGGACATTTATTTTACTTCCCGCTTTAATGGATTCTTTCAGGCATTTTAGTGTTATTATTGTTGTTGTTGTTCGGGGTAAGAGCTTGCTATGTGCCCAGTCTGGCCTCAATCTCTGTCCTTCTGCCCCCACATCCCTAGATCTGGAAGTATAGGTGTGTACCATTATATCATGGTTATTGTTATTTTAGTCATTTTTAAAAATGAATTCCCATGAGAGTTGCGTTCAAACATAAAATAATTTTACGAGGCCAGGAATGGATTTATAGGTCTGCTGGTTGTGCCTCAAGTCTCACCTTTCCAGTGGGTTTGCTTCTGCCTGGAGGGTGCAGGAACAGTTAAGATGGAAGGGCAGTGGCCAGAGTGATCAGCGGAGGCAGGGTCTCCTCTTGCCTGGAAGGAGGAACCCCATCCAGTTGCCCTGAGATTTAGGATATCTTTGTGACGATACCTTTGCATATTCCTTAGTTTGAAGATTAAGTCGTCGATGCCTGGGTCACAACTGCATTCCACGGGATGGATAGATGTGTGACCTCAGGCAAGTTGCCTAACTCTCTGTAGCGTGAGTGAGGATAGACACTACCTTGAGAGGTATTATGAGATTAAATGAGATAGGGCAGCCGCTGCGTTCTGCCTGGAGACTAACTATCACATGATTGACACACCAGGGGCAGCGCATGTTCCATCAGCAGGATTCACTAAAGAATGTGTAAATGACTGGCTGCTAGTCTCACTGTGGGCTTGGCTTTTTTTTTTTCCCTCCCTCCCTTCAATTTTATTCCCACGCATGAATCTTGTGAGGTTAACTGATTTTAAGTTGTCAACGGAAACTTAATTCTGTACATGAGAACAGAAAGCTTAAAGCAGCTATCAACTAGGATGGTAGAGCTCTGGGGAGCACAGGCAATGCCCTGGAAACCAAAGGCTTACAGTTTTCAAACATCTGGCTTTGAAAGAATGGATGGACAGAGCATGGGTCTGAAGCAGCAGGCAGCATCCGGTCCTGTGGGGCGGGTCAGGATGGGGTGACAGTGAAGACCCCACTAGGGAAATAACTAGGATTTCTTTCCTGAGTGAGAAGTTTGTCATCAAAAGAGGAACGTGAGAATATCCCCTTAACACTAATTAGCTGCAGGCAAGCTGTGGTGGTGCTCATTGGGAATCCAGCACTCGGGAGGTAGACTGGAAGTTCAAGACTAGGCTCGGCTATTTCATGAAAGTCAGTCTCAACAGCTACAAAACAGTCAGGGCTGAGATTGCTGGTCTGTAATGCCAGCATTGGGGATAGGGGTTGGAGTGGGGGATCCCAAGGAAGATGATCACTTTGAGTTCCAGGGCATCCAGAGCTTTAGAGTGAAACCATGCTTTAAAAAAATAAAACAGTTACAGAGACAAAGTTCGGAGCTGAGACGGAAGGAAAGATCATCCAGAGACTGCCCCACCCTGGGGTCCATCCCATA
>NC_034591.1:49542924-49544391 GCF_900095145.1 Mus pahari
CGTAATGAGATCTGATGCCCTCTTCTGGGGTGTCTGAAGACAGCTACAGTGTACTTACATATAATAAATAAATAAATCTTAAAAAAAAAAAAAAAAAAAGAAATTCACAGTGAATACAACAACTGAATCGTTAAAAAAAAAAAAAAAATTAACAAATGAGTAAAACACCAGAATCTCATGTAGCCCAAGCTGGCCTAAAAATCTTTATGTAGCTGAGGATGACCTGGAAACTCTGACCCTTCTACCCACATTCTGCTTATGGTGAAGGTCAATCCCAGGGCTTCTGTATGCTTGGCAAACACTCTACCCCTGGGCTGCCACCCCAGCTTCAGAAAGCATAGTTTATTCAACACCAAGGACAAACAACAAATAGAACCCTAGTCTCCGGCTTCTAGTCCCCAGCCACCCGGGGCTTGTCATCAGCTGGCTCTTGGGTTCTCTAGGACGAGCCGCGGCTGTCTCTGTGGGCCTGGATTTTATTTTCCACGACACAGGAGGACAAGCGCCAAAATTCACTTTGTGTAATGCCATTCCCGTTCTCATGGTAACGGACGTCCATCAGCACCAAAATATAGAAATGGCACCCCAGCATCACAAGGATGTTACCCCGACAACTGGAGTTTAGAGTTTACATTTTTAAAGTCTCGTGGGAGGGCTTAATTTCACTTTCTTCCAGAAAGCCTGTGGGGAGAGGGGAGAGAATATTCAGTGGGAACTGTAGATGCTTACTTAGCCTTTGGTGAAGATTTGAAGATACAAGATGACCAGTAGGAACCAACTTGCAGGGGCTAGAGAAATGGCTCAGGAGGCAATCCCCCCCCCACTCCTGCAAGCATGAGGACCTGAGTTCAAATCCCAGCACCCACCTAGAAAACAGGGTATGGATAAATACATACCACTAATCCCAGTTTGCACCGGTAACCCCAGGGCTGTAACCCCAGGGCTGTGCAGGATACGAACAGGCGAATCCCAAGGGTTGCTAACCACTTGCCTAGCTACTGGTTCAGTGAGGTGCAGATAGATCAGAACACTCAGTGTCTGTCCTACACACACACACACACACACACACACACACACACACATATCCACACAACCACACATGATGATGATGATGACGATGACGACGACAACGATGATGATACTATAATAATAAAGACCTCTATGACTGAGCGTGGTGACACAAGCCTATAATCCCTGCACTTAGGAAGTAAAGACAGGAGCAGCAAGACGTTAAGGTCATCTTGGCTACATGCACACTTGAGAACAGGTTGGACTTCATGGAACATAGACACTTTGAGAAATTATTTTTCTTCTTTGTTTTTTGTTGTTGGTTTTTTTTGGTATTTTTGGTTTTGTTTTTTTTTTAAGAAATATTTATTTATTGTATGTATATGAGTACATTGTAGCTGTCTTCAGGCACACCAGAAGAAGGCATCAGATCTCATTACGGATGGCTGTGAGCCACAA
>NC_034591.1:49544526-49545790 GCF_900095145.1 Mus pahari
TTTTTTTTTTTTTTTTTGAGAGCATCTCACTGCATGTAGCCTTGGCTAGCCTGGAGCTTGCTATGTGGATTAAATTGGCCTCAAACTCACAGAGATCCTCCTGCCTCTGCCTGTCAAGTTCTGGTATAAAAGGCATGTCCAACCAAGCACAGCACCCAAGGGATTTGAAAATAATAGGGTATTTTGATTTTCCCAGAGGTTGTATATTCTGTTCTCACCCTGAGATCAACAGAGCTAAGACTCTCCCCCCCCCCCGTTTCCGTTTCTTTTTCTTTAAGATTTATTTCATGTATGTGGGTACACTGTCACTGTATAAGATCCCATTACAGATGGTTGTGAGCTACCATGTGGTTCCTGGGATTTGAACTCAGGACCTTTGGAAGAGCAGCCAGCGCTCCTAACCACTGAGCCATCTCTCCAGCCCACCTCCCATCTCTGTAGCAGGGCTACAGCAGTCCTGTGGACACAGGCCTTCTGTGTGTAATACTGATACTGACTAGGGGTGCAGGAACAGGTTCTGCCAACTTAAGAATTAAAAGTCAGGAATAGTTTGAAAGTCAGGCAAAGCTAAACTTTCTCGACGAGGACAATTGTATTAACCTTTAAAAAGAAAAGGCAGAGCCAGGCAGTGGTAGCACACAACTTTAATCCTAGCACTTAGAGGAAGAGGCAGGTGGATCTCTGAGTTCATGGCCAGCCTGGTCTGCATAATGAGTTGCAGGACAGCCAGGAATACAAAGAAAAACCCTGACTAGAAAAACTAAAATTTAATTAATTAATTAATTATTAAAAAAACAAGGGCCGGGCGTGGTGGCGCACACCTTTAATCCCAGCACTCGGGAGGCAAAGGCAGGTGGATTTCTGAGTTTGAGGCCAGCCTGGTCTACAAAGTGAGTTCCAGGACAGCCAGGGCTACACAGAGAAACCCTGTCTCGGAAAACCAAAAAAAAAACAAGAGCCGGGCAAAGTGGTGCATGGCTTTGACCCAACCACTTGGAAGATGGAAGCAAGTGGATTTGTGTGAGTTCAAAGCCAACTGGGCCAGAAAAAGCTACATAGGGACATAAGGAGACCCTGTCTCAAAAGAAGGGGAGGAAGAGGAGGAGGAGGGGAAAGAAGGAAGGAGGGAGGGAGGGAGGGAGGAAGGAAGGAAGAAAAGGAAAGGAAAAGAAAAGAAAAGAAAAGAAAAGAAAAGAAAAGAAAAGAAGGGGGCTGGTGAGATGGCTCAGTGGGTAAGAGCACCCGACTGCTCTTCCGAAGGTCC
>NC_034591.1:49546846-49549674 GCF_900095145.1 Mus pahari
CAGACTGACCTAATTATAAAAAAAAAAAAAAAAAAAAAAAAAAGAAGGGACACAGCATTAGGAGGGCTGAGAGCCACTGCTTTAGAGAAAGACTAAAGTTTACTCAAGCTCTGACCAGCATCAGGAAAAAAGGGACAAAAAGGAGAGCTAGGAAAGGCAGACAGACCCAGCTCCAGCTTCATGGCAGCTCACCTGAGTCGGGAATTCTGGGAAGGAAAAATATAGTGTCTCATTAAAGGGATAATTAATCCAATGATCTCTTTAGCATGGCTTAAGGTGAGTCTGCCTTCCCAGGTGTGGCCCAGCCTTCTTGGGGTGAAGTGTCTGCTGGCCAGGTGGTTAACTGCTTAACTGGTCATTTAATACTTGGTCTGCACATGGGCCAGAGATTTCATCCTCTTGACCTGAAGGAACCGGTTTTCTTTGAATGGGCCTTTACTGTTGCTGCATCAGCATCTACAAGTGTCTCTCAAGGGCAGGGTGACTATCCAGACAGCCAGAGAGAGGACCTCCCCGATTGGCTTGTTTCACCTGCCTGGAGGGACTTGCCTTGCTGACTCCAAGTTACAAGTGTGGAGGGCTGGATGGGGACCTTCCCAGCCAGCCTCTGGGCCCTCTCAGAACAGGAGCGGACAGCCAGAGCCAGAGACGTCCGTAGACAAGCTCCGTACACTCTTCGTTTCTTCTCCCAGTGACCTTCCAGGTATGTCTAAGGCCACATAGCAGCAGGGGATGACTGCCCTGAATCCAGCCTGGGACAGGGTTGCTGTGGGAACGGTTCCCACCCATGTCAGAGCGACGAGGCCAGAGACAGACTTGGAGTCTCCATCTCTCACTTTGTCCTTTTATTTCTAGGACGCCACCACAACAGGAAGGCCTATGGAGAGGCCGTGGTCCCGGTGGAAAATGTCCTGGTGCTCTGGTACATTCTACACATGTGTTATGCATGTTTATCTCCTGACTGCTCCCCGGACCGGAGTTGACTGTTTCCCAGGAACAGCAGGTGTGCAAGCATGTGACGGTCGGAGGACAACATTAAAAGTCAGTTCTCGGTCGGGCGTGGTGGCGCACGCCTTTAATCCCAGCACTCAGGAGGCAGAGGCAGGTGGATTTCTGAGTTCGAGGCCAGCCTGGTCTACAAAGTGAGTTCCAGGACAGCCAGGGCTATATAGAAAAACCCTGTCTCGAAAGCCAAAAAAAAAAAAAAAAAAAAAAAAAAAAGTCAGTTCTCTCTGGCCACTTGTGGTCCCAGGGGTTGAACTGAGGTCCTCAGGCTTAGGTGCAAGCCCCTTTACCTGCTGAGCCATCTCACTGGCCCTAAGTTGGGTTTTTTGTTTGTTTGTTTGTTTGTTTTGTTGGTTTTCCTTTATTGAGATTTATCACATTTATTTACTTGGGCGGATGTGCACACACGAAGGTCAGAGGACAGGTTGTCAGCTTTGCATCTCTCCTGCCCCAATGAGGGCGCAAGGGTCAAACTCAGCTCGTCAGGCTACGGCAGCAAGGGCTGTACCTGCTGACCCAGCTTGCCAGCCCTAAAAATATTTTTTTTTAAATTAATGAATCTTTAAAATTTCATGAGCATTGGTGTTTTGCCTATATGTATGTCTGTGTGAAGGTGTCAGAGCTTCTGGTACTGGAGTTGCAGGCACTTGTGAGCTGCCATGTGGGGTGTGGGTCCTCCGAAGAGCAGCCAGTGCTCTCTCTTCAGTCCCTCAAACTCACACTTTTGGATATAGAGATCTGTTTTCCCCAGTGCTGTTTGTTGAAAACTCTTCTTTTCCTATGATTCCTCTTGGTCTCGACACCTTTGTCAGAAATCAATGAATGTTTGCATGAAAATTTGTTTCCAGATTCTCAGTTCCATCCATGGTCTTCATGTTGGTACGCATTACTATAATTTAGTCTTCTCTTTCTCCCCCTTCCTTCCTTCCTGCCTGCCTGCCTGCCCTCCCTCCCTCCTTTCTTTCTTTCGTTTTTTGAGACAGGATTTCTCTGTGCAGCCTTGACTGTCCTGGAACTCTCTCTGTAGACCAGGTTGGCCTCAAGCTCACAGAGATCCTCCTGCCTCTGCCTCCCAAGTGCCAGGATTAAAGGTGTGCACTGCCCGGACCACCTAGCTTGGTCTTTTCTTTTAAGGCTCTGCCCTCCGTTTAACCACGCTAGAACTTCCTCCTGCAAGTACGATCATGGTGGGATTGGGGTTTCAGCCTAGACATTTGGGGGCAACATAAGCAGAAACACTCAAAGAGGTTATCCCTGGGGTTCCAGAAGGCAGGAGTGGCTTCACAAAAGGAGGGTAGCCGTTGTATTATCAACAGAGGGTTCGGCTGGTGAACAGGGTCACGTGATGGACAAAAGGCATGGTTTGCAAAGTTTTCCAACGACGCAGGCAAGAGCGCTAGAGAAATGACCCAACATTTAAGAACACTTCGAGAGGACGGGAGTCCAGACTGGGGCCCTGCTGTAACCTCAGGGTCCAGTCATTTGTGGAATAAAGAGGCTATTATAGAATCCATGGTGATTCCTCGCCCCACCCCCCAATATCCCCTGGGAACTCCCGCAGGCTCTTCAGGCTTGTCTCCCCAAGCCTAAGCAGTCACCCATGCTCTCTGCTGCTCCTCCTGAGCCGGCATTCCTAGTTTCTCTTGCCATCTCACAGGAAAGCTCTCTTATCTTCTTGGAATTAGAAAGTTCCCTTTGGTGACCAAGAACAGTGGCCAGGCCTTCCTGGGTGGTAGCAGCTGCCTGCCAGCCACAGCTGCCTGTGCCTTACAGCCTGCAGCACACTTTTGGCAGACTGACCTAATTATAAAAAAAAAAAAAAA
>NC_034591.1:49550649-49555902 GCF_900095145.1 Mus pahari
GCAGGCGGATTTCTGAGTTCAAGGCCAGCCTGATCTACAGAGTGAGTTCCAGGACAGCCAGGGCTATACAGAGAAACCCTGTCTCAAAAAAAAAAATGTTGAAAGTTAGCTGGGCAGTGATGGTGCGTGCCTGTAGTCTCAGCATTCCAGAGGCAGAAGCAGGTGGATCTCCGTGAGTTCGAGGCCAGCCTGGTCTACAGAGTGAGTTTCAGGAGGGAGGGAGGGAGGAAGGGAGGAAGGAAGGAAGAGGGTTCTTGAGATGACTCAGAGGGTGAAAATCTGCTGACTCAGATTCCATCCCTAGAACCCACATAAAAAACACAAAGTGAAAGGAGAAAATTGTCTCCCCAAAGTTATCTTCTGCCACCTCCAGAGAGAGCGTGGCCCCTGAGTGCCTGAACTCATGTACAACTCTCTCTCTCTCTCACTCACACACATACACACACACACACACACACACACACTCATACACACACTCATATACACACACACATACTACCACAATTTATACAAACACTCATACACCCATTCACTCTCATACACATACTCACACACACACTCATATACATACACACTCATATACACACACATACTAACACAATTCATACAAACATACACACATTCACTCTCATACATATACTCAAAAACTAACACTCACTCACACACATATTCACACACACACACACACACACACACACACACACCATTAAACATGAATACATACATAAAAAGAATTTAAACAATAGCTCTACAGTTAGCTAAGGCCTGAGGATACAGGAAAAGCTAGCATGTAAGTCAGTCCAGTTGCCAACGCCTGACCTGGAGGACAGACCACAACTTTAAGCAAAAATAACCGCTTTGCTCCCCAAGCTAGTTTTGGTCATGGTGTCTTATCACAGCAATAGAAGCCCAAACTAGAGGGTCTGCAGAGATGGCTCAGCAGCTAACAGCCTTTGTTCTTCCTCTAAAGGAGACGCCTGTGGGTTCAATCCCCAGCACCCACACGGCAGCCCACACCATCTATAAACCCAGTCCCGGGGAATGCAACAGCTTCTTATTGTCTCACTGAGCATCAGGCACACAGGTAGGGTATAGACAGACATTCAGGCAAAGCACCTATACACATAAAAATAGTTTTGATCTGGGTTTTTTTGTTTGTTTGGTTGGTTGGTTTGGTTGGTTTGGTTTTTTGAGACAGGGTTTCTCTGTGTAGCCCGGGCTGACCTGGAACTCTGTAAACCAGGCTGGCCTTGAACTCAGAAATCTGTCTGCCTCTGCCTCCCGAGTGCTGGGATTAAAGGCGTGTGCCACCACGCCCGGCTACAAATACTGTCACACACACCTGTAATCCTAGCACTCCAGAGACTGAGGCAGAGAGAGCCTAAGGTGGGGGCTAGCCATGATTACATGATGAGGCCTTATCCCCAAAGCTCAAACCCTAAAAGTCAACGTGAAATCTAGTTAACAGGGCTGGCGAGATGGCTCAACCGGTAAGAGCACTGACTGCTCTCCTGAAGGTCCTGAGTTCAAATCCCAGCAGCCACATGGTGGCTCACAACCACTGGTAATGAGATCTGACGACCTCTTCTGGTGTGTCTGAAGTCAGCTACAGTGTACTTATGTATAATAATAAATAAATCTTTAAAAAAAAATAAATCTAGTTAACAGATGAGCATGTTATGTACTTACAGATGAGCATGTTACGTACTTGGGAGGTAAAGACAGGAGGATCAGTAATTTAAGACCATCCTTGGCTACATAGTGCGTTTAAGCCAAGCCTAATTCTTAAATTAGACCTTAGACCCTGCCTCAAAAATTTTAACATTTTCTTCAAAAGGCTGTTTATTGTTTTGAATTTTTATTTGTTTTGGAGATATTTTATTTTTATTTGTGTGTGTGTGTGTGTGTGTGTGTGTGTGAATGTTTGTTAGGGGTGATCTAGGGGATTTATGCACATTGCATGCAGTGCTCAGAGAGGCCAGAAGAGGGCACCAATACCCAGGAGGTAGAGTTATAGCAGGCTGCGAGTCACTCAACATAGGTGCTATGAACTAATTGTGGGTCCTCTGGGGGGGAGTAGTGCATACTCTTAACTACTGAACCATCTCTCTACCCCTTTAAAATATTTTAAACATACATTAAAAAAAATAACAATTGTTGCTACACATGGTATAACATACCTTTAATTCCAGCACTCGGTGAGGCAGAGACTTGATAGATCTCTAAAACCAGTTGGTCCACATAGTGAGTTCCACGCCAGCCAGGACTGTGTAGAGAGACCCTGTTGCAAAATAAAATAAAATACAGGCCGGGCGTGGTGGCGCACGCCTTTAATCCCAGCACTTGGGAGGCAGAGGCAGGCAGATTTCTGAGTTCGAGGCCAGCCNGCACTTGGGAGGCAGAGGCAGGCAGATTTCTGAGTTCGAGGCCAGCCTGGTCTACAAAGTGAGTTCCAGGACAGCCAGGGCTATACAGAAAAACCCTGTCTCGAAAAAAAAAAATACAATAAAATAAAATGGAAAAAGAAAAAAACTAAATTGTTTGTTTGTTTGTTTGCTTGGACAAGGTCTCACTATATGTAGCCTTGGGCTAGCCTGAAATTCACTTCGTAAACCAGGCTGTCTTCGAACTCATAGAGATCTGCTTGTCTCTGGTATGTGTGGTTAAGCCCAGCAACTGAAGAGGTTTGTTGTTTTTACAGTGTCTCACAAATACCAGGCTGACCACAGATGACCTTGAACTTCTGACCCTCCTGTCTCACCTGTCTGAGTTCAAGGATCATGTGTGGCAACATGCCCTGTGCCACAACTCTCTTGTTGGAAGAATGTAGGCCAGACCCACAGACCCACATCCAGCGGAGCTGGGATCCTGTGGGGATCTGCTACTGCTACTGCCACAGACCTGAACCTCAGAGCAAGGTCCTTAGGGAGCAGTCTCAGGCTGTAAACATCTGGGAGTTTACAGCTGCAGTTGTTGTGTTTGTACACACTGATCAATCATTAATAAACGCTCAGACTCCAGAGAAAAGCTTTGCCGTTTCTCTTTATCCTGGGCCACATATCACATCCATGACAAAGCGCACAGCCAATCAAGGCTTCACACAGGCGGGACTTCCTCTACTCTCCACAGCTCTGCAACTGAGCTGTTGTTACAGAATGGCTACTTAACATTTAAACAACATAATAGTAAGTCATTCTCGCGACTGCAGTCATCTCAATGCACAGTTCTTTAGATGTGAGTATGCCCATACAATATGTCCACACATCGAGATTGTTTCCATGGTACTAAGTGCCACCCACATCTGTCTTCTCATCAAATTCAGGCACAATTGCATGGGTGTTTGGGGGCAAAGATGGAGAGCGTTATGACATGGTGACATCACAGAGCAGACTCACAGCCACACAGAAAGCACTATAGTTCACTAAACGGGTCCCAGACTGTTTCTTGGCACGTTCAGGTACAGCCCAAGAGTCTGGGACCTCACACTGACATTCCCCTCTCTCAGATCTCCCTGGTGAGATCCAAGCGGACAGACTCCTGGCCACCACCAGGAGCTCACGTGTCTGACCGCGGGAGAGCTGAGAACGTGTCAGGCACTCGTGAATTACCTGAGTGAGCAGCACACAGGTGGCCTCCTGCATAGCAGAGGCCATTTATGGAGTGTGTAGGATCCAGACCTGAGGTGTGAGGTTGGAAAAAGCCAGTTTTGGCATTGGACTGACCCATAATGAGGACTAAACAGGATGCCAAAACCATACATAAAAACACATGCAAGTTTATAAGCATCGAGGTAGCCTGCTTTCTGCTGTGCCTTGCCTTTGGCGTACAGGCTAACAAACCTGCACACAGATGCTTGGCAGCTAAGCAAGGACTTCAGGAGGTCTCAGGGTAGGAAAAACTCTCGTGCTGTGGAAACATTCAATAAGGAGTCAGGCCGGGACCCTACTTAAATCTACAAACTCAAAAGGGCCACGTCTTTCCCTGTCGCTCCTCAGACAGACACCTTGGCCGTGGGGTGTGGCTTGTCACGGCCTCCCTGAGATATCCAAGGACGCTGCAGCCTGCGAAGCAGCTCGGGAGAGCTCATTCGTGTGTAAATGGGACACGATTAATGCGCACACGCCAGAGTATGAACAGCTCAGCCTCCTCGGGAGGCAGTGGGGCACCAGACATGGTCAGACACACACAAAGATGGTTCTTCTAACGATGCTCAGAAATATCTTCTTTGAAACCACTGCATGTCCTCACAGTCTAGGAAATGGGTTTGACTTCACAGCACATTCGAGTGAACTGGAGGGGACATAGGGACATCTGTGCGGCCCTTGATGGAAAAGTAACTGTGCTTCCTATGAAAAAGGTATAAAAATGAAAATGGAAAGCACACTAAATGCTGAACTTGTATGAAACTTTCCAAATAAAACACTTTCAGAATTTTTAATGAGAAACCAGAGCTTGCGTCCATGAACATAACTTTTAAAAAATTTATAACGTATTTTATTCAACCTAATATATCCCACTATAATTTTAACACGTCACATGTATAAAAGTCACTCATGGGATAGTTTACATTCTTGTTTTCTTACTGTTTTAGCCAGAGTCCTCTAGTGGAACAGAACTAAGGGAATATATATATATATGAATTTAATAAGTCAGCTTAAACAGTAACAACAGCAGGACCTCAC
Source organism: Mus pahari (assembly GCF_900095145.1). Lineage (NCBI taxonomy): Eukaryota > Metazoa > Chordata > Mammalia > Rodentia > Muridae > Mus > Mus pahari. The sequence continues at coordinate 49,555,332 of NC_034591.1, forward strand.
ATGAGAAATGAGTAGTTACTCAGAGTTTGAAGCTGAACAGTAGGGGCAACGAGCCCTAGTTACTCAGCCCACAAGGTAGGGCCTCAGCAGCCCCGACCTGCCACCAGAAGCCCAGAAGGTTCCCGGAGAGCCACTGGGCTCTGGTCCACATGAAAGCTTGGGCAGCTGCATCTGAGGCAGACACTGTGCTGTGCGATGCTTCGTGGCAGGCATTTCCAAGGCCAGGGACCCGGTCCTGTCCATCTCCTTCCAACCCTTCTTCATCCCCGTGCTGGTGACGACGATGCTTGAAGTGACTGCTTGTCCACCTCAAAGACTGTGGATGGGACAACAGGACCCGTTCCGCGGCTCATTCCCACCAGGCAAATATGCCCCCGCTGAGTTACATCCTGTTTTGTTTTTGAGATAGGATCTCACTAAGAAACCCTGGCCGACCTGGCGTTGTCTTCCTACATCAGGCTGGCCCTGGCCCTGAACTCACAATGAGATCTGCCTGCTTCTGCTTCCCAAGTATACAGTATACAAACTCACGAAAGCTCTCTCTCTCTCTCTCTCTCTCTCTCTCTCTCTC
>NC_034591.1:49556037-49557273 GCF_900095145.1 Mus pahari
AAAAAAAAAAAAAAAACTCACCAATTTAAGATGTACAGTTGTGACTTTGAGTATATTCACTAAGTCGTCCAGGGACTTCCGTTTCTTGTTTGTCACAGGGAAGATAATGGCATGCCACCTCATGTAATTGTTGTAAGAGAGAAACGAGATTTTAAAAAAAAATGTAACATGCTTGGCACATTTCCCAGCGCACAGCCAACTCTCAATAAATTACCACCGTTATTCCAATAACAAGGGTAACAAGGATGGCAGATGGAGAGGAGCAGTCAGGGTGTTGTTTTCAGGGACACAGAGAAGGCTCCAGCCTAGGACTCTGTTGCAGGATTTATGGAATTGGGGTGACCTAGCTCTGTGCCTCTTCTACCAAGGGCAAGCTCTGGTGCCCATCAGGTGTCACGGGCGGGCGCACAGGGACCTGATAGCTGCTCAACAGCTGTGAGGGCTGCCACAGAGTTTCAAGTCATGAAGTGCAGAGAAACGCTATTTCTTACTGAAAATCAGTGGGAAGAGAAACTCAAGTCAGAATTAGGAGAAGCCCGTTCCTTCACTAAAATTTGATCAACTGCTCCCTGGTCTGCCAGAGCCTGACAAATCGAGAGGCAGATGTCACAGACAGCCATTGGACCGAGCACGGGGTCCCCAATGGAGGAGCGCGAGAAAGGATTGAAGGAGCTGAAGGGGTTTGCAGCCCTAGAGGAGGAACAAAAGTATCAATCGACCAGATTCCCGAGAGCTCCCAGGGACTAAACCACCAACCAAAAAGTACTCAAGGAGGGACCCACGGCTCCAGCCACATATGTAGCAGAGGATGGCCTTGTCGGGCATCAGGGGGAGGAGAGGTTCTTGGTCTTGTGAAGGTTCTGTGCCCCAGTGTGGGGAATGCTAGGGCGGGAAGGGGAGGGGGGAAGCACCCTCATAGAAGCAGGGGGAGGGAGGATGGGATAGGGGGTTCCGGGGGGTGGGGCAGGAACCAGGAAAGGGGATAATATTTGAAATGTAAATAAAGAAAATATCCAATTAAAAAAAAAAGATTTACTCTCAAGATTTTAAAAATAAAAATAAATAATATTTGTTGTTCATGATTCCTGGAAGTAGGGAGTATTAAAACTTTATATAGGAGAAAAACAAGGGGTGGGGGTGGGGGTGGTTGTTGCATTGGGTTTTTTTAAGATTTATTTATTTTATGTGGCTGTCTTCAGACTCACCAGAAGAGGGCATCAGATCTCATTACAGATG
>NC_034591.1:49557588-49562152 GCF_900095145.1 Mus pahari
GAGACAGGGTTTCATTGTGTAACCCTCGCTGTCCTGGAACTCAGAGATAGGCCTGCCTCTGCCTCCTGAGTGCTGGGATTAAAAGTGTACACCACTGCCCTGCTTACATAGAAAACATTTTTTGAATGCTATTATTATTATTATTATTATTATTATTATTATTATTATTACTAGTCTCACTATGTGGCTCTGGCTGGTCTAGAACTCTGGCCTTGTAGATAAGGTTAGCCTCAAACTTACAGGGAACTGTGCACTGCATATTTCTCCCAGCTGAGCACTGGGATTAAAGGCTTGTTCTACCATGCCTGCCTGAGAAGTGTTCTTACCACAGATGTCCTGACTGTCTGAGGTGATGGAGATGAGCTGTACTCCACAGTATTTATGGACACTGGACTAAGAACGTTCAGAATGGGGCTGGTGAGATGGCTCAGTGGGTAAGAGCACCCAACTGCTCTTCCAAAGGTCCAGAGTTCAAATTCCAGCAACCACATGGTGGCTCATAGCCATCTGTAACAAGATCTGACTCCCTCTTCTGGTGTGTCTGAAGACAGCTACAGTGTACTTACATATAACAAATAAATAAATCTTAAAAAAAAATAAGAACGTTCAGAATGACAGGATGAACGTTCAGCAGGTGGAAGCATCTGCTATGATAATCTGACTACCAAATTCAATCCCCAGAACCCACAACGAAAGGAGAAAACCAACACCCAAAAGTTGTTCTCTGATATCCACAAGTGTACACAACGGAGAGCAAGGACAAGAGCATGTGCACGCGCGTGACACACACACACACACACACACACGTGCACACAGTCACACATGCACAAACACATACACACAAATCATAAGCAAACATTTTAAAATAGGGGCCTGAGAGATGGCTCAGCAGTTGTGTGTGCGCACTGTTCTTACAGGGGACTCAAGTCCAGTCCCCAGCACCCAGAGATCCTACACCCTTTTCTGGCCCCCTCTGGAACCTGGCCCCACAGGCACCTGCACTCATGTGCACAAACCCACACATATACACATAATTTAGAACAAACAACAATAAAAAAGAAAAACCAGTACGGTGGCCCACATGGCTAGTTCTAGCCCTTGGGAACCTGATACAGAAAGATTGCTCAGAGACTGAACCCAGTTTGGTCTACCTACTGGGTTCCAGGCCAATTTGGTGAAACCCTGTCACAAAATTAATCAATTAATTAGTTAAATAATTAACTAATTAATTAAAATCAAAGCCGAATAAACCCGTAAATGCTGCCGAGTGCTATGTGCATTCCTGTGGCCCCATCATCCAGGTAGGCGGAGGGAAAATTCAAATTTTTGGTTTCTGTGTTTCTTTTTTCTCTGTTTGTTGCTATTGTTTGTTTTAAGGCAGTGTTTCAGAGAGGCCAGCCCTCCAAGTTGCTGTATGACCAAGGATGAATGGATCTTCCTGCTTCTCCTTCAAACGTGCTTAGACTACAGCTGGACGATGTGACCACACCCACCGGTTAATAAGGTTAATACGATGCTGGGATCTAGGAAGCACTCCATCAGCTCAGCCTCACGGCTCGTCCTCTGCTTTGGGTTGCTTAGATAGGTTCTCACTGTTTCATCCAAGCTGACCTCCAACTCATGGGCTCAATCTTCCTACCTCAGCTTCCCAAACTGCTGGCCTCAAACTTAGCCTCCTCAAGGGCTAAGATTACAAACCTGTACTAACGTGCTTCATTATAAATTATATATATATAGATAGATAGATAGAGAGAAACCTGTCTCAATATATATATATATATATGTATATATATATACATATATATATATATAAAATTTACACACATATGTATATTATACAAACATATATGTATGTATGTACACATATGTGTGTGCATGTATATATGTGTATGTATTTTAATATACTTATATTTAAATATATTTATATATTTAAATGTTTTATTTAATTAGTTAGTTAGTTAGTTACTGGCAAGGTCTTACTGTGTCATCTTGACTTGTCTGTAACTCACAGAGATCCACCTGTCTCTTCTCCACCAGGCCAAATCTTTTCTTGTTAGCTATTGTTACTCCAGGTCTCTAGGAAATGGAGAAGCAAATCAAAAAGTTACTTTTTCCCCCCTAAGGCAGAGACCAGTAAACAAGAAAGAAGGGGATTCTGGGGTTGGTGTTTAGTCATAGAGCATCCCAGTGAGGGCGGAGAGAGGGGCGGGAGCGCGGAGAGGAGGAGTTGGGCTGGTGAGGAAGGCAGTCCCTCCCATCGTGATTGGTACCAGACACTGAGCATTCAGGGACTTGGAGCACTGTCTCCACACCTGCTTGTGTTCCGGTTTGATCCTCAGCTCGCTCTCTATCTTCCCTCGCCCTCTCTCTCCTCCTTCCATGTATCGGGTACTTTGGGTTACTGTGACAGAGTATTTAACATAAACACTTGAAGGAGTTTGTTTTGGCTCATGGTCTCGGAGGGCTCAGTCCTCTATGGCCAGGAGGGGCAACAAAGAGCCGCTCCTTGGAGAACCCAGAAGCAGAGCGAAGGGAAGGCTCACCCTCTCTAGCTTTCCCCATCTCTAATCCAAGCACCTGGCTGATACCTAACCCACATTTGGGGAGGGTCACCTCCCCTTGATAAATCCTTGTGAACATCCTCCTGGATACAGCCAGATCGTGCCCCATCATCCAGTGAAGTTGACAGTGAGGATGGACTGTCACATCCCTGTGGTCTCTCCTGATAGTCACTCTTCTGTTTTGTTTTGTTTTGTTTTATGTTGTTTTGAGCAGAGTTTTGCTATCTAGTCCTAGAACTAGCCTAGAACTTACTATGTGGACTAGGCTGGCCTCAAACTTTCTTCTTTGCCATCTACATTCTGAAATTATGGGATTGCATCACCAGACCTGGCTCCTCTTCTCCTTCTGGGTCACATTTTTTGTTTGTTTCCTCACTTTATGGAAAGCACATGATACATGCCATTCTGTGCATGGCTTGTCTTACATAACGTGATATCCTCCCTCTTCATTCACTTCCTGAAAATGATATCACTTCATCCTTCTTCAGGGCTGAGTGGTACTCCATTGTGCTACTGTCTCAGTCAGCGTTCTGTAGATGTGAAGAGACATGCTGACCATGGCAACTGTTAAAGGAAAATATTTCATTGGGGGTATAGCTCATAGTGTCAGAAGTGTAGTCCACTCTCATCATGGTGGGAAGGAAGCACCGCAGCGGGCAGTCAGACATGGTGCTGGCGGAGTTCTACATCTGATTTCTCAGGTAGTAGTAGGAAGAGAGACAGAGACATAGAGAGAGAGCCTCTGGGCCTGGCTTGGGCTTCCGAAAACCCCAAAAGCCCACCCCCAGTAACATACTTCCTCCAACAAGGCTATACCTCCCCTTCTCAAGTAGCACCCATTCCCTAACAACCAAATATATGAACGTCCGAGAGCCATCCCTATTCAAGCCACCACAGATACACTGATACCGTATCTTCTTTACCCGCCCATCAGCTGATGTGGACTGATTCCACGGCTTGGCTACTGTTTATAGCGCCGCACCAAACATAAGTGTGCTGCACCAAACATAAGTGTGCCGGCACCAAACATAAGTGTGCCGGCACTTTTGCCTGCCCACCTCATCTCAGATAAATGCCCAACGTGTTGCAGCGGGAGCATGGGATAGATCTATAGGTTGCTGTTGTGAGAAGGCTTTCTCTTTCAAAGTTTTCAAGTCTCTGTGGCTCTGTGTGAATAGCATATGTCACATGTGTATGGATGCCTAAAGAGGCCAAAAAGAGGACAGAAGGTCCCCTAGAGCTAGAGTTACAGGCAGCTAATGAGCTGCCTAATATGGCTGCTGGGAACTAAACACGGGTCCTTAGCAAGAACAGTCCATGTTCTTAACCGCCAAGCCCTCTCTCTAGCCCTTCCTTGTAGTTTTTGAAAAGTCCCCATGTTGTTTTCAATAGTGGCTAGACTAACTTGTGTTCCTGTCAACCCTGTATGAGAGGGCTTCTCTTCCTCAGGTTGGCACTTTGTGCCCTTACTAGAGCTCTCTCCTCCCCTCCGGGAGAGTCAAAGTCAGAAGTCAGCTAAGGGTCACCTTAGGGCCACCTTGTGAAGCTAGGAGTTTAGATCAGGACCAAGAGCCAGAGGTAGAAACCTGCTACTGAGATCTAAAAGGCCTCAAGGCATGTGAGCAGGTCACAGAAGGTGGGGGACAAGCTGAGGGGTGTGTGGGGGAGGGGGGAGACACCGCCTGGTCTCTGTCTCAGCAGGCCTGACTTCAGGGAGCAGCTCAGGACCTGTCAGCAGGTTCAGTTGCAGCCGGCAAAAGCAGACTGCCTCCAGCAAGCTCCACACTCTTTCTTCTGGATTCCAGAACCCAGAAACTAAAATGCTTAAATTGGCACAGAGTATGGGGACAGCTGAAGGGGAACTAGAACCCGTAAACCTGAGGGGAAGACAGCTTTGGTCTGGGCCCCTGTAGTGGCTATTCCTGGTTGTCAACTTGACTATATTTGGAATGAACTACAATCCAGAATTGGAAGGCTCACCAGTGAACCTAATCTGGAGGCTG
>NC_034591.1:49562163-49566936 GCF_900095145.1 Mus pahari
TCACAGCTACTACTGAACCATTGTTGGGATTTGGACTGCAGACTGTAAGTCATCAATAAATTCCTTTACTATATAGAGACTATCTGTAAGTTCTGTGACTCTAGAGAACCCTGACTAATACAGCCCCTTTAAACATCACATTTAGAGCCGGGCGTGGTGACACATGCCTATAATCCCAGCACTTGGGAGGCAGAGGCAGGTGGATTTGTGAGTTCGAGGCCAGCCTGGTCTACAGAGTGAGTTCCAGGACAGCCAGGACTACACAGAGAAACCCTGTCTGGAAAAAAACAAAACAAAACAAAAAACTCCCAAACTATCAGTGAGTTCATTTTGTGTTGACATCTACTGCTGAGCATGGGGCTTGCCCTTATGTTTGTATAGCCAATGATGGTCTGTTGGTGAAAGCTAATTTTTCCTTTATGAGTAGTGTAGTTGCTGTTCCTGGTTGTCAACTTGACTATATCTGGAATGAACTACAATGCAGAATTGGAGGGCTCACCAGTGATCCTAATCTGCAGACTGGAGGGTACAAGTTGTTTCTTTGTTTGTTTGTTTGGAGACAGGGTTTTTCTGTATGGCCCTGGCTGTCCTGGAACTCACTCTGGACTTCTGGATTAGGGATGGGGACTGTGTCCTCTTCCTCTCTCAGTGTTAGGACCCCATCTCGCTTAGACCTGTGCAATGCTCTTGCAAAGGTTTGGTTCCCAGGAAGTGAACGCCTGTGCCAGGAAGCTCACAACCACCTAAGACTCTGGTTCCACAGGATTCAGCTCTCGGTTCTGGCCTCCAAGGCCACCAGGCACGCGTGTAGTGAATACACGCAAGTCATCAAAACACCCATGCACATTATCTTAGTTAGGGTTTTCATTGCTGTGAAGAGACACTGTGACCAAGACAACTCTCATAAAGGACATTTAATTAGAGGGTGGGGGGTTTTACAGGTCCAGAGGTTCAGTCCTGTATCATCATGGTGGATGCAGCATCCAGACAGACATGGTGCTGGAGGAGGAGCTGAGTGATCCAACATAGCATCCTTAAGCAGCTTAGAAAAAGAGTCTAGGGCTGGTGAGATGGCTCAGCGGGTAAGAGCACCCGACTGCTCTTCCGAAGGTCCTGAGTTCAAATCCCAGCAACCACATGGTGGCTCATAACCATCTGTAACAAGATCTGACTTCCTCTTCTGGAGTGTCTGAAGACAGCTACAGTGTACTTACATATAATAAATAAATAATTCTAAAAAAAAAAAAAAAAAAAAAAAGAAAGAAAGAAAGAAAAAGAGTCTCAAAGCCCACCCCCACAGTGACACACTTCCTCCAACAAAGCCACACCCACTCTAACAAGACCATACCTCCTATTAGTATCATTCCCCAACATGACCCAAGCATGTTCTGTTTTCTTTCTTTCTTTCTTTCTTTCTTTCTTTCTTTCTTTCTTTCTTTCTTTCTTTCTTTCTTTCCCCTTCCCTCTTGCTATGGGCCCTGCTCGCTCCAGCCCTTAAGTTTTTTTTTTACTTGTTTTTCATTACAGATGGTTATGAGCCAACATGTGGTTGCTGGGATTTGAACTCATGACCTCTGGAAAAGCAGTCAGTGCTCTTAACCGCTGAGTCATCTCGCCAGCCTGAGCCAAGCATATTGAAACCACCACATATATAAAGGAAAAAAAAAAAAAAAGACATGATCTCACTATGGAACTCTAGCTATTCTTGAACTCACTAAGTTGACCAGACTGGCCCTGAACTCACAGAAACCCACCTGCTTCTGCCTCCTGAGTGCTGGGATTAAAGGCAGCACTCAAGCATAGTGAATAATCACCATTTCTGATGGAGCCCACTGGTGAGCCAATAGAATAAGCGACAAGAATGGTTGGTCCCTTGGGGTGTTAAGTTCAAACTCTCGCTCAGATCTTGCCATAGCTCCTGCTTGCCCCATTTGTGGCTGCTGCTTATCCCCGAGTTGTCCCTGTGTAGAAACCTTGTCTTGAGAGGAGCTGCAAGCTTAAGAGACCTGATTCCTCAGAGATCTGCTTTCAAACTCCCGATGTCCTCACAGGGAGGAGGGAATCCGCCACACTCAGGACTTTCTGGCCCACTCAGCCAGGAGGTAAAAACTGCACAGGGTCAGATTTCCGATGATCAGAGGGAGGTCATTCCTGTCTTGCCCTGTGAGTGAGAATGTGCAAGGTCACTGGCTGGCTTTTGTTCTGTTCTGTTTTGTTTTCTGCTTTAGTTTTGGTTTAATTAAAGCTGTATGATGTATAAAATGAACACTAAATTATACTAAAAAGTTATGGCCAGTCGCTTTCTTCATTCTTTCTCTGCCCAATAGGTTCTTCTGTGTCGGCACATGAGAGGCTGTCAATAAACAGTGTTTGCAAGCTGGATCTATGGATTTACTATGTTTTAACCTTTGTTTGTTTGCTTCTTGCTATGGATGAAAACCTGGATCCTCATATAAGCTGGGAAAATCCATCACTGATTCCTTCTGCCTTGGTTACTTTTTTTGTTGCAGTGAATAATTGTCTATTCGCCATGACCAAAGCAACGCAAAGAGGGAGAGTTTATTAGGGCTTACCTTTTCCGAGGGTAAGTTCTTGACCATCATTGGTGGGGAGCATGGCAGTAGGCAGTCAGGTTGGCAGAACACTGCAAAAGTAGCTGAGAGCTTATATCTGACCTACAAGTACAAGCTCACTGTAAATGGTGTGGGCTTTTGAAATCTCAAAGCCTGCCCACCAGTGACACGCCCCCTTCAACAAGGTCACACTTCCTCTTTATTTATTTATTTATTTATTTATTTATTTATTTATTTAGTTTTTCAAGATAGGGTTTCTCTGTATAGTCCTAGCTGTCCTGGAACTCACTTTGTAGACCAGGCTGGCCTCAAACTTAGAAATCCGCCTGCCTCTGCCTCCCAAATGCTGGGATTAAAGGCGTGTGCCACCATGCCCAGCCCTAATCCTTCTCAAACAGTTCCACCAACAGGCATTCAAACCTATGAGCCTGAGGGCCCTTTCCCATTCAGACCACACACTCTCCTATCACTCATACTTCAGCTTTATTGCTGACACAATTCCCTACCTGCCCAAGTTAACATTTATTTAGGTTTTCCATTTACTCTCATGTGCATCTATGAAGCACATCCAACAGCCTTGCAACCTAATACTCTCACACAAGCGAATCAGAGAATCTGCAATGTTTAGGGCTCCCCTCTGAGCGCAAAGACAATAATGTGAAGGATAGCAATAAAGTGACTATGAGTTATGAAAGTCAAGATCCCTGAAGATACAACAGATATTGAAAATATTATGAACCATTTCATATTTACTTGTCTCACAATATAGATGAAATGGACAGTTTCTGGGAAGATAAAACTGGGAAAAATAGAAAATCCATATATATTATCTACTAAAGAAATTGAAATCTCTCCTTAAAGAAAATTCCAAGCCAAATGACTTTATTGCTGGGTTTTACCAAAGATTTAAGAAATAAATCCTGGGGGCTGGAGAGATGGCTCAGTGGTTCAGAGCACTTGCTTTTCCGGAGGTCCTGAGTTCAAATCCCAGCAACCACATGGTGGCTCACAACCATCTGTAATGAGATTGGATGCCCTCTTCTAGTGTGACTGAAGACAGAGAGCTACAGTGTACTTATGTAAAACAATAAATAAATCTTTAAAATAATAAAATAAATAAATCCCAGGGGAGTGGGGAGTTGTGTAAACCTGAAACCTGAGATCAAATCACAAAACCCACATAGCACGCATCTGTAATCCCAGTACCCTTATGGCAAGATGGGGGGAGAGACAGGAGAGTCCCTTAGGGCTTGTGGGGCAACTAGCCTGGTGTGTACAACAAAAAGACTCCGTGTAGGCACACATTTTTTGCAACCTACTTTTAATAAGGGTTCAACCTCTCCTTTAGCCAACCACCACCAGAGGTAGTGGAAGAGAAACATTATTAGGATATGGGGGGAGGGGGAATGTTCAGAAATAGTTCAGAAGATCAGGGCCGAGCTCAATCTTCTTTCGTAGCAGTTCAGTTCAATAACAAACACCAATTATACCTCTGCAGCTGCAGACCAGTCCTCTAGGCAGGCAGACACCACACACAAACTGGCAGCTACAATCCAGTCCTTTTGTTAGGAAGACACCAGGCAGCTGTAGTTCAATCCTGAAGGAACTGTAAGGCTCACCAACTGGCCTGAGGGGAGACTGCAGAAGTAGTGGGCTGCTGCAGGAACCTCATGAGCAGTTTTTTGGCGAGTTTCTCTCTGGTGTCACCACTGGTAGAGCTCAACAACGCTATGTAAGGTGAACCATTACATGCGTGGTTTTAGTGGAAGAAGAGTGAGGTAGAGCAAACCAAATCAATGCTCAGTGATCGGCTCCCACCATCTGTGGGGTCATAGTTATCCTCCTTCATCAAGGGTCCTTGCACATGTTTGCTGTATCCAAACATCCTTTCACCCGTGTCTGCTTTGGGAAAACATTCTTTCCTGTGTCTGCTCCAGCAAAACATCCTTTCACCTGTGTGCCCCAGCAAAACATCATTTGACATAACTGACTTTCCAAAGGAACCAGAAGTTTCCACTTCAACTGTTTCAATCAAGGTGGAAGGTGAGAACTGACCCAAGGCTGACTTCTGATCTTTACACATGTGATGTGTCATGGTGTCATGCGGACACACACAGAGAGAGAGAGAGAGAGAGAGAGAGAGAGAGAGAGAGAGAGAGAGAGAGAGAATGCCAAGTGTAGATAGGAAAACGAAACAAAT
>NC_034591.1:49568039-49569901 GCF_900095145.1 Mus pahari
CTGGAACTCACTTGGTAGACCAGGCTGGCCTCGAACTCAGAAATCCGCCTGCCTCTGCCTCCCGAGTGCTGGGATTAAAGGCCTGCGCCACCAGGCCTGGCTCTGTTTTTATTTTTTTAATGTGTGTTTCCTGCGTTTGTGTGAATGTATGCCATGGATGTGCTGGTGACCTCAGAGGCCAGAAGAAGGTGTTGAAATCCCAAGGAGCTCGTGTTAAGGGCAGTTTAAAGCTGCTAAATGTAGTCGCTAGGAGCTGAACTCAGTTCTTCTGCAAGGCAAGAGTAGCTAGTGCTCTCAATTACTGAAGTATCTCTCCAGATCCTTTTATTTTCTACATATGACTGTCTGTCTGTCTATATATGTACCACGTACATGTCTGCTACCCTTAGTGGCCAGTGGAGAGAGTCAGATTCTCCCTAGAACTAGAATTACAGGTGGGAGTGATCCACCATGTGTGTGCTAGGAATTAACTGACTGACCCCTGATCCTCTATAGGAACAAGTAGTGAGCTGTCTCTCCTACCTGTGTGTGTGTGTGTGTGTGTGTGTGTACACGTGTTATTTCGTTTTGCTTTTTGAGACAAGGTCTCCCTACAAAGCTCTGGCTGCCATAGAGCTCTCGGTGTAATCCAGACTAGCCTTGAACTCACAGAGATCTGAGTGCTGAGTTTTAAAGCCATACATCACCACACCCAACCTCAACCCCAAAATTTCATTACAGCAGAAACACTAACAGCTTGAACTGAGAGGGTGAATGGGAGGAAGCCTAACAGACCCCCAAAGTTGTAATGCCAAGAAATGGATGGAATGACACTTTTGTAACTATCAGATGCATTTCTGAAAAGGGAAACCATAAAACTAAAGCCAGAGTGTGCTTGACTAAGAGGAAATGGAGCCCGAGGCCAGAGGGTGGGGCCTGGAGCTGGACAGGAAGTACTCTAGCCTGGAAAAAAGTTTGTCCGAGTAGAGCTCGAATCTGAGCAGTGAAGGAATCCTCTCTCCTTCCTCCTCGCCTCTAAGCCCCACCCCTGCCTCTAAGCCCCACCCCCTTCTCGGCAACCTTTCCAGTGTGCATGGGGCCTCCCACTCAGTATTTACTTGACTGACAATGACTTTGATCTTTTGATTACTTTGCCTCCACCTCAGGAGTGTCGGAATTTCAAGCATTGCCACCATGCCTACTTTATGCTGTCATAGGGATGGAACACAGGGCGTTGGGTTGTAGCTCAGGCTGACCTTGACCTCCAAAACAATCATTTTTCCTCAGTTTTCCAAGTGCTGGGATTACAGACACGCACAGCTACACACAGGTTCTGACTGTATTTTTCTAAAGTGAAAATTCATAACTAAGGAGCTGAGGGCAGGCACAGCCCTATATTCCCATCACGCAGGAGATGGGGGCAGAGGGCCATGGGAATCTTACCTGGTAGTGAGTTTATAGCCTAGAATATATGAGACTGTCAAGAAAGAAACTAAGGATGGGGAGGTGGGGAGAGAGAAGAGAAAGATCAAGGTAAAATGAATGATACAGAATCTGACATTGAAGCCATCCCAGGAGCGTCCACGTGGTGGTTGGGATGGAGCTGGGAATTGTCCAGTAGAGCTGTCATATACCGTTCCCTTAGATTCCCACTTGATCCTCTGATGGAAACGGCATCCTCTCTTCTGTTAACCTGCTTGGTGAAGACAGTTGTGATCTAGCATCAAGATCTAAGCAATTCTAAGACAGACAGCTTGTCGTTGCCAGGGGTAATGTGCGCAGTGGCTCAATGGAAAAGATGCTGTTTAGCAGAATGAATGTCAGTGAAGGAGGAATGGCTTCAGATCCAGTGTCACATCCTTGTGAAGGTCACATGCTGGTTT
>NC_034591.1:49569936-49575901 GCF_900095145.1 Mus pahari
GAGGCAGGCAGATTTCTGAGTTCGAGGCCAGCCTGGTCTACCAAGTGAGTTCCAGGACAGCCAGGGCTATACAGAGAAACCCTGTCTTGAAAAAAACAACAACAACAACAAAAAAGATTTTCTTCCTTCCTTTCATGATTTGAACTCAGGACCTCTGGAAGAGCAGTCAGTGCACTAACAGCTGAGCCATCTCTCCAGCCCCTGGCTTATTCTTTTGTAGCAGAGACCTTTGTGAACTGACTAGGCAGTCCCTGGTGGAGCCTACACAAGCATACTGTTGTCTTCTGCAGCTTTGTAAATCTTCAGTCTGTTGTGGAGTAGAGGTGGTTTCCTCTAAAGTGAAACATTCCCTCCTGGAGCCAGGAGGAAGGACATTTATAAGACTCAGGAAGTAAACACAATTTACAAGTCTTAGAAAGATGCTGAAACATCCACCCCCAGCACACCCAAAGTTGTATAAACAGAAACAATTGCTTGGGAGAAGAGCCTACCGGACCACCTACAGGTTGTGAGCTGTCACTCACACAGGGGTGGGCATTTTGGAGGTACAGCTGCCTTTGAGTCATTCATCCTGCTCCAAGTAAACTGTCATCCACACCCCTGTGAATCCATAATCTCATTGCTTCATTCAGCTAGACTCACCAGGAAGCGTTACACAGTTCTACATCCTCAAAAGAATTTGCTAAGATTTAGTACAGTCCACCGGGCAGCGGGGGCACACACCTTTAATCCCAGCACTTGGGAGGCTCTAGGACAGCCAGGGCTATACAGAGAAACCCTGTCTCGAAAAACAAACAAACAAACAAAAAGATGTATTAGTTTTATTCTGTTTTGCCTGCATGTATGTAACTGCACTGTGTGCATGCAGTGCCTGAGAAAGCAAGAAAAGGGCCTCAGGTGGCCTGAACCTGGAGTTATGGAGAGTTGAGAGTCAACTTGTAGGTGTTGGGAGCTAAATTCAAGTCCCTTGTGTGCTCTGAACTACTGAGCCATTCGTTTCTCCAGCTCTAGGGATGAGCTGTTGGCTCTCTGGAACCAGAAGCCCAAATAAACCTTTCTTTCTGTATGTTGCCTTGGTTATAATATTTTATTACAACAGAAAAGTACCATGTACAATCCCTAATACTCGGCAAATGCTGTAGAGGGTAGTTAGACTGTGTATTTTGGACAATAATGAGCCAGAAAAGTACATATGTTCAGTACAGATGCAAATTTTATTTTTCTGCATATTTTGATCCACCATTGACTGACTCTAAAGAGGAAGAAGCCAGAGATACAGAGGTGGACGGGACTCCTTTCTGCCCTCCAGGAAAAGCCTGTGCATGCCATCCATTAAGAAAACTCATCTCTATGGTGAGTTCATTCCTGAGGTGAAGGGAGACTCTGGCCAGGAGTTTTGGTTAGGCACCCAGTCTCAAAACTACAAAACTACTAGATAGGGGTGAGGTCTATCCTACTTAAACCAGGAGACCAAGAGTTGAGATCACTGTACCTTCAAAGCAAAGTAAAGACTATGTGTCCCTTTACTCTTGTTTTCTTTTGTGTTTTTGCTTATTTGTTTAAGTTGGGTTTTTCTGCTACTTTTTTTTTTTTTTTTTTTGAGACAAGGTTTCTCTGTGTAACAGAGCTAGCTCTGTAGACCAGGCTGGCCTCACAGAGATACTGCCAGTGCTGGGATGAAAGGCTTGCAACAACAGGCCTTTGTTTGGCTTGTTTGTTTGTTTGTTTGTTCGAGACAAGGTTTCTCTATGTAGCCCTGGCTGTCCTAGAACTCACTTTGTAGACCAGGCTGGCCTCGAACTCAGAAATCCGCCTGCCTCTGCCTCCGAGTGCTGGGATTAAAGGCGTGGGTCACCACACCAGGCTTGTTTGGCTTTTTATACAGTTTACTGTGTAGCCGTGTGGTCACAGTCAGGCCATAGAGCATGTGTAGAGTCAAAGAACAGCCTATGGGAACACAGATCCTGTCCTCCTAGCTTGTGGGCTAAGAGGATCTTGTCCTCAGGTTTGGTGGCAAACAACTTAACCTGCAGAGCCATCTCACAAGCCCTCTATGAAGTGTTAATGAAGCTATCCAGTAACATCAGAGAGAGACAGCTTGGTGTTACATTCCCACTGAGGAAGGCGCTGAGCACCAAGGGAGTAATCTTGCTCCACCCAGATCATTGAACAAAAATGAAATCAAGTCTGCAGACCTAAAAGAGATGCAATCATCACAATCCCAAATATGTGACGCTCTCCAGTGCCATTTGTCAGTTTCTCCAGTGACAAAAAGACTTTTACAGAAATACAAGCAAGAGGAAACTACATGAAAAGAGATGAGAGATTTGAAAGGAAACCCAGCCCATCAAAATACATAGACCTAGTCTGCATCAGGAATTCATTAATGAGGAAGAAAATAAGTAATAATAAGGGATAAATGGGCCGGGCAGTGGTGGTGCACACCTTTAATCCCAACACTTGGGAGGCAGAGGCAGGCAGATTTCTTAGTTTGAGGCCAGTCTGGTCTACAGAGTGAGTTCCACAACAGCCAAGGTTACACAGAGAAGCCCTGTCTTGAAAAAACTAAAAAAATAAAAAAATAAATAAAAAGGGGGGGGGACACTTGGTGGTGTTTGTTCTTTATTAAATGTATTTTATTTTATTTTATGTGTGTCTTAGAGTTGTACTGCTATGAATAGACACCATGACCAAAGCAACTCTTATAAGGACAACTCTTAATTGGGGCAGCTTACAGGTTCAAAGGAAAAGCAGGGATATACAGAGAAACCCTGTCTTGAAAATCAAAAACAAAAAACAAAAGATAGATGGATAGATAGATAGGTAGATAGCCAGTCAGCAGGCCACTTGGCCATTGCTTTGCCCCACAGTGCAGACATATTCTGTGTGGATGGTAGATCTAAACATGACTTACTGTCACCTTGAGGAAACAATATAGGACACAACCATCATTCTGAATAGGCAGAGACCCTTTTAACAGGAAATACAGAGTGTTTGTGGGCATCGCTTTGCCCTGTGACCTCAGCTCTCTCATAGGTCAAAGGAGAATTGAGAATTTTCAGTTTGTTCAGTTTTTTGGTTTTTCTTTATTCTATGATGTTAGAAGAGATGACTTCCAAACTTCCTGCAGGGCTGCAGCTAAAAAGGAAAATTTTTTAGTGTGGGTCATGACTCTGAGCTCCAGAACTACCACCACTACCACCATCACCTCCACCTCTACCACCACCTCCACCATCACCTCCACCACCATCACCACCACCTCCACCATCACCTCCACTTCCACCACCACCTCCACCTCCACCACCACCATTACCACCTCCACCAGCACCAGCACCTCCTCCACCTCCACCAGCACCACTGCCACCACCATCACCTCCACCTCCACCACCACCTCCACCACCATTACCACCACCACCACCATCACCACCATCTCCACCACCATCACCACCTCCACCACCACCACCACAACCACTACCTCCACCATCACCACCTCCACCTCCACCACTACCACCACCACCACCATGACTGCTACCATCACTACCACAAACCTGAGTGCCATCCTGAATACCTGAAGTCTTGTTTGTCTTGTTTTTGAGACAGTGTTTCTCCCTTTAACCTAGGCTGGTTCCAGACTCAGTGCTTTCTTCCCACTCCTATGTGTTGGAGGTGTGGGCATGAGCCTCTGGGCCTGACCAAGCAATTTTGATCCATCCTCTTTTTTGAGGTTAGGGATAGAACTCTGGGCCTCCATCTAGGTGTGTGCTCTTACCACTGGGGAACAGCCAGCCTCTGTGCTTTATTAATAACAGAAATAGAAACTGAACTCAGAACTCCTTAGATTTTACCTCATCTCCTTTGCTTCCAGGAGCCCGTGAGTCTACATTGCTTCTCCTGGCTGTGACGGTTTCTTAGATTGTCCTTGATTGCGATCATCGTGACAGACTTGAGGGGTGTTGGTAAGATATTCTGCAGTTGTGATTTGTCTTGTGAGAAAGTCATGATTAGGCTGGCGCTCCAAATCTTAAGAACTCTGTTATTTTATGGGCATGGGTGTTTTGTCTGAGTGATGTCTGTCTCTACAACATGTGTGCCTAGTGCACATGTGGGCCAGACAAAGCATCAGATCACCGGCAGTTGGGCATATAAACAGTTAGGGCCTGCCATGTGGGTGCTGGGAAGTGAACCTGTACGCTCTAAAAGGACAGCCAGTGCTCTTAACCCGTGAACCATCCCTCCAGCCCTGGTTTATGGGTTTTTGAAAGGAAGATCACTGAAGTCAATTATCACTTAGGGCTGGGCAGTATGGTGGTCTGCACCTTTAATCCCAGCACTTGAGAGGCATAAGCTGGCAGAACTCCAAGTTCAAGGCCAGTCTGGTTTCCAGAGTGAGTTCAGGACAGTTAAGGCTTCACAGCGAAACCCTGTCCTGGGGAGAAAAAAAAAGTATCATTTATATCATATAAAAACATCAATCTCGGACTGGTGAGATGGCTCAGTGGTTAAGAGCACTGACTGCTCTTCCAGAGGTCCCGAGTTCAAATCCCAGCAACCACATGGTGGCTCACAACCATCTGTAATGAGATCTGACGCCCTCTTCTGGTGTGTCTGAAGACAACTACAGTGTACTTACATATAATAAATAATAAATAAATCTTTAACAACAACAACAACAAAATATCAATCTCGCTGTTACCGGACCTTAGTCTCATGGGGTACTCTGTAAACTGGTTTTCCTTTTGAAGAGTATTTTTATCCCCATTCTTTCAATCACATTCTATCAGGAATATATTTTGGATAATAATCCAGTATTACCTCATATATTGGGCTGCCCGAGTTGTTCCAGCTTTGACCAGTGGGAGGTTTTCCCCTTGGCTTTCTTCTTTATAAGAAGGGTATGACCTCAGAGGAGGAAGTTCATTTGGTAGAGTGCTTGTCTGGAGAGCTTGAAGCCCTGAGTTGGGTCCCAAATGCAGTATAAAACCACAGGTGTTGGGACAGGCCTGTAAGTCCAGCACTTAGGAAGTGGAGTCAGAACGATCAAAAGTTCAAGGTCATTCTCTGCTAGATAGAGTATGGACTGGCTGGAGGCCAGTCTGAGGATACACGAAAACCTATCTTTAAAAAAGGGAATGGGGCGTGTGGAAAGAGAGACCACGAGAGATAGTGTATGCTCACACACAATGGGAGGGCTATGTCGCTGCTCAAGAATAGAGGCCTCAGAAGAAACCAAGCCTGATAGCACCTTGCTTTTGACTTCTGACCTCTAGAGTCTAGAGAAATAATTTTCCATTGTGGAAACCACCCATGGGCAGGAGTGCTAACTCGAGAGCCCTAATATGTGGCTTTTCACCACTATTTAGAGGAAGTTTTAGAGAAAAGGTTTTTTTATTTGTGTATATATATGTGTTTGTGCATGGTGTGTGTGTGTGTGTGTGTGTGTGTGTGTGTGTGTGTATGTGTGTGTGTTCAATAGGGATGGTGTTCATATGCCATGGCATGCATGTGGAGGTCACAGGACAACATTGGGAGTTTTGTTGTTTATTTTTTGAGGCAGGGTCTCAGATGCAGTCTTGGCTGGCCTGGAGCACTCTATATAAACCAGGCGAGTTTTGAATTCAGAGAAATCCACCTGCCTCTGCCTGTTGAGTGCTGGACTGAAGGCTTGTGCCAACAGATTGACAAACACAAACTTTCCGAGTCTGACTATTGAAAAACTTCAGTCCCAGACAAGCAGAACCAGGCATAGGGGCACAGGCATGAAATCCCATCTCTTCAGATCCTAAGGCTTGGATGAGGTGGGGGGTTTTCAGAGTCTGAGACCAGTCTAAACTAAAAAATCAAAGTAAAAGAAAAAATTATACGGGGCTGGAGAGATGGCTCAGTGATTAAGGGCACTGACTGCTCTTCCAGAGGTCTTGAGTTCAGTTCCCAGCAACCACATGGTGGCTCACAACCATCTGTAATG
>NC_034591.1:49576367-49584845 GCF_900095145.1 Mus pahari
TGGTTTTGGTTTTTTTTGAGACAGGGTTTCTCTGTGTAGCCCTGGCTGTCCTGAAACTCACTTTGTAGACCAGGCTGGCCTCGAACTCAGAAATCAGAAATCTGCCTGCCTCTGCCTCCCAAGTGCTGGGATTAAAGGCGGTCGCCACCATGACCGGCTGGTGGTCCACCCTCTTACAGTCCTTGCTGCTTTCCTTATGCAAAGCCTGCTCTCACCTTCACTGTGGCTCTTGAGAAATCTGTGGACTATGGGTCTACTATGACCACAAGCTTTCTCTATCATATTTCCATTATTAATTTAATAATACCATTCCTGAAGGAATCACCTTGACCCTCACGGCTTGGGTTCTAGAATCCTGGCTAGGGGCAGCTAGAGAATGAATGAAGGACAGACACACAGACATGTGTACAGTGCAGCTGGGGTCGGGTAGGGTTCTGGAGCACACTGGTACAGTAGTGAGGGAGGACTGGCTGGTGTGTAGGAGGTCGCTGTGGCTATCAGTCTGCAGCTTTAGACATCCTGGAGGAGGAAGCTACAATTGCTCTCTTTGCATACACTGATGAACAGTTCATAAACACTCACATTCTGACTCCTGAGGGAAGCTTTGCCGCTCCTCTTGAGCCTAGTTTATGTGGGTGCCCGCTTTGCCAGTTTCCCATAGGTCTTGGAGTCCCCAACTCCTGCTATGTTACTCACTCAGAACTTCACTGGCTCAGGACTTCCGCTGCTCCCTACAGTCTACTGTAGCTGCCTCCACTCTCATACACCACGAATTCTGACATCTGTTTTAGAAAGAGTTCTGGCCTATGACCTTCAAGAATGTCCTAAATCCCACACTGCATGCTGGCCTTCACCTGTAGGAAGCTGGCTGGCATTCTCAGGCCCTGTCCAATACATTGTTCCTTTTCGCAAAGGAACCTCCTCTCTTCTTGAGTTTTTTTTTTCTTTTTTATTTCTGCTGGTAGCTATTGTCACCTGCTGATGGTTTATTGTCATCTTTGGGATTGGGTATTAGTTTTGTTTAGGTAACTTTTAGGAATTGTTTTTTGCTAGGTAATGTATCCAAATGCTTCAAAGGTTCAAATATTCAAATGATAAACTCTGAAAAGACCCTCTCCCACTAATGACCTCCAGATACCAATTTTCTATCTTAGCAGGCCATCATTGCTACCACTTTGTGTATGTGTCTTTAGGAACATACAGTCATATACATCTTGTAATGATGGACATACTCTAAGGAACCCATCATTAGGTGGTTTCATAGTTGTGGGAACATGATAGACATTTGTACCGCGAACCACCATGGCACAGCATCAATAGGCTATATAAACTTTTTTTCCCTGGGCTGGTGAGATGGCTCAGTGGTTAAGAGCACTGAGTGCTCTTCTGGAGGTCATGAGTTCAAATCCCAGGAACCACATGGTAGCTCACAACCATCTGTAATGAGAAAATGAGAAACAAACAAACAAACAAACAAAAACCCTATCCCTGCTCTCCATCTCGGGGGCCGGAGCAAGAGGGTGAAAGGGAAAAGGCAAAAAAAAAAAAAAAACAACAACAAAAAAAAAACAACTTTTTTTCTTTATTTTATTTTATTTTATTTTATTTATGAGACAGGATCTCATTGTAGCTTTGACTGGCCTGGGACCTGCTATGTAGACCAGGATGCCCTTAAACTCATAGATTCTCCTTTGAACACTTGAACCTGACTTTACTTATTCGTGTATTTATTTGAGATCCAGTCTCCTGACAGTCCCAACTGGCCTTGAACTCAGTTGAGGATGGCCTTGAGCTCTTGGTCTCCCTGCCTCCATTTCTCAGTGATCTGATTATGCTTTTATTATCATATCTCAGTTATACACGATAACTTGTGTTTTTGAGACAAGTCTTGATAGGTAGCCCATGTTAGCCTCAAAATTACCATACATACTCATCCTCCCTGAGCAGGAGTGCTCACACTACAGGGTGCACCTCTGTACCCATAGACCATATAATCTTGTGAGACTGCCATACATATGTGGGTTTTTTTATTGGCTAGAACATTATCATGTAGTTCACAACTGTATATAGTTTTTGCAAGTATGAGAATGTTAATTTACATATTATCCTTTCCCTTTAAAATAAAAATCAGATGTACAAGCCTGGCAGTGGTGGTGTATGCCTTTAATCCCAACACTCAGGAGGCAGAGGTAAGCAGAACTCTATGAGTTTGAGGCCAGCCTGGTCTACAGAGTGAGTTCCAGGACAGTCGGGGCTACACAGAGAAACCCTGTCTCAAGAAACAACACAAACAAGCAAACAATCAGATGTACAGGTGCCCTCTCACTGTACACACAGATCTGCTTCCCAGCTCTGACCTCTGTTACAGTGGCACCATTCCAGCCATTGTTGGCCTTAGTGCCTTTCTTAGCGACGTAACCGGAGTGCTGAATCAGCAGATTGAAGCAACTGAAACTCTGCATGCAAGTGCCTGCCTACCAGAAGTTATGTGCACTTGAAGAGCTTTTGCTAAAACAAAATCCTATGTACCCCTTATATTTTTCACACACACACACACACACACACACAAACACACATCTTGACATACTTTAATTGAATACTTTCTCTTCCTTTGTTGTAGCTGTCTAGTGCTTAACTATATTTCTGATTATTTTCTTTGTCCCCCTTGTCTTTCAATCAACTGCCAAATTCTATCAATTATATATTGTTTTTCTAATGATGTTCATTAAGGTTGGTTCTGATAGCATCATTTCTAGTTTAATAGTCATCACTCCTGCAAGTAGAGTGGCAGGCACTTTTAATCCTAGCATCACGGCAGACAGAGGCAGGTGCATCTCTGTGAGTCTGAGGCTAGCCTGCTCTACATAGTGAGTTTCAGGACAGCCAGAGCCATATATAGCAAGGCCTGTCTCATAACCTCTGTTGCCAACCCAAATACTGCTGCTGCTGCTGCTGCTCCTACTACTACTATGAAGAAACATATCTTTCTCACTGCCTTGGTGTGCATGACTGACCTCCAAGTCTCATAAATACCGTCTTGGGGAGTTCAGCTATGCCCTCCCTTGCAAAAGGGTTATCCCAGCTCCTCATGAAGATGAGAGTCACAGACCCTCATCTTAGTGTTGAGTCTCTTACCACCCGTTATATATAACTGTCTCAATTACATGTGGCCTTAGGGAGGGGCTAGAGTAAGAGTGGGGGTGCGGGGGTCCATATACATAGCTTTGGCTATGGGGAAGTCCTCACCCCTGGTGGATAAAGACTTTCTGGCTTTTTAAGGGAAGAATGCCCACACCCTTATAGGTTACCCTTCACATATTTTCTGCAAGAAAGCCTACGAAAACCATCTCTCTAACCCCAAATCCTCCTATTAAAAGAATATGTCATGTGCATATATACCAATGTATATACTATCATTTTTAATCTTTATGATGACACAACTTTTTATAAACTATTATTTTTTCTCCAGTTTAAATAGTTTCCCTCCATATTTTGTGTAGAGTAGGAGCCTTAGTCTTTTTTGTTTGTTTGTTTGTTTATTGTTTTTGTTTGTTTTTTGAGACAGGGTTTCTCTGTGTAGTACTGGCTGTCCTGGAACTTACTCTGTAGACCAGGCTGGCCTCGAACTCAGAAATCTGCCTGCCTCTGCCTCCCGAGTGCTGGGATTACAGGCGTGCACCACCATGCCCGGTGGGGCCTTAGTCTTAATGTTCTCATTTGTTGTTATTCTGAAAATGGCCTAATTTTACCCACTATTCAGAAACATTTTTATTAGGTAAAGAATTATAGATCAATATGCTTTTCTTTTCTTTAAAAATTTTATCCAATAAATGCTAAGTTGATACAAAAAAAAAAGAAAAGAAAAGAAAAGAAAAGAAAAAGAAAGAAAGAAAGCCCAAGAAACTCATGTTTTACCAAAGCTTTGGTGGGAGGACGTGTGCTTGAGTTTGCTGTTGGAACCTTGGAAGGAGGGATAGACCCTGGTTCCGTCTTCCCCCTGGGAAGGGAGTTAGCAGCACACATATTCCCAGAAACTCTGTTCTCCCTTTCTTCTTAGTCTTGGTGTCTTCAGGCCTTAGACACTTAAGTCACACTGGAGTGTGATGGTCCAGGAGGGTAACTGCCTGAGAGCTGGAACCTTACTACTTGACTGTGAGGCATTCAGCATCGCCCCCAAGTCCAGCTGTTCCTCCTCCCAGGTTCAGCTCAGCTTGCTGACTTCCTTATGAAGGTCTCCCAGACCACTGTGAGCAAAGCCAGATGACAGTGCCACTCAATGTGCGAGACTGTGCCTACTCTCAGACTTGGTCATTGCTGACCCCCACGTTCACAGCCCCCACGAGCAGGTGGCTCCTTAGGCTTGAGCCATCTGAAATGGGAGATGGTTCAGCTACAGAGAGGATCTGGCACCTATGTCCTACGCATGTAGCTGTACCCGTTTAAAATTGTTAAAAAAATAAAAATAAATCTTTCAAATGATTCTGTGCTCTCCATGCCTGTGTCTCTCCAGTCTAGCCTTGCCTAGGGCTCCTCTAGACCCCAAGAGCATGGCTGACTCATCTTTAAAGTATGTGTGCGCGGTTCCTAGCTCATCCATGGCAATTGGAACACAAAGTAGGTCTGCTGCCCTCTGCTCTAAGCAACTTTATGAAGGCACTGCCCTTGGTCCTTGTGGGCTCCTCAGTGCCTCACCAGGTTCATCACCCAGCAGATGTGAGCAACTGAAACGGCATTAGAACTGCCTGCCCATTAGAAACTCTATTCGAAGTGCTTTCGGCAAAAAGGGAATTTATTAGGGGATGCTCAAGAAGTGTGTCTGTGGGGGGGAGCAGGGGGTGCTGGGAGCCTCGGGGCATGCGCACATTGCCTTGCTCAGCTGCATGACCAACACTTGACAAGAAACATCCCCGCCCAGCTTGCCAGGCCCATCACATCACATCCTCAGTCAGGAAGCGGACAGAATAGGGCTGGTGTTTGCCTGGTTTTCTCCTTTTTATCTGGTCTCGTGCCTAGCCCGTGGGTGGTGCTGTTAGCATTCGGGCTGGGCCAGTCTTCCCCAGTAAACCTCTCTGAGATGCCTCCACAGACATGTCCAGAAAGATTGAGTTGACAACGAAGCTTAACCAACACACCAGGAACCCTCTTTCCCTCTCCCTCGGGCTCCCTCTCTCTGTGCTTCTGCCTCACTCGTCCGATGACTTCCTGCTTCTCAGTTATTTGGGTAGAAAATGGTCTCTGTTTGCACCTCCCACAACGTCTAAGATGTAACTCAAGTACAGAAACAGAGAAAGGGAAGAAAGGAGGGAGGGAGGGGGAGGGGAGAGGGAGAGAGACAATGGTGAGATTTTTCAATTTCAGTTTCAAAATCTCCATTAATGGATCTAATTGGTCCACTTTGAGCCAGGAACCTATTTTTGGACCAGTCACCTGTGATCTCAAGGTAGTGACAGACTAGGACAATCCTGGGGACCTTGGTAGTGTTCGTGACCTTTTATCTCCACAGCTTTATCAAGAATGAGACTGGGCTGTCAGTATCTGGTCGCTGTGTCTTAGTCAGATCTTCTAAATCCCTGGGATGGGAACACAGGTTGACACAGCTCCGGCCAGATGACCACCAGGAATGGGAGCCATGGAGAGGGAGACTTTATAAAATAGGCAAGATCAGCAGGGGCATTCTATGAGGGCAGTTTCCAGAAAGGCAAACTGTTGAGCTGGTAAGTCACACCTAAAGGTGACTGAATAAATGGAATGGTGGAATGGTCTCACTTTAAAGGGAGCACTCCCTCAGAAGTATTAGCTAAGCCTTAGGGAGCTAACACTGGAAACACCCTTCACCACAGTCAAAATAAAACCCACTTCCAAAATGAAACTCCTCAGCCTTTCTCAAAGTCTTCCTTCCACCCCTTTACCCCTGGCTTCTGACAGTTGGCACCCAGCCACTTGCTCTTGTGTCTTTACCAATTCTATCCCAAGCTTCTGGCTGTGCCAGGGTGATCCTAAAGCAGCAGGCTTCCCCACTGCCAGCTACCATTCAATCTGCTGGAAACCAGACATATCCTGTATCTAAATTGACTTCCCTTTCAGCAAGGTCAGGGCACTTTCAGTGGTATCCATCCACCATTCTGTCCTGAAAACCTTGGATCACCTCCGTCCTCTGCCCTCTTAGCCCTTCAGCCATCTCCTCAGTTACCAAGCAGTATTGGATTTTCCTCTGTTTACATTGGTCCTTTCCTTTCCATTTCTGTTAGCCATTTCAGCCCTAATTCCCACCAGTGAGGGGACATCAGAGCATCTTTCAGTGACTGATATGAAGACAGTATGGAAAAGATACGATTGGGCACCTAGGAACGCTGGTGTCCTGTGTTAACCAGCCATCTCTACTCAGTGGGGTCCCTGGAAACAATGATACAATCAAATAAAATAAAACTTAGTGAGTAACTAGATATCTGCTCAGCTACAGGCTAGACACTGGTCATTTCCGTCTATCCCCTTACCCTATCAATGCCCAAGCAGTAGTCTTTTTTTAAAAAAAGTTTTTTTTTAAAGATTTATTTATTTATTTACTTATTTATTATATGTAAGTACACTATAGCTGTCTTCAGATACTCCAGAAGAGGGAGTCAGATCTCCTTACAAATGGTTGTGAGCCACCATGTGGTTGCTGGGATTTGAATTCAGGACCTTCGGAAGAGCAGTCACCCAAAAAGTGGGTGCTTTTACCCAGTGAGCCATCTCACCAGCCCCCAGTAGTCTTTTTTTTTTTTTTTAAAGATTTATTTATTTATTATATGTAAGTACACTGTAGCTGTCTTCAGANACTCCAGAAGAGGGNNTCAGATCTTGTTACNGATGGTTNTGAGCCACCATGTGGTTGCTGGGATTTGAACTCGGGACCTTCGGAAGAGCAGTCGGGTGCTCTTACCCACTGAGCCATCTCACCAGCCCAGTCTTTTTTTAAAAAGGTAATTTTTACTTTATCTTTTAAAAATCTTATGTGCATTGGTGTTTTGCTTGCATGTATGTCTGTGTGAGGGTGTCAGATCCCCTGGAACTGAAGTTACAGACAGTTGTGAGTTACCATGTGGGTGCTGGGAATTTGAACCTGGGTCCTCTGGAAGTGCAACCAGTGCTCTTAACCACTGAGACATCTTTCCAGCCCCTTCAAACAAGAGTCTTAAAGTTTACTTCTTAGCAAGACAGAGTCACACCAAACTGGTTGACAGAATTATTATTTGTAGCCTTTGCCCAATGCTGGAGTTGTCCAAGCCTGTTTAGCCCAAGGATTTGTCGCTTTGTGTGTGTGTGTGTGTGTGTGTGTGTGTGTGTGTGTGGTGAGTAATGTTACACTGATACATGATCTGGCTGGACTGCCTCTTTGAATGTTTGAATGTCAAAGATAGCCCTTGTCACCTCTCAATAATACGAGGAAGCTGACCTTTAATCTCCCAGGAAAATGGAACTTACTTCATAGTTTCTCAAGTTGAACAGGATTTTCTTCTGTTTGGGGGACAGGTACAAGGGGGTAAAATTTGCTTCTGGTCTGCCTCTACCTAGATGGGAAAATGAGATAGAGAGACATGAGTCTCCTCTAGATCTCAGTAGCTTAACTCATGTTTGATCCCCCGGAAAGCTGTACAGTTAGTGTCTTAGCCCTTGCTCAACACTGTCAAAAGCTATCTGTCAGGCCAGGCGTGGTGGCGCACACCTTTAATCCCAGCACTCGGGAGGCAGAGGCAGGCCGATTTCTGAGTTGGAGGCCAGCCTGGTCTACAGAGTGAGTTCCAGGACAGCCAGAGCTACACAGAGAAACCCTGTCTTGAAAAAAAACAAAACAAAACAAAATCTATACACTAAGATAATCTACCTTAAATAAAAAGGATTGTGGTATTGTAAAAGTGTCCATAGCATGGCAGGCACAAGGTCAGAAGACAACTTTTGGGAGTAGGTTCTCTGCTTCCGTCTGTAGTCTAGATCCAGGGATTGAACTCAGGTCATCATGTTTGCTTGATAGGCACTTTTGCCAGCAGAGCATCTGGAGGCCTCCTCATCTACCATTTTTCTTCTGTCCTTGGAACAAGAAGACAAGAATAGAAAAAGAATGCCAAATTTTATCATCTAATGAGCTCAGTCAGATCTAATCTCAGGTGGGTAAGGTGACTGGGTGAAGGCTTCCAGAATTTCATTGATAACCTAATCAATAAACTCAGAAATACACAGGAGGACCCCTGGAGAAGTGAATGTGTAGGGCGGGTCTGAGAATCTGTTGACATAAGACTTGAATACAAAGGGCTTGGTGTGTTTGACCTCAGCAAAAAACAAACCAAACAAAAAACTCAAACCCTCTGATCAAGAGCACTGGCTGGCCGGGCGTGGTGGCGCGCGCCTTTAATCCCAGCACTCGGGAGGCAGAGGCAGGCGGATTTCTGAGTTCGAGGCCAGCCTGGTCTACAAAGTGAGTTCCAGGACAGCCAGGGCTAT
>NC_034591.1:49585385-49593518 GCF_900095145.1 Mus pahari
GGGTTTCTCTGTATAGCTCTGGCTGTCCTGGAACTCACTTTGTAGACCAGGCTGGCCTCGAACTCAGAAATCCGCCTGCCTCTGCCTCCCGAGTGCTGGAATTAAAGGCGTGCGCCACCACGCCCGGCTATAAATAGAATTTTTAAAAAATTTTAAAGACTGTACAAACTAAGGGTGATGAAAAAGTCTATTTACAGCACTCATCCCATCATATTGGCCCTGGTAATAAGTATTCTGCGTAACTTGGTATTTTCTAATATTTGTAAAATTAGAACATCTGTAGTACAAAATGTCAGAAGTTCCACAGAAGTTAATGTTGTCTGACACTAAGGTTCTCTTGTGCTTTGTGAGTGGGTGTGGATTGCCATCTAAAAGCTCTGGTAGGGTCAGGGTCAGGACTGGTCCCATCTCCATCCGAGTTGGGGCAAGTAACATCGACATGGGTTGGCTTCTTCATCTGTCAAAAGGGACCATAGTAGTAGTACTTAAATAATGGGAGAGTGAAATGAGGGGGAGAGTGTGGCAGCTGGGGATGCTGCTCAGTTGTTTGAGTGTTTGCCTAGCATGCACGAGGTCCTGGGTTCAATCCCCAGCACACATTAACTGAGCATGGCAGCACAGGCCTGGTATCCCACAACCAGGTACATAATGGAGGTTAGCTTGGGCTACTTGAGGCCATTACAAACAGAAGGGAGATAATACAGATGTAGCTGGTAAGTCCTGTGTAATGAGGAAAGGCCAAGCACCCAGGCTTGGGGGATGAGGGGAGAAAGCAATGTTGAGACTAACAGAGTAACAAGCTGTTCTGATGGAAAGTTCTAGCACGTGAGAAGATAGCCGTGAGAAATGTTCTGAGCAGAGGGGTAGTATTCCTTGATCTATATGATCCAACAGCTTCCCAGTTCTGTAGCTTGAGAGACACACAGCAAAGTCTGAGATGGTACCGTGGGTGAGGACATCAAAGTTCTCAAAGCCACTTTCAAGGATTTTAGATGTTAGACATCCCAAACAGGGAAATAACACAACATGAGCTGCTAAAAAAAAAAAAAAAAAAAAAATCCATTCAAGTTGAAGTGTGCAGAAGGGACTGGGGAGAGCAAGTCCAGGGTCTGGGAGCCTGTGAGGGGTCTAAGTGCAGCATCTCCACATGAACGCAGCCTGGACCAAAGTCAGAAAGAGGTGTTATTGGATGGCCAAGCAGAGGGTCTATGTCTTTAATCCCAGAACTTGGAAGGCAAGGACAGGATAAAAATCTCTGAGTTAGAGGCCAGGCCAGTCTGGTCTTTATGGTGAGTTTCAGGTCATCCTGGGCTACACAGTTGAGACCCTATCTCTTAAAAAAATAAAAAATAAAAAAATAAAAAGGAGCCGGACGTGGTGGCGCATGCCCTTAATCCCAGCAGGCAGAAGCAGGCAGATTTCTGAGACCAGCCTCGTCTACAGAGTGAGTTCCAGAACAGTCAAACCCTGTCTTGGACTAAAAAAAACATAAGACAAAAGGTATCCAATTAAAAAAACGTTTGCTTATTTGTTAAGCTGTTTCCTGACACCATGTGGGGCATTTATCTAGTGCGCGCATTAAATCTCTGGGAAGTGTTAAAAATGCAGATTCTAGGTTTCAGTTGGAGCTGGGACTCTGAGGGGGACTCCGGATGACATAACAAAAGCAACCCAAAGTGCCCCATGTCTCCAACCTCTCCTTTTCCCACTGTCTGCTCACTTGTTAGGCACACAACTAGGACACCCCTATTGCTTCATCTAAGCTCCGAGAAAGCAGGGGCCAGAACTTGATTTTTTACCTTTATTTCATAGTGCCTTGGTTTGCTAACAGGTGCACTTCGGAGCACCCACAACAGCATCCAGGACGGAAAGGGGCCCTTTAGAAATGTGGGTCTAAGGAACCAGAGAATAAATGACCATATTGCTTTGTACCCAAGTTCCCCGTTTAAAGATCTGGTTGGGGCTTTGAAACAGAGAAACAAAGCTCATTTCAGAGAGGGGTCGAGGCGACGACGCAAAGGCGCGCCGAGTAAAATGTGGGGGAGCCGCTTTGGAGCGGAGGTCTCCGTTCCCCGCGCTCGGCTCCGAGCGAAGGGCTCCTTCGGATTAGCAACCATCTTGGGCGGCATGAGCCCCTTGGCCGCCGCGTCCACGATCCGCTCAGCCGGCTGCCTTCCTGGTCCCGGCCCCGGCCAGCGCCGCAGGGCCGCCCGAGAGGCCGACGAGGCGGCCGGGGGTGCTGGCGAGAGCGCCGCCGAGAGCCCCCTCCCCGGGGCCGCAGAGCCGGGCCGGCCTCGCCATCATGGCGGTCTCCGGGCGGGGAAGCCGAGCCGTGCGTCGCGTGCGTGCCTCCTCCCTCCCCTCCCCCTCCTCGGCGGCGGCGGCGGCGGCAGAGGCGGCAGCGCTCGCCATTGCCGCTGGTGGCAGGAGGCTGCGAGGAGCCGGCGCGGTCGCAGTCTCCACGGCGCAGGCCCACGGTAGCGCAGCCGCTCTGAGGTGAGTGCCCTACCGCGCAATCTCCAGCTATTTCAGCCCCGGCGCAGCCGCAACACGCCGCCCGCCCGCCGGCCGGCCGGCCCGCCCCGCAGCCGGCACCCTGCCGCCCCCGGCTCGGGGCCTGGGCCCCCGCCGGATTCGGCCTGCCTGGGGCGGGGGGCCCGGGCCCGGCCCAGCCAAACCGCCACCCCGAGGATGCGCAGGCCGCACTAGGCCCCGGGCGTCCTGGCGGGCTCGGGAGGGAGGCGGCTGCCCTCCCGAGAGCCCCAGGGTTCCGGCCTCCCCCTACCGCCTCGGGTTCTCCCGGCCGCGGCCTCTTCCGCGCCGTGGAACCCCGGGCCTGGCCTTTTCCCCCCACGGGCTCGGGAGCGGGCGGCCCGGGAGAGCGCGCCGGGCCCGGGAGCGGGAGGTGGGTGGGCTGCGCGGGACCGGAGCGGCGGCTCGGCGCTCGCCCCCTCGGCTCTTCCCGGCTCTGGCCCGCCGGTGGCTCGGCGCGGCCGGGCGGGGCGCGGGAGTGGCTGTCTCTGGCGGGAGAGGAGGCTGGTGGTTCGGCCGGGCGACCTCCGGAGCTTCCCTCCCGCCGGGGTGGCGTGGGATGGTTACCCAGGTGGACTGGGGGGCGCTGAATATGGCGCGCTGCCCACCTTCTTGCAAGTTGTGAGGAGGCGCCTAGGCGGCAGTTCGAGGAGGAGGAGGGCGCAAAGTCCTTTTGTACGCAGAAATAAGGAGCGACATTGTGTTTTTCCTCCCCGGCGGAGATACCCACCGAGGGGCCTGGGTTCTTCCTGGGACTGGCGTGGTGGTCCCCGGGGTACAGGAGGGGGAGGTGGCGCACCCCTTCAGAGGGAACGGAGCCTTTGCCTCGGATAAAACAGGGGGTCTGGGGTGGTCTTGTGCTTGATTTTTCTCTCCCACATCCCCAGGCTTTCGTGGATTCGTGGGTTTGCCATTGCATGTTCTGTAGTGATGTCCACTGTTTCTCACCTGTTGTGTCGTTACTGCTGGCCCCAAACTTTGTTCGGTGCATCTGACTGCCCACCAGAACTTGAAATTGTTAAACATACATTAATGTTGTTAGAGCTTCAAAGACTATCTGCTCTGACCAGTTGGAGGAGCTGTTAGCAGGTCATCCCCATCTTTCCTGCCATTAAAGTATCTTGTACTGACGTTAGAGTTGGTATCGGTTGGGCCGAATTTTTTTTTTTTTAAGTAGGCAAAGCAAAACTTCCATTTTAGTAAGTGTTTAAACTTCATTTATTGGGAGAAAGTTGGTGGGAGTGAACCTGTCAGTTGGGACAGTGCTCTGTAGGAGAATGGGGACAGCTTTTGTCCTTGGAGGAGTGGTCCTTTTTCCAGTCTTCAGCAGATCCTTTTAAATATCTTTTCCTTTAGTCTTGAACAGTAAGTTATTGGATTCTTCCTCATTCCGGGGAAGAGAAGAGGGGAGACATTGGGGATCTATATCTATATCTATATCTATATATACATCTATCTAACTATATGAGTGTTGATTTTTTTTCATTCAGTTATGTTCTGACTCCCTAACATTGTTTGAAAGTTCTTGACAAGTTACCCTATAAAGTAGTAAAAATATGGTTAGTTAATGAGTGTATAATCGTCATGTGTAATGTGATGTATTGACTTAATTTGGGGGCAGACTTACTGTAATTCGTTGAGTGTAGATTTTTGGGAAGGTGTCACCCTTCCTCTTTATTTTTTTGTGCTTTGGTAGGGAATCTAACACAGGGTATGGCCATGCAGACCGTTTGCTGCTGAAATACATTGGCAGCCTTTTGTCGTCTGTTTGCCTGATCGGAATTAGACTGTTGCTTACAGTTGGGCGCCTAACCCACATCGAAACAAAACAATAGTCTTTTAGCCCACTTTATTTAAAATCTTGATTTCATTATAATCTCAAACTCAGCATACAGAAGGGGAGATGACTTTTTGTCTACTAGTGAGTGGTTTATATTCTCATTTAACCAGAACCAGCCAACTCAAATTAGGTGTTTTCACAAAAATACCGGAATTATAGAAGGATTATAAAAGGGATTTCCGTTTCCCTCGACATTCATACATATTTCAGTGGGACCTAAGGTTGTGGGTTTTCTGTTTTATTAAGGCATAATTACACACCCGTTGCTAATTTAGTTAGGGAGGTGATGGCCAACAACCCAGTGTTTTAAATTTGTGAGTTGTCTTTTCTGTTGTGCTACGTTTTTAACCAGACCTGGCTTGTCTGTACAAAACATTTTATGGGAAACAAAAAGAAGCATGTACCTTTTAAGGGAAAATTAAGGTTCTTGTGGTTTAGAGTTACAGTTTTATAATTTTTTTTTTTTTTTTTTTTTGACAATGTGTAGCCTTGTTTGTCCTGAAACTTGCCTTGTAGATCAGAGTGGCCTCAAAGGATCTGCCTGTCTTTGCCTCTAGAGTGCTGGGACTAAAGGTGTGTACCACTCCGCCCAGCTGACATTTTATATCTTTTTATTTGCAATAAGACATTTAGTAAACGTTGGAATAATAGTGACGATGAATAGCAATTACTGAAGTTGGGGTTTGTTTCCGAACAAAAAAATCAGCATAAAAAGGCATGTTGATTTATTTTTGCTTAGTATGGAGGTGGTGGGAGCTTAGCTGTCAGTCTGGAGAAGCAGGCTCCAGGAAGTTAACCTGTCAACTCCTGTCAGGTTCTTAGATACGCTCGTGCTCCACACTGACACACTCTTGTTCACCTACTCAGACTTGGAAGTGTGCTGTTGTGTTTCACAAGTGTCTGCTCTATCCTCCCGATTTGAGAAGTCCCGACTCTCCAAAAAGGGCATCTTTTTCTTTAGGTGTTTGTCTGTGACTGTATGATGCCCATTATATATACATGTACATATATGTATGTGTGCATGTATATAATTTGGAAGATGAGTCTCACACCAGCCTGCGGTCTTAGGAGAAGCATTTAAGGAGATGTTGTGTTACAGACTGTTAGTTGTTTGTACTTTCATGGTTTCATTAGAACATAAGACAGCACTTTTTCTTTCAGCCCAAGCTTACCAAATAGTTTTCTACCATCCCTCAGTAAAATAGCAGTTTAAAAGGCACATGTTCATAAGTTAGTTTCTTTTAGCAATACATTGTTTGGGGCCTGGTGGTATATATCAGTGGTAAGAGTGTGTGCTTAACTTGAGGAAGGCACTTGGTTCAGTCTCTAGCGAGGAGGAGGAAGAAGTAGTAGAAGTAGGTTGTTTAGAAATCTAGTGATTTTTCTGCCTGTGTATTATGTCATCATTTCTTACGAGTGTCTGGCCTGCATATATGTCTCTGTACTACTTGCATGTCTAGTGCTAGTGAAAGTCAGAAGAGGGCATCACACCCTGGGAGTTGCAGGCAGTTGTATTATGTATGGGCATGTGAGTACTAAGAACCAATTGGGTCCTCTGGAATCCAAAAAAAGGGTGCCATGCCCTGGAGCTGAAGTTCAGGTGCTCCTGACTACCCAACGAGAGTAATGTGCTGGCAAGTAGGCTGTGCTGCTCTGGAAGAGCCGGCAGTGCTCCAAACCACTGAGCCGTCTCTAGCCTGTTTTTGTTTGCTTGGATTTTTTTTTTTTTTTAACGTGCATTGGTGTTTTGCTGCGTGTATGTCTATGTGAGGGTGTTAGTTTCTGGAGTTAACAGATAGTTGTGAGTTGCCCTGTAGGTGCTGGGGTTTGAACCTGGGTCCTCTGGAAGAACAGTCAATGCTCTTGACCACTGAGTCATCCCCAGCCTCCAAAACTGTTTTGTGTTTTTTTGATGTATATGAGTGTTCTGTCTGCATATATACTTACTGCATGCCAGGGTTAGGGCACTAATCCCATTACAGATGGTTGTGAGCCACCATGTGGTTGCTGGAATTGAACTCAGGACCTCTGGGAGAGCAGACAGTGATTGTAACCACTGAGCCATCTCTCCAGCCTTTGTTTTGTTTTGTTTTAAGATAAGGATTTGTGTATCCCAGGCTGGCGTAGAACTTGTAGTTGAGGTTGACATTGAACTTCTAAATCTTCTGCTACAACCTTCCAGATGCTGGGATTAAAGGCACGTACCTTTTTGCATGGTTAAGCAAGTACTTTAAACAGTTGAGCTACATCCTAGCTCTTGGTTAATACTTATGCATCATTATTCTATTTTTTTTTTAATTTTTCTTTTCTTTATTTTATTTTATTTATTTATTTATTTTTTTGGTTTTTCGAGACAGGATTTCTCTGTGTAGTCTTGGCTGTCCTGGAACTCACTCTGTAGACCAGGCTGAACTCAAACTCAGAAATCCACCTGCCTCTGCCTTCCAAGTGCTGGGATTAAAGGTGTGTGCCACCACTGCCCAGTGAGAAAGTAAATTTTTGACTCTGTCAGGAATGTAAATGGATTATACCCACTACCCCATACAGTTCAGAATTAGACTATTGTCTGTCAATCTCTCTCTCCGGTGTACTTACCAAAATTTAGAGGCTTCATCATGAGGTGTTTATGTCTTAGCTGTCCTAATGTGTTCACACTTACAGACATTAAACCACTTTTGAACGGAAGAAAAACTAAATGTTTAACTTTTTGGAGATACTCAAACACATTAAAAAAAACCAACAAAACAAGTTCCATGTGGCTGGCATGCTATCCCTTAAAACAAGTCAGTATTGTACACTCATCAGGGTCTTAGAAGATCACCCTGACAGAGGGGTCTTCTGAAGCCCAGACTAGAGTCTGTTTTGCCTAGCTCAGAGTTTTGTGCTTAAAACTTCACCTGCTACCACAGCATCACATAATTTCTTGAAGTAGGCAAAGCCGTATTTAGTAAAGGCTTGTGTTTGTAGGCATCTGTGTGCATGATTAGATTGATCACTGATTTTAGGAGGGATAGTAATTTTTCAAAGAAACTGCAGGAGCTAGTCTTTGTATGGGGTCATCTGTTCGGTGATTTCAGCTACTTGTGGAAATTGTTTTGCTTGGTATATAGGTGACGTATGTAATTCAGGCTTCCGTCAACAAGATGGCTCAGTAGGTAAATTTTTTTTTTTAAGTTTAGTCTTTGTTTCAGATGAGCAAAGTTTGACTAATAATCTAAGTAGATATTTTCTTGGCATCTTTTTAAGCAGTGCCTGTTGGATAAACTATCCTGAGCCTCTTCCAGAATGCCTTCGAAGAGCAAGCTTTGTCTGCATCTGTTAAGACCATTTTTTAAGGAGCCTACATTTTACTGTTGGCATTGTAAGCTTTTTAGAACTTAGGAGAGTGCTGCTGTTGCTGCTCCTGAATGTCAGTGTGGTCAGGCTGGCAGCTAACCTACAAAGAAAAGAGGAAGTAAGGAGATGGCCTGTGAGACGTTGCTTAAAGCTATGTAAGCAGTGGCCTAGAAATGGGGAGCAGGGTTCTTGTCTTATGTTTGACAGTGGGTGAGGCCATATCCTCCATTGAGGATTTAAGCCCCTCGAGTGAGCGTGTCCTCACTTTCAGAGTTTCACCCTTGTCAAACATTAAAGATGGGGTTCTAAGTCCATACAAGATACCAGAGTCACAAAATTTGGGCCTTATATTGGAGAGGAAAGATGAGCTTGACTCTTCTACAACTTGTAGAAAAATTTAAAAAAAAAAAAAAAAAAAAAAAAAG
>NC_034591.1:49593683-49594641 GCF_900095145.1 Mus pahari
GAGATCTGATGCCCCTTTCTGGAGTGTCTGAAGACAGCTACAGTGTACTTAGATATAATAAATAATAAATCTTTAAAAAAAAAAAAAAGAAGTTGTACTTAAAAAAAAAAGGGAGGAATGAGTTTTTGGGGAGGGAGCATGACAAAGGGAAAACAAGTTAGGGAGGGTTACGTGTATTAAATGGGGTCTCAGGAGGACTTACAGGCAGGAGGGAGGCCAACAGTCATGCACCTTGGGAAACAGCAAGTGGATTTAACTTGTACTTGAAGAGTGTGGAAGACAAAGTTTCCACTTGGAAATTTACTTGGGAAAGTTTGGGAAGTTGGGAATTGGCACTTACAAGTACAGCCTAGGTCTTATCTCTAGGCCTCTCGGGGGCTAAGGCATTCAGGAGATGTAGCATTCTGTCTCTAACTTTGTACTGGTGGTGCTGAGTGTTGGACCTGCTGGTCAAGCACTGTACCACTCAGCAGCATCTCTGGTACTCACTAGGTTTTTAAAGATTGACACAAACATTAGATTGGAAATGTTTGAGACTTTGGGGTTGTACTGTCCACGGAGACAATTGCTGGCGACTGTGATTTGTGTGACCATTGACTATAAGGAGTTAGGTCTGTAGTCCAGCTAGTGGATGTTCTCCCTTAAGGCAGAGAACATGTGGGAAGAACAACATTGGAGAAAGAATCCCGTGTGCTGAGGTCTGTGGGAATTGATTGTAACTCAAGGAGATTTGGGGATGGAACAGATGGATGATTTTCACTCATCAGCTAATGTCACAGAGAATTGTGAGATGTACAATCAAGAGTGAAGGAAAAACACTTTTTAAAAAAGATTTATTATGAGCTGGGCCTGGTGGCGCAGGTCTTTAATCCCAGCACTTGGGAGGCAGAGGCAGGCGGATTTCTGAGTTCGAGGCCAGCCTGGTCTACCAAGTGAGTTCCAGGACAGCCAGGGCTAT
>NC_034591.1:49595382-49624069 GCF_900095145.1 Mus pahari
GGACCTTCGGAAGAGCAGTCGGGTGTTCTTACCCACTGAGCCATCTCACCAGTCCCCGGATCTCTTAAAACATAAGTTCATCTTGACCTTTGAAGACTTAGGCTAGATACATTTTATAAAGTTTTTAGTTCTGGAGTTCAGGGATGTATTGTATTATAACTGTGTGACTCCGAGTCTTGAAATTACATACAAAATTTTGTGTGTGTGCCTATCTGATATTTCTGGGGAGGGGCCCAGTCTCAGTTTTCTGAGATTCTTGGGGGCTGTCGGCACAAGTCAGGGGCCTTTTCAGTAATGCTAATGAGGAAGTCCAGTGATGGTCATGTTAGTCGGTTGGAATAGGTTCCAGGGAGGATTGTGAGTGGGTGTCTAACAGCTTTGCTGAGGCACTTCTTAGATGGATGGAGAGGAGCACTTAGTGGAGGGCTGCAGACTGGAGCAGAGCTTAGGCAGAAATTGGCCGATTCCTTGTGGGTTTTATTGTTCAGGGCTCACACTAGTGTCAGACTGTCATGCACAGAAGATACAGTCAAGCTCTGGGAGGGGTCAGTAAAGGGAAAATGGGGTTTTAAAGAAAAAACTAATTGGTTCACAGATTGTGTTCAGAGAAAAAAGTGATTCTAAGTAAAAGATCACTTTTTTCTTTTCTTTTTATTTATTTTTTGTTTTTCAAGAGGGATTTTCTGTGTAGCATTGACTGTCCTTGAACTCACTTTAGACCAGGCTGGCCTTAAACTCAGAGATCCATCCACCTGTCTCTGCCACCTCAAAAGCTGGAATTAAAGATGTGTGCCCACCACCACCCAGCAAGAATTGCTTATAGCTTAGAGATTTTCTACAGTATATAGTGGTTTCATCTTAGTGATAATGTGGCAAGATATTTGCTCTCCTTACTTAATGTATGTGATCGTGAAATAAAAATACTATTGTTCTGTTTTGTTAGAGCCTTTGAGACATAACTGTAGAATAGAATACTTTGATATTCTAGACAGTTCAGTACTGACACATAGCCTAGTGTTCACATTTAAAGTCATGGATGAAATACATGCATTCAAACATATTCCTTACAAATAAACATTCTAAGTTGTGTGTGTTGGCAAATGCTTTTAATCCCAGCACTGGAGAGGCAGAGGCAGGTGAATCTCTGTAGGTTCCGGGCCAGCCTATTCTACCCAGTGACTTCCAGGATATCTGGGGCTACATAGGCCCTGTCTCAAAAAATAAAAATATAAATATATAAGCCATTTTTAAAAAAACCAAACTGCTTGTTTCTCAGAGTAGTTCATTCTGAAATTTTAGATAACTAGTCATTTTTAGTTTTTTACTCAAATCTTTGGCTTTTGAAATTAGATTAGGAGACAATTTTTAATCACTTCCTAGTTTCTGGGTGGTAATTTCTATAAATTCATTCATTCATTCATTCATTCATTCATTCATTCATTCATTCAGTGGTGTTAGGAAATTGAACCCAGAATATTGTCCTTGCTAGACAAGTCTTTTACCTGTAAGCCATACCCTTAGCCCTTACTCTTCTTCACACTTCACACTGTTTGCCATGTTCACAGTCAATACTGGTTGTTTATAGGCTATCCTGCAGAAATAATTGGTAAATACAGGAATAACGGATAAGGATATGCTGAGTAATATTAAACAGATAAAGTTTATGATACACAGCTTGTGATTAGTTTGTGTTGATTGCTTTTAAATTAAACACATGATTATACTTATTTAGGGATGTAGTATTGATTTAAATGTAAACAGTGTACAGTATTTCATTAATACATTTAGCACCACAGACATTTTTTTGTGTTGTAAACCTTCATCTTTTTTCCTACCTATTAATTATGGTTGCTGTACCATGCTATAGAACATGAGAACTTAATCTTAACTGTATTTTTGTACATGTTAACCAACCTTTGTGTATCCTTTTTGTCACTACCCTCCCTCTGGTAACCACTGCCTCCTGCATACTAGTGAGAACATGTGGTGTCTTCCTGTGCCAGGCTTCCTGCACTTGTTATAACAGGTCATGCATATTGCTGTAAAGTGGACCATTGTATGCGCTGATCTACAACAAGGATCCAAATAGGTGAAAAACGTTTTCTATGTTCTTTAGGTCTTACTCCTTCTTTCTTCTCTCTGTCCTCCCTTCCCTCCCTTCCTCCACCCCTCCCCACTCTCTGTCTCTTTAGTTATGAAATAAAAGGTTTAGCAATACATTTTCCATATAAAAAACCTACCTATCAAAGAATCAGCCAGGGTTTGCTTAGCTGCACCATCTGAACACTGTCTTGGCTTACAATGGGCTTTTGGTTCTAAATCTAAGTAAGAAATGATCTAGTGTATTGCTAATTTTGTGACTGTTCAAGTTTTTGCCTCTGATATTTGGCTTTGTAAATTTCTTCTAAATAAAAGTTACTTTAAAAATGAATCTGAGTCTGTTATATTAATAACTACTGAATATAAAAGTACATATAATATGTATTCACTATAGAAAAGTAAAAGAAAATATAACCTTGCCATGTAAAGAACATTTTAATGTATTTGATTTTAATTTCTTTAATTATTACATTTGTGTGTGTGAGGCTGGGTTGTCTGCCACATTACATGTGTAGGAACAACAAAAGACAGTCCTTTTCATCACCATTTGCAAGGATCTAACTCAGACCTCAGGCTTGGTAGTAAGGCCTTTATAGTAATCTTGCCAGCTCAATAGATTTGCCTTTAGGACCTTTCCTAAACATACATACACACACTGTATTTGATATAGAATAATACAGTGCATACAACCCTAGACCTCCTTCCATGTATTTGATCTTACCAGTTTATTTCTTTGCTCTGATAACACCAATCCTCCCCACCTCCTACCCCTTGTGAACTGGGCTAGCTTTGAACTCCTCTGCCTCCTGAATGCCAGGATTAAAGGTGTCTCTATACATGGTTTCCTGAATTTTTTTTTGTTTGTTTGTTTCTTTGTTTTTCGAGACAGGGTTTCTCTGTATTGCCCTGGCTGTCCTGGAACTCATTTTGTAGACCAGGCTGGCCTCAAACTCAGAAATCCACCTGCCTCTGCCTCCCGAGTGCTGGGATTAAAGGCATGTGCCACCACACCCGGCTTTCCTGAAATATTTTTAATGAGACAGTTCCAAGTACTTTTGTTTAATGCGATAAAGCTTAAAAATTTTCTCCTTAAATATGTATTTATTCTATTCAGTGCTGTTTGTCTGTTTTCTGGTGGCTGAGGTAAGGGTGCCTGGTCTTCCTGGGAGAGCTCAGTGAGGCAGAAGCAAACTCCTGCTAACCTCAAGTTCCCTTATATACTGTTCTGTGCTGTCCACCTTGTCGAACTTCCCTAGCAGAGAGCCTGGGTTCTGACAGGAATAACTGCATCTCCTTATTTACTAGCCTTTTCCCTTGAGATCTTTCAAGTTGATATTCCCATTGACTATTTGTGGCAGCAATTAAAAAAAAAAGATTTATTTATTATATGTGAGTACACTGTAGCTGTCTTCAGACACTCCAGAAGAGGGTATCAGATCTCGTTATGGATGGTTGTGAGCCACCATGTGGTTACTGGAAATTGTACTCAGGACCTTTGGAAGAGCAGACAGTGCTCTTAACCGCTCAGCCATCTCTCCAGCTCTGTAACAGCAATTATAATATAGTAGTGCTAAAGAGTCAACTTTGCCCTTCCAAGAAAGCATTATCTCTGGAAAGTTTAAATGCTAAAATACAAGAATATTTTTGCAAAAATCTATATAATCCATGTTCTTCCTCAATGAAATGTGTTCTATCTTTTTGTTTTAGATAAAGAGTGACTGGTCTCTCTCAGAGTCACCTTTCATAAAGGTTTTACATAGAGAATCTTAAGTACAGTAATGTAACCTAACCTATTTTAACCTTGTAGTAGTTCATGGTTGACTAGATGTTTGTTTCTTTGTAAGACAAGGATTCTCTGTGTAGTTTTGTCTGTTCTGGAACTCCCTCTAGACCTCGCTGGCCTTAAGCTCAGACATTGTCTTGCCTCTGTGTCTCAAGCACTAGGATTAAAGGTCTATGTCACCACACCTGACTGGTTGTTTTTTTTTTTTCCTTTGTACAAAATATAAACAAATGCTGGGTAGATAACTAGTAAGGTGATGTAATTAGTATCTAAAGTAATTCTTACCTAGGTCTAGTTATGCCCCATCTTTCCATCTATCCATGCACCCATCCGTCTGCTGTTTTTCTTTCATTTACTCATTTCTTCATTGGCAGGGTGTCTCTATGTAGCCCCAGTTGTCCCAGAACTTACTATGTAGCCCAGGCTGTTGGTTCTTTTGAAGACAGGAACATACTGTAATAAATGCATCCTTAGTTTTGCTTTTAGAAATTTCATGGCTATGCACCTAGATGATATGGGAGACTTTATTGTAATACACAAAATACCATAAGCAGTTTAACAATAACCCAAAAAGAGGTGCAGTAAAAATACAGCCTAAAGGATTTTTAAGTGTATTGTAAAGCACTTAACCATGAATGGCATTTGTGAGACCAGAGACTAGCTATTCTGTACCTAGTTAGTCATTAGTAATTTTGTGCAAAGGCCTAGGTATTGCTGTACCTTACTGGAGTTTGTTGAATAAATGGTGTGCACTTAAACTAGGCTAAAATTAGAAAGAGAATTTCTTCAATATGTATTTACTGCAACTTTTAAAACTCTTTTTGGCACTCTTATCACTCTTAGCTTAAAACAATTAAGCAGGGCATTGTAATGCATGCCTGTAATCCCAGTACTCAGGAGGCAGAGACAGGAGGATTGATGTAAATTTGAAGCAAACTGGGTCTGTGTAGTGAGTTTAAGGCTACTCAGGAATACCTACTAGGACACTCCAAAACCTAAAGAAGCTACCCCTTCCACTGAATATACAGTATTTTATACCTATCCCACTCGCCTATTGTCAAATTTTAAATATTTTAGAGCTTTATTGTTTAAAACACATAAAAGCTGAACATGGTAGCACAATCTTGTCTTTGCATCCTGTGACAGCTACAGTAGGATTAGAAGTTAAAGGTCAACCTGAGCTATAGTGGAATCCAAGACAATGTGGGCTACATGAGATGCTGTCTCAGTAAATTCAGACAAATGGATTCTCATCTAAAGCAGTGGTTCTCAACCTTCCTAAGCTGTGCTTGTTGAATGTCATATAGTGACCTCAACCGTAAAATTATTTTTATTATTTTTTGTTTTGTATTATTAAACTTTTTTAAAACCCTTTTTGTTTTGTTTTGTTACTAGAGTTGCACAGGTTTATAGTAGTGTCACTGGCATCTATCTCTACCTTTTGTTCCACTTGAAGGTCCAGGAGCTGTTGTCTTGTAATGACAAAGCTGCCTTCTGGATCTTTCCTGAAGGATCAGCTAGAGGCCCTGAGGAGGCACTTCTTCAGAAAACGGAGCATAATGGCTTATTTGGGGGGAAGTTATAAAGTTGATAAGCAGAAAATACAATAAGGTCGATTACTCAATTAGCAAATATCTTTTGGCATTAGGATCACATCTGATATGCTTATTATAAGACATAAAAATGTAAAATTATTATATCAGTTTTACACACACAATAAAAGACTGAAAAGTGAAGGTGTTTGGGTAAAGCCCCTGGGGAATGCTAGACTAGAGAGAGCTGAGGGCAGAAGGAACAGCAGCTGGAGTTCAGGAAGCATGGCTGCTACTGCTACGGAATGAGGTTTGTCTTTGTCCTCACCTTGTTGGGGATATGATCAGGTCTGCGCGGGGCTGGGCTTGGTGGCACATGCCTGCAACTCCAGCATACGCGGAGGCAAGAAGATTGGCGATTTGAGACTGGCTAGGGTGAGATCTTGTCTCAAAAAAACAAAACAGTGTATGGTGTGAACACTTTTTGAGGCAGAGGCAGGCAGATTTCTGAGTTCGAGGCCAGCCTGGTCTACAAAGTGAATTCCAGGACAGCCAGGGCTACACAGAGAAACCCTGTCTCGAAAAACAAAAAAACAAACAAACAACAAAAAAAAAAATGGCAGTTCCAGTGAGATAACCAGTGGGTGCAAGCCTGAGCTGGATTGTCCCTAGGTCCCCTTGGGAAAGGAGACACATATACACAATGGTAAGAAATGAGAGGCGAGTGGGGAGAGAATGTGGGTGTGCACAAGAAATAGCTGGGCATGGCCATATACCCTCAGCATTTGGGAGGTGGAGGCAGAAGGAGGTCAAGATCACCCTTGCCTGAAGTCCAAGGCTATCCCAGGCTACACGAGGCTTGTCTTTCCTTTTTCCTTCTTTCTTTTCCTTCCTTCCTACCTTCCCTCATTCCCTTATTTCCTGTCCCTACCCCTTCCTTTCTCTTTTCCTTTTGCCCCTTGCCCCTTGCCCTTTCCTTGCCCTGGCTAGCATGGAATTCACTATGTAGCCAACCCCAAACTCTTGGTGAGCCTGCCTAAGCCTGAAGGTGCACAAACTACAGACAGAAGCTGTGATGCCCGGCTGAGAAACCTAAGGGAAAGAAAGGTGCTGTGAGAGGACTGGGGCCTTAAACACGGAGCAACAGCCCCAGTCTACAAGATGATAGAGATTTGTAAATCTACCATCCTAAGATAACTGTTTCCTTGTTTTTCTTTTTTTTTTAAAAAGATTTATTTATTTTATTTATGTGAGTACACTGTTGCTGTCTTCAGATACACCAGAAGAGGGGGGTGGATTCCTTTATAGATGGTTGTGAGGCACCATGTGGTTGCTGGGAATTGAACTCAGGTACATCTGGAAGAGCAGTCAGTGCTCTTAACCGCTGAGCCATCTCTCCAGCCCCCTGTTTTTCTATGCTTCCCTATTTCCTGTGTGTGTGTGTGTGTGTGTGTGTGTGTGTGTGTGTGTGTGTGTGTGTTGTTTTCATTTAATACAAAAGGCATTTGGTTTTATGGATTATGTAAAATTGGAAAATAGTCACATAAAGCTGTAATCTAATTTTTGTTGAAAAGGTAAAGAAAACGAAGGACTATTCCCATATGAGACATGCCTAGTAAATGTACCAAATATTAAGTGTGTTATTATAAAGCCATCATATAACAGCATCTAAGAAGTTAGGTGATGGGCTGGAGAGGTGGCTCAGCAGTTACCACTGCTCTTCTAGAGGTCCTGAGTACAAATCCCAGCAAGTGCATGGTGACTCACCACCACCTGTAGTGAGATCTGATGCCCTCTTCTGATGTGTCAGAAGACAGCTACAGTGTACTTAACGTTAAATAAATAAATAAATAAATTTTTAGAAAGGTGATACTGCTTAGCATATTTTAAATTTTTTCTGAGGGGTGGGAGTCAATTCAGTGGGTAAAACTGTTTGCCACATCAGTCTGACCTGAGTTCAATTCCCAGAACCCATCAAAAAAGCCAGATGTGGTGATGTACATCTGTCACCCCAGCACTTGTATGGTGAGATGTAGGTAGAGATAAGAGAATGCCCTGGAAGCTTGCTGGCCGACTAGTCTGGAGTGTGCAGCAGCGTGGCCAAAACAGTAAAGCCAGACAGAAGGAGAGAACCCGCTCCCTAAAGGTTGTCTTCTGTGCTAGCCTGTGCAAGTGTGTACTTACTCAGCATAGCATACACTAGCAAAGCCACTTTACAGTTTTATACACTTTTTCTAGTAAACGTATTTACCAAATAGATGATATGGACCTCTTTAAATATGTTAAGTACTATTTTGGTTTTGTTATTTAATTTTTTAATAGACTGGCTCTTACTATGGAATCCTGGCTGGCCTGGAACTCACTCTGTAGACCAGGCTGGCTCAAACTCAGAAACCCGCCTGCGTCTGCCTCCCAAGTGCTGGGATTAAAGGTGTGTGCCACCACCGTTAAACTGTTTTATAATGCTGGGCAGTGATGGCGCACGCCTTTAATCCCAGCGCTTGGGAGGCAGAGGCAGGCGGATTTCTTGAGTTTGAGGCCAGCCTGGTCTACAGAGTGAGTTCCTGGACAGCCAGGGCTACACAGAGAAACCCTGTCTCAATAAAAAACAAAAAACCTGTCTTATGGATCTCAAGAAATTATGCATATTGCCAAGATATTTTCTGACAGGACTTTTTCTGACATTTCCTGTTTGCCCAGTAGCAGGTCGTTTACCTCGTCTGTCTTTTCAGTTTAGTTTAGTTTCTAAGACAGGCTCGCATGCTGCCCAGGTTGGCCTTGTCTCTTCCCTGTGTCTGTCCTGCCTCCTCCTCAGCACTGGGAGTGTAAGTGTGTGCCACCAACCCAG
Source organism: Mus pahari (assembly GCF_900095145.1). Taxonomy (NCBI): domain Eukaryota; kingdom Metazoa; phylum Chordata; class Mammalia; order Rodentia; family Muridae; genus Mus; species Mus pahari. The sequence continues at coordinate 49,603,646 of NC_034591.1, forward strand.
GTTTATACAGTTTAAAGAACGCTGAACCCGGGGCCTTAGGCATGCTAGGCAGGTACTACCAGCTGAGCCACAACCCCAGCCTACATGTCCTAGCATCCATAAAGAAGAATATTTGAGCCAGTTGAGGTATTAGACACCTGGAATTCCAGCATTGCAGAAGTGGAGGCCGAGGGCTACATAGCAAAGCCTTGTTTAAAAAGAAAATATGACAAGAGTCATAAACAGATCCAATAGATTATACACAAGTATTGTGATGCTGCTACTTTTGAAAAAAGTTAACAATGGTGTTTTTGTAACCGATTTGCCAAGATCATAAATATCATCAACACGACAGGCGGTGGTGGTACACACATTTAATCCCAGCACTTGGGAAGTAGAGGCAGGCGGATTTCTGAGTTCAAGGCCAGACGGGTCTGCAGATAGTCTGTACAACCAGGGGCAGAAAAACCCTGTCTCAAAAAACCAAAATAAATAAATAAATAAATAAATAAATAAATAAATAAATAAATTAACAACGCTCTGAAAAATGTAAGTGTAGTTCTCTCTTACTCTTTTGTAGTGCCTTAAAGTTTTCTTAATTTTTTATGTACAAAGACGACGATCATAATGCCTTTCACTGGGTAGATGGTCTTCAATAGTGTGTACAAGAAAGGTCGCTCAGTCCAGTGTCATGACACTCTTGTCCTTCTGGCCCTTGTGACATATATGTATGTTCAGCCCTCTTGTCCACCTGGTGGCTCCAGTACAGCTGCTGGTGACCCTTTTGCTTCAGATAGTCAACGAGGGAAAGGGCAATTCTTTCTTCTCTTCTTTTCTTTTCTTTTCTTTTCTTTTCTTTTCTTTTCTTTTCTTTTCTTTNTCTTTTCTTTTCTTTTCTTTTCTTTTCTTTTCTTTTCTTTTCTTTCTTTCTTTCTTTCTTTCTTTCTTTCTTTCTTTCTTTCTTTCTTTCTTTTTTGGATTTTCAAGACAGGGTTTCTCTGTGTAGCCCTGGCTGCCCTGGAACTCACTTTGTAGACCAGGCTGGCCTTGAACTCAGAAATCTGCCTGCCTCTGCCTCCTGAGTGCTGGGATTAAAGGCGTGTGTTACCATTCGCGGCGAAAGGGCAATTCTTAATTACAGTCTTCAGAAACAGAACAGAAATAATTTTTTTCTCAAAACTGTTTACAAAAAGCCATCAATTGTCATTCTGCTCAATGCTTCCCCTTAGAAGTTAGCATCTTAACTCTTGTGACATCCACCCCAGCTCAAAAACTGACTGTTGTTCTCTGAGCTGCCAAACAAAACCTCTGGGAGTCTGGGACTACAGATGTTCCTGGTTCCAGTCCCTGTCACCAAAAAGAAGCAAAGTATTTCAAAACAGAAATAAGAAATAGCATGGGGGAAAACAGACAAAACCCACTTTAACTGCTCTTTTACTGTCTTTCATCAAATCATCAGGAAATCTTGGCAGCTTTGCCACCAAAACATGAAAACCCAACAATGTCTTACCACCTCTGCTGCTGCTCCCTGGTCTAAGTCATGTTCATGTCTTAGTAGTAGCCTTATAGTAATTCCAGTCTCCACCCTCCTTCTGCCTGATCCTCTTACACATCATCACAGTGACCATTAAAAAACAGAAATTAGAAAGTTAGATTGTGCTAGATAGTCGTCCTCTGTCAACTAGACACAAATAAATTACCTGAGAGGAAGACAAACACTTCAGTTAAGAGAATGCCTTCCTAAGACTGGGCTGTAGGCAAGCCTCTAGGGCGTTTTCTTAGTGATTGATGGGGGAGGGCCCAGCTCATGTGAGTGATGTCATTCCTCCACTCGTAGTCCTGGGTTCTATAAGAAAGCAGGCTGAGCTAGCCATGGGGAGTAAGCAGCACCTCTCCACAGCGTCTGTCCTGACTTCCTTCATGATAAACAGAAGTGTAAGCCAAATAAACCCTTTCCTCTCCAACTTGCTTTTTGGTCATAGTGTATTATCACAACAATAGAAATCTAAGCTAAGGCATAGATAACTTTACTCATAAAAATCTTCCAAAGACTTTCCATCTCACTCTGAAGTCCAAGGATCTTACCTACCCACAAGTTTTGATGCTGGGTGTTGCTTCTGTTGTTTTACCTGCTACCCCTGTCGACATGTAGGGTCCATCTTGCTGTCCTGCTATCCATACCAGGGACACACCAGAGAACTAGAGTTTGGTGCCCAGATCCATATAAATACTAGATGCCACTTGTAATACCAGCCTCAGAAAGTGAAGACAAGTGGAGACAAGGAGTGCCCAATGCAAGCTGGCTGATGAGACTAGTCAGACCTGCAAGCTATGAGTTTGATAGACTGCCTCAGTGAGTAAGGGGTGAGAACAATCAGAAGATGAGTTAAGACATTAGACTGGGGCCTCCAGAGGCATGTACATGTACACACGCACACACACGCATGCGCACACACCCCTCAAACACATACATAACATACAGAGAAATGGAGAGCTGGAGGAGGGACATTGAGCAGCACACAACAGTCTCTGTTCTCATTTGCTTTTGTTTTGTTATTACTTTTCTTCTTGGTACTTAACTGTGCTAAAATTATTATATGTGTTTATTGCTAGCCTCTGCCTCTGTAGGATGTGAAATCCAAGAAGTCGGGGTTGGGTTGGTTCACATTAGTGTTAGTGAATGTGTGAAACTTTGGTAAGTTACTCTGTTCTTTTTTTTCCTTTATGGAACTTGGATATGTTGATCTCTTGCCTTTTGGCTTTGCAATACTACACTATTGTCTTCTGCTTCTCATTTTCCTTTTACATCTTTTTTTCTTACCTTTTAATGACCTTTTAATTGCCCAAGTTTTTTTTTGCTATTTACTTTTAAAAAAAAAAAAAAAAGAATTATTGCTGGGCGTGGTGGCGCACGCTTTTAATCCCAGCACTCAGGAGGCAGAGGCAGGCGGATTTCTGAGTTCAAGGCCAGCCAGGGCTATACAGAGAAACCCTGTCTCAAAAGAGAGAGAGAGAGAGAGAGAGAGAGAGAGAGAGAGAGAGAGAGAGAGAGAATGAATTATTTATTTTATGTGTATGAGTACATTTCTTCAGACACATCAGAAGAGGGCATCGGATCCCATTACAGATGGTTGTGAGCCACCATGTAGTTGCTGGGAATTGAACTCAGGACCTCTGGAAGTGCTCTTAACCCCTGAGCCATCTCTCCAGCCTGCTATTTACTTATTTATTTGGTTTGGTTTAATTTTTATTTTATTTTATTTTTGAGAAGAGGTCACAATGTAGTCCTGGCTGGCCTGGAACTCACCAAATAGACTAGGATGGTCTTAAGTTCACAGAGATGTGAATGCTTCTGCCTTTTGGATGATGAGATTAAAGGCATATTCACCCACACTTGGCTTTTAGAGTTTTATTTTCTCAATTTTTATTTTACTTAATTTGTTTGTTTTTTTGAAGCAACTATTAATCATTCTTTAGCTCAGGCTGGCCTGGAGCCCTTGACAGTTCTCCTGCCTCAGCATCCCAAGTGTTTTGAGGATGTGAGCCCTGTGTTGGAGTTTCTTCTTTTGCCGTCTTGTTTTATCTTTATTCTGTTTTGTTCATGTTCTCTGCTTTGTTTACCAGCTTCTGTTGATGAGTCCAGTACTTCCACCTTCATTACAGACTTCTCCCAAGTTTCAAACCCGAGTCTTTTGTGATAGTGCCTTCAGAAAGCTATCTTCCTCCACAACCTCTGTTTCCCTTTCTTGTTTGTAGTCTGCCTGAGAGCCACACTAACCCCGCCAGAAGGGGTGCAGTCCTGCCTTGCCTCTTCACACAGCCGCCTCTCCACTAAGTCCCTATGGTCAGCACTCACACATCTTGGGGCTTCTTGTTTGGTTTGGTTTTATGTTTTTAGACAGGGTTTCCCTATGTAGCCCTTGCTGGCCTGAGCTGGCAGTGTAGATCAGGCTAGTCTCCAAGTTACAGAGATCCATCTGCCTCTGCCTCCCCAGTGCTAGAATTCAAGGCATGGGCCACCACACCCAACTCCCATCTTCCTTGTCTTAATTAATTCACTCTCCAGGATCCTGGAACCTGGAACCGGTCACTTGACCAGTTTGCCCTTAGCCTCAGCCCTCCCCTTTCTGTACTCAACTAGAACGTTGCAAAACACCACAGAACTATTCAGTACCTCATCTTCATTAGCAAAGGCTGGGACGTTGAGGAGTGCCTGGAGCCATTGCAGACCTGTAATAGTAGACCAGAATATATTGTTCTCACCGGTGCTGCTTACTGGCTTTTAAGGAAACTAATGTTTAGTATAGTCTTCTCACCTCATTTAAGAAAAGATTTGCTATTTTATATTCAACACGTATATATGCACGTCCGTTTGGGTATATGCATTCAAATACAGCTGTCTCTGCAGGTGCCAGAGGCAACGGTCAAATCTCTGTAATTACAGGTGGTTGGTTGTGAGTTCCTGTTGTAGGTACTGGGCACAGAACTTGGGTCTTTTGCAAGAGCAGTATGCACTCTTGACTGATGATCAGGTATCCAGCCCCTCTTCTTATCTCACTTTATAAATAAATTAAATCTTGTAAATTTCATGCAGTCTTAAAATTTGTAGTAGTAGAAATTTCTCTGTACTTTGTTCATTCTTGTGTTAGGAAGAGATCTTTCCTTTTAGGTGCCACTAAGCAGTTAGAATAACAACGGGTGACTTTGCCTAGTGTCTAAGACTCCTACTATCTAGCTCCCAGAGCCAAACCCATTGGGTGCTCCAAAGGTGATATTTCTCTGCTTGGAATGTTACCATCCTGGACCCCGCTGCTCCCCTACATCTCTTGCATATGCATTTCAGAGAGCTGCTCTGTCAGTGAAGTCCAAAGGGCTTTGCAAAGCCTCCACCAGTCCTTCCTCTCCCCCTCACTTTTCCCTGCTTTGCAGTCATGCAGACCCTCTGTATACCCTGCTCAGGTGGAGAAGACAAGTTTTCAAGTGTTCAGTATATATACTGTAAATTGGTGGCTTGTTCCTAGATTTAAAAAAACAATAATCTGCAGGGCATGTAAGAATTCTAGGTAAAGTGGTATGCTCCTATTCCTCCAGAGTAGCTGTGTTTGCTTACCAGCACCCACGTGTTAGCTCACAACTCTCTTATAACGGAGGAGATCTGATGCCCTCATCTGTCCTTCATAAAAAATAAATCAGTTAAAACTCTTTTGCATATTGTTATGATTACAAATTAAAATTGTGAGCCAAATTATTTATTAGAAAAAAACAGCCTCATGTCTTTTGTATCCCCGTCCCCCTTTTTGTTTGCTTATTGATTGATTTTATGTATATGAGTACACTATAACTGTCTTAAGACACACCAGAAGAGGGCATCGGACCCCATTACAAATGGTTGTGAGCCACCATGTGGTTGCTGGGAACTGAACTCAGGACCTCTGGAAGAGCAGTCAGTGCTCTTTTTTTTAAGACAGTGTTTCTTTGTGTAGCCCTGGCATCCTAGAACTAGTTCTGTAGACCATGGCATTGAACTCGTAGAGAGCTTCATGCCTGCGCCTCCCAAGTGCTGGGATTAAAGCTGTATGCCACCGACACCTGGCTCTTCTTCCCTTTAAAAACAAGTTGATTACTTTTATTTTATATGTATGAGTGTTTTGCCACCATGTGTTGCGGTGCCCACAAAGGCCAAAAGAGGGCACTGGGTTTGGGTTAGAGTGAGAGAAGATCGTGAGCTACCTTGTGGATTCTGAGAATCAAACCTCTGTCCTCTACAAGGACAATGAGTGCTCTTAACAGGGCTCTTAATGAGCCGTCTCCAGTTTGTCTCTTTGTTTTTGGAAACAGGGTCTCATTATGCAGTCTCAGCTGGTGTAGAACTTGCTGTGCACACCAAGCTAGTCTAAATCTTAGAATGATTCTCTTGCCTCTCTCTCCTAAACCTTGGGTTCACAGGTGTATGTCAATCACATTTGTTCGTTTGGATGAGAGGCCTCAGTTTTAGGTACTCATCCTCAAAGTAGCTATCCTTGTGAGACAAGGCTGGGAGGAACAGGACAGTCGCTAGGGCATGGAGATGGGTGGCTTCAGGGGCAGCTTGAACAGTCACTTCACTGTGTGTCATTTTAAATACAGATTCATTAAATTCTCAACGAAAAACAACAAAGCTGGGCATGGTGGTGCACACCTTTAATCTCAGCACTTGGGAGGCAGAGGCAGGCGGATTTCTGAGTTCGAGGCCAACCTGGTCTACAGAGTGAGTTCCAGGACAGCCAGGACTATACAGAGAAACCCTGTCTTGATAAACCAAAAGAAAAAAAAAGAAAAACAACAAAACACTTGGCTTTAATATGTTTATGACAGTTAAATATTAGTCAAAGAGCCCAAACAAATAACAGTATGTAAGTGTTCCAATGCAGTGCTGGTCGGTGGGACAGAGGGAATACTTGGTTGGGAGGAAGGAAGTGTGAATTTGAATTTTGCTGCCAACTAGAAATAACTGTTGATGTTCTCAAAGGCCTTAGATATTTTAGATTTGTCTCTGGTTAAGGGACAACCTGTGAATAGTTGTGTCTGACTGCTAATAAATATAAGAAGATAGGGTTTGGAGAGATGAAGTGAATGGTTACAGGTTTTCCAATCAGTTTTTATCAGCCCGCTCTTTACTCTGATTAGCCAGAAAGCCATGGAGGGTGCACACTGAATCTACATGAACATGAAGGAGGGGGTTCTCAGTCTCCCTTTGCCTGGCTCCAAGCCCTGATAACAATAAACAACACTCCCCTTTTGATCACAGTTTCAGGCACTTGATATTTTTATTATTTTGAAAAACATTTATTGTATTTATTTTTGAACATTTATTCATTTTGTATGTGCATATGGAGGACAGAGAACACTTTTTATGAGTAATTTCTCAGCTCTTACCATGTGGACTCCAGGCCGTCAGGCTTGATGACAAGTTCCTTAATCTACAAAATGTCTGTCTCACTGGCCCTTTCTCATTCACTTGCTCACTGGAAATCAAACTCAGGGTCTTACCCAAGCTGGGGGGGGTACTCTACTTCTGAGCTACATATCACCCCGTCCTCTTTTGTTTGCTTTTGAGGTATGCTGTCCCTGTAGCACAGAGTGCCCTTAACTTAATGTGTTGCTAAGGCCGACCTGGAACTCAGTGATCCTACTGAATCTGTGTGTTGAGATTATGTGTGCAGCACTGAACCCAGCTAGCTTCTATTTATCCTTACTGTTACAGTTTAGTACTGGAGCTCAGTCTAAGGGCCCTTGCTTACAAGGCAATCCCTCTGCTACATGATCTCCCCAGGCCACGTAGGTTGTCTTAGCAATCAGCTGGGCAGGATGGCTTGTCTTGCCATTTTGGAAAATGGAGTTATAAATGCTGTTACCCTTTCCTCTTTGAGGATAGTAGTACCTCCTCTTCTGAGACACAGCCATGCTATGTGGCCCAGGCTGCTCTTGGATGTAAGCAGTCCTTTTGCTTTAGCTTCCTGTGTATCTGCAAAAATGAATATCTGACTATAGATTTCAAAACTAATAGGTGATAATTTAATTCTGTCCACTGACTACCATCTGTGCTTATCCTTGCTGTTTTACTGTATGAACTTTCTGTGCTTGTTTTAACTGTGTGTTCAACACCCCATAACTGTATATGCAAAGTTGTAATGTTGTTCAAAAGTCAAGAAAATTATTGGGTATGTACTTAAAATCTTAAGTTAGCAAACCACTTTTTAAAAACTCATTTATTCAACAAATACTGAGTTCAAGGAATGAGTGTGTGTGTGCACACACATATACACATACACATATACATACACATATACATATACATATATATGATAACAATTATATTTAGAATGGTAAAAGTTGGAACTATGTAATTATCAGGAATAGGAAAGTATGTTGGCAATTTTTATGTCAGCTTGACTTAAACTAGAGTCATCTTAAAAAAGGGAAATGCTTCCATGAGATTCAGCTGTAGGGTATTTTCTTAGAGACTGATGGGGGGAGGTCCCAGCCCATTGTGGGTGGTGCTGTTCCTGGGCAGGTGGACTTCCCTCGGTGATCCCTTCAGATATCTGGAAGTGTAAGCTGAAATAAACCCTTTCTTCCCCAACTTGTTTTGGTTATGGATTTCATCCTAGCAGTTGCAACCCTAACCAAGACAAGTTGATTGGAAGATTGTGTGATATTGATGTGACAGAACTGACATGTTGTTTTGGGGAGGATAGTGGAAGGAATTGGGACGTTTGTGCAAGCAAAGCCATGGAGTGTTCAGTGCTTGATGAGCTGCTTTGTAGGAGCTTGGAAGATAAGAATATTGAGGGCAGTGCAGAAGATGGAGGCCTGGCTTGTGACATTTCAGAGAGAAGGTTAAACATGGGGCCATTGCTAGTTTGAATTAAGAGTCTGTGGTTCTGGATATCTGGGACTGAAGAATCAGCTGTGATTAACAAGACACCAGAACTAGTAAAGTGAAACTTTTGCTGGGACAGGCATTGATCAGGTAGAGCTGATAAATTAGCAGTGATGAAGAGGAGACCAGCATCAATGAGGTGGAATCTTCTGGAAAGTGTTTTCTGAGAATCAGTACTCTGAAGCTGTGTTTCAGAGAAGGACTAGATTGTATTTCTTCTTATGGCAAGTGAGCTTGGTACTGTTTAAGAATCACCCAGATGGGCAGGAAGGGGTCATGGAGAGAAGCTGAGACTAGGTAGGCACTGGGAGAGGCCAGGAGAGGCAGGCCACTGGTGAAGGTGCAGCCTTAGTTTAGTAGCCCTTGAAGGCCCAGGACTGAAGTGGTCATTCAGAGAAGTTGAGGCTCAGCACCATGAAGAGAGCCTATGGTGAAAGCGCAGCCCAGTTGCAGCAGAGACCCCAGCATTTTGGAGATGGCAGTAGCATGACGGGGCTTAGGGATGACCACTTAAGAACAGCAGCAGCCTTAGAGTGGAGCCTGCCAGAGCTTAGAATTCAAACTGTGTGTGCTGGAAGGGCGGGCCCAGAAGATGGAGGTGTGAATCCCAGACGTTGGAAGGTGCGTTATTGACACTTCGGGAGCTCTGCTTTGCTTTGCTTTGCTTTGCTTTGCTTTGACTGAGTGTGCCTTGGTTCTTTTCTCGTGAAGTGAGAAAGTTTGTTTGTTTGTTTAAAGGGGTTTATTTATTTTATTTATGAGTACATTGTAGCTGTCTTCAGACACACCAGAAGAGGGCATCAGATCCTATTATAGATGGTTGTGAGCCACCATGTGGTTGCTGGAATTGAACTCAGGACCTCTGGAAGAGCAGTCAGTACTCTTAACCTCTTGGCCGTGAGAAAGTTTTTATTTCTGACCTTATAGGAGCCCGTAGTTTTGAGACTTTGAATTTTCAAAGACATTGGCTTTTAAGAGACCTTGGATTTTTTTAAAAGACTGAATGTGCTTGAATTTGTAAAGGATCTTAAAAGTTATTTATATTTTTAATGTGAGACCTAGGGGACGAATGAGAAAGGAAAGGTTGTGGCTTAACAGCTATGTGTCTGTGTCAAGTTGACAAGGTCAGTTGTACTAGATATTTTATGTCAGCTTGACAAAAGCTAGAGTCATCTGAAAGGAGGGGACTTCAATTGAGAGAAAACGCCTTCATCAGCTCCAGCCGTAGGGTATTTATTAATCAGTGATTGATGGGGGGCTCAGCCTATTGTAGGTGGTGCTATCCCCGGGCTTGTTCTATAATAGAGTACACTGAGCGAGTGATAAGGAACAGCAGCCAGTAAGGAGCCCCTCTCCATGGCCTCCAGGGTCCTGCCCTAGTCCAGTTCCTCATCTGACTTCCCTCAGTGATAATATTATCTGAAGTGTGAGCTGTAATAACCCTTTCTTCCCCAAATTGCTTTGGTCAGCAGTAAAAACTAACTTAAGTAATACCTTGTCTTGTCTTGATTTTTTATGGTTTTTAGAGACAGAGTTTCTCTGTGTAGCCCTGGATGTTCTGGAACTTGATTCTGTGTAGATCAGGCTGGCCTCAAACTCAGATCCTCTTGCCTGTCTCTCAAGTGCTGGGGCTTAAAGGCATGTGTCACCACTGACCAACTTTAGATATTCTTTTGAAAAAATTATTATAAACTTATAACTTATAATACAAGTTTAGTCTTGGGGGTTTGTTTGTTTACTTTTATATACGTGGATGTTTTGACTGTCTGAATGTCTGTGAACTGTGTATACCTGGTGCTCCCAAAGGCCAGAAAATGGCTCAGATCTCCCAGAACTGGATTCACAGATGGTGGTGAGCTGGAAACCGAACTTGGGTCTTCCACAAGAACAGCAAGTGCTCTTTAATTGCTGAGCCACCTTTCTGGCCCCTACTGTGCCTTTTTGCAGTGGATATGCTCAGCTTTTTTCCTGTTTGCTTTTGGATGGAGATGTTTTGTGCAGCTCAGTCTGACCCCAGTTTTGCTTCGTTAGCAACCTGCCATCATGTCTCAAGTGCTGGGATTTCAGGTTTGTGCCACCAACTAGCAAGGTCTGCTGCTCAAGGTTAGCTACTGAGTACAAGGCTAGCTTGTTTTAAAAAGTGACACTCGGGCTTTGTTTCTCCCCAAAGAGGTTGCTGTGGTAGCTCATGCCTTTAATCCCAACACCCGAGAGACAGGCAGGTGGATTTCTGTGAGTTCGAGGCAGGCCTGGTCTGCATAGTGAGTTCCAGGACAGCCAGAGCTACATAGTGAGACCCTATCTCAAAAAACAAACAAACACAATGACAACAAAAAAAAAACAACAAAAGAACAACAAAGAACGAGAGAGAGAGAGAGAGAGAGAGAGAGAGAGAGAGAGAGAGAGAGAGAGAGGAAAATTCATGCATTGAACTGTTTTTCAGAGATTAGAAAACAGCTTTCAGTGAGTGTTGATTGTGTGGTGACAGATCCAGCAGAATCGAGGCCTGCCACAGAAGCAGCCGGGCCACAGTGCTGTTTCACAGTGTACAGGGTCTGAATAAAAGTGGCCTTTGTGCTGCTCTCAGACTGAGGGGCGGTGCTTGTGACCATTTATGTTATTTCTCCTTAATGGAAATTGAGGCAGCCTTTAATCCTGCTATCACATGACAGCTTTTTATTTGATTTTTGGTAATTTGGGAGCAGCTGCAGACAAACAATTATTCTACAAAAAGAGCCAAGCAGCTGTATTCAGACCCAGTCACCAAGTGGTTGGTTAATCACACCAGAGCCTTCCCAAAACAGGTATAGCTTTAGCCACTCGCCTGCCTTTTAAGCATTTATGTGTTTGAAATGTATTTTCTTTTCCTTCTTCCCTTCCTTCCCTCCCTCCCTCCCTCCCTCCCCCTGCCTCTCTTGAGACAGGGCCTTACTATGTATCCTTGACTGGCCTGGAACTCACTGTGCTTGCCGACCAAGTTGGAAGAGCCAGGGTAGCTGTATTGGACTCCCGTCACCAAGTGGTTGACCATACTTCCCTTCCATAGCCTTCAAAATGAGGCATGGAAAGCCTTGGCCACCCGCGTGTCTTTTCCTCTTACCTCTTCCTGTCTTTCTTTTGAAGCAGGGTCTTACTTCATAGAGATCTACGTGCCTTTGCCTCCCGAGGGCTGGGAGTAAAGGCCTGTGCTACGCACCATACTTGACAAAAATACATCTTTCTAATTCTTTTTATCATTGTCACCTATTTCATTGAGGGTTCTGTGCCAGATACTGGCTGTAAGCTGTACTGTAGTACTGAGAGTAGAAGAGTGAGTGCTTTCCCCTCTGACAGGTGGGTGCGCATTAGCTTTAGTTTTTGTGTAGTAAGTTGCTTAAAGAATCTAGTGTGAAAGATTGAACACAGAGGGCTGTGTTGGCTCTGGTTACAGACTCCCTCAGTGTCTGCTGTCTGGGTGTTCATTGTCACCTCTGTCCCATGCCATGTGCTTTCTAAGCTGTTGCCTCTGCCTGTGTAGCACTTTTCTGTCATTCTGGAACCTAAAGACTGTCTTCTCTTTCACGATGTCCTGGCAACCCTGCCCTCACAGTGTTGCTTTTCTTAGCCTTGATGGTTCTTGATAGAATGGGATTGTTCCTTTTTTAAAAACTGGCAGTGCCTACTTTCTTATTGGTTCAGCCTTTCAGTGTATGCTTTAATGACAGTTGTTGGGGCCTAGAGAAATGAAATGGTTAGCAGCTGGGGAGTTCCAGAGGGCTAGGTTCGGGTTCCCAGTGCCCACAACAGATGCCTCGCTTGGAGCTGTAGTTTCAGGGATTCTGACACTACGCCTGTGACCTCTGTGGGCACCAGCATACACGTGCATGTTCATGTGTACAGACACACATACACACGATTTAAGCACTATTATAATCTAGAGGTTTAAGCCTTTGTTTGAATAAAGTACCTCAAGAAATCAGGTGGTATGTAGGTTCTTTATAGGAAATAAAAGCTTTTGATTTTGTATCCCTACCCTCGTCCCCAGGCACCCCCTTCCTGGGGCATCAAGTCTACAGGATTAGGTCATCCTCTCTCACTGAGGCCAGACATATGTGCTGGGGACCCTGGACTAGCCCATGAAACAAATAGTGGTCTATAATTAGAAGCAAGTCCTTTCAAAATAAAAATAGAATGTAGACTGCCCCATTCATTATAGAAGCTAAAAAACACATTTATATAAACATTATTAAAGTTAGATTGACTTGAAACCTTTAATCCTTAAGTCACAATAGTCACATTTCAATATGGTCAATGGCTTCCGGTATGTAGTGGCTGTTAACCTTGTACATGACAGGTCAAAAATGTCACTGCTGAAAGTTCTGTTAGTTGGCAAAGTCTAGAGCCTACAAAAGAGTAGGCATGTCTTTAAAGCATTTGGTGAAGTGGATTAGCCTAACTGGTTGTTATTTAAAGATTTAAATTTGTTTATTTACTTTCTGTGTAAAAATGGTTTTGCCTGCACATATGAATGTGTGCTGTGTGTGTGCCTATTGGATCCCCTGAAACTGGGGTGAGCTACTAGGAATCTAACCTGAGTCCTCTGCAAGACACCAAGTGCTCTTAACCAGTGAACCATCTCTCCAGCCCTAACTATTCTTTTCTGTGGAAGTGTGTTCTAGTTGAACATTTTAAGGACTTGACCTTCCCTGTGCATTCTCCACACTTCACTTTTTCCTTTGGTTGTGGCACCATCTAGTGCTTACACTTTGAAGCACTACAATCTTGGAATGTTCTGATTTTCATTAGGTTACAAAGAACCAAATGAAATCTCTTGCAAATCTCTTTCCTTCCTTCCCACTATCTCCCCCCTCCCCCACTTCTTCCTCTCTTATTCTTCCCTCCCTTGGGAAGGTGTCTATACATTTTACCATTCTCCAAAGGACCCAAGATTTAAAAACAGCAACCAACAACTTGCTGTCTGTATGTGTGGTCAAAACTATAAAAGTGATCTGTAAGCATTATTTCTTTTTTAAAAGGAAAGGAGTGTAGTATAACTTGAGGCAGCTTTATACTTACTGTTATGTGTGACCTTGTGAATCATTGCATGCACATCCCATTGGTAGGTATTTACAGAGAGCAACTCATTTGGGCTTCATGACAATTCTGTCTGTTCTCCACCTATACATGATGAAACTAGAGCAAAGACACCAAATGAAATTTGTAAGCTGGGCGTGGTGGCACACGCCTTTAATCCCAGCACTCGGGAGGCAGAGGCAGGTGGATTTCTGAGTTCGAGGCCAGCCTGGTCTACAAAGTGAGTTCCAGGACAGCCAGGACTATACAGAGAAACCCTGTCTCAAAAAAAAAAAAAAAAAGAAAAAGAAAGAAAGAAAGAAAGAAACTTGTATAATATGTTAATAAGTGCCAGAGCCACTAGTGTGACTTCAGAGTGTACTCATAGCCACCATATTGGAGCAGTGAGGCTGTGTGTTGAAGTGGCTATGAGGTAGATAGAGAGAAGACTGTCCAGATCTTGGGGCCTGTGTCTAAGAAGCAGTAGTTGTAGTCGTTGTCATTGTCCTAGTAGTACCAGCACTAGTAGTAATAGAACTATGAGTGCTGACCACCCGGAGAATGTGGTCAGTACCCATCACTGAGTTTCAGTAGAGTATAGGTAGGCATGGCAGCCCTCCCCCATGGTCTTGTTTCTCATGGTTTCAGTTACTCCTGGTCTAAAGTACTAAAGGAAAATTACAGGAGTAAGTGATCCGAATGGAACTTGTGACTTGCATAATGACCTGAGCAGAGTGATTGTTGACTGCAGCACTCCTTTCCATCTCCGCGGATGCACCAGTCATCCTTTGCCAGTGTGCTGTGCATGTGTGCTGTGTAGGCTGACTTCTGATTGGTCACTGGCTAACCTTAAATCCCACATCAGCTGTTGAGGTGCCACTGTGCTTGCTTTCAAGTCACTGTCACTTATTTAGTAAAAGCCCAAAGCAAGACAGTGATAGAGCAGTAATGTAAGAGTAATGATGGGGCAAAGAGAAGCTTCCAGGGCTTTCTGAAAGTGGGAGGAAAGTTTATCACAGGGGTGTGTGTAACAGCAGATGGAATACAGAGTTTGACAATATCCAGTTAGGAATCTGCTAGGGTCTTGGTGTGTCGCATACACATGTACACACACAGACACACATGCACATACATATTTGCAGGCTACTGTAGTGCACCAAGAACTACAGTTAAAGATGGTTGTGAGCCATTGTGCGGGTAAAGGAAGTTGAACCTGGGTCCTTCACTGAGCTAGCTCTCTGGCTCTGTGCTACCTTCTCTTGATTTATCAGACTTGAGTATTCTGGACGTCTCCCTGTGAGGGTTACTTCCACTATTCCCTTCCTGTCTGCTCCTTTTCTAATAATGACATGGTAATATTAATCCGTCTCATCTGCAGCTTTCTTCATCGGCTGTATTGGTCTTGCCTACTCTCTCACCTTCACCTCGCTTGCTGCTTTGCCAGCTCTGTCCTCACCTTTATGTTCTGTTTGGTAGCATTAGTTTAGGGTTTGGGTGCTATGGTGCTGATTGGTTTTGTTTGCTTTGGTTTGGTTTTGGTTTTTTGAGACAGTTTCTCTGTAGCCCTGGCTGCCCTGGAACTCACTCTGTAGACTGGGTTGGCCTCAAATGCACAGATCTGCCTGCCTTTGCCTCTCTAGTGCTGGAACCAAAAGCATGTGCCACTGCCACCCCGCTTCATTAGTTCTTCTAATTATAAAAATTATATTTATATTTTGTGTGTGTGTGCACATACCATGGTGCAAATATCAGAGGACAACTTGCAGGAGCCCTCTGAATTCAGGTTGTCTGGCTTGGTGGCCAGTACCTTTTACCCACTGAGTCATCTTACTTATTTGTTTGTTTGTTTGTTTATTTTTGATTGTATAATTTAGGTCCAGAAGATTTCATTGACTTTTGAGCATGAATTCTAACCTGGTGATGAATTTAGGTTCCAGATGTACCCAGGAGTGTAACTTGAGCCTCTTTTCCCCGTGGGCACCGCTTGGACTGATTTTTAGACCATTCTTGCTGATTATCCTTTTTCTTTTGAAATGATAATGCTATTGATTAGACTAATGCTCTCTTTTATACTTTGTTATGCGTTGATTAGATTTCCTGGCCTGATCTTCTTTCTCTTTTGATTTTTAAATACTCTTCACTTACTCTCATCCATTATGTGTGGATTAGACTGAATTTAAGCCCCTTCATGGGCTCCTCCAAATTCCAGCAGCTCCCTAGGTACTGCATAGAGGTCATGTCAGCAGGGTGCTGGAAGCTAATACAGTCCTGCTGTGTTCTCTGCCACTGTTCCCTGGTTCTGCAGGGGGGAAAGCAGACATAATCTCTTACAGTGTGGCAATAGAGAGTTTCATTCATTCATTCATTCATTCATTCATTCATTCATTCATTCATATTTTTGAGGAAATGTCTTATTTTATATACACCAGTGGTTCTCAACCTTCCTAATGCTGCAACCCTTAGTAGAGTTCCTTATGTTGTGATTCCCAATCATAAAATGCTACTTCATAACTAATTTAGCTACTGTTATGAATCGTAAATATCTGATTTGAAGATGGTCTTAGGTGACCCCTGTGAAACAGTCATTTGATGCCCAAAGGGGTCACTAAGAAGCGCTGATACAGATCAAGCTGGCCTTCAACTATGCAGCCCAGGCTGGTCTGGATCTTCATCCCTTAGCCTGCTGCCCAGTGCAGAGGTGACTGTTACTGCTGCCATGTCTTTATTTTTAAAAAATTAGTGTCTGTGCATGAGCATGTGCATGTGAATGTGAAGAAGCCGGAAGCTTAAGATTTACAGATGCTTGCGAGTCCTGGGGCCACTCTCCGTCCTCTGGTGGGGCACTACTCTTACTGTCGTCTGCTTCTTTCTCCACTCCCCAGGGATAAGGATTTCAAATCAGGTTGTGGGTAGTTTGCTGAGCCCCACTGTCTGTATGGGATAGACAGACAGATGCACCACTTTGCTTTTCTGGTTCAGAAGACATGAGCTCCTGGCACTCCCCCTTCCTTCCCTCCCTCCCCTTCTTCCTTCTCCTTCCCTCTCTCCCTCTCCCTCCCCTCTCGTCTCCATTTTGTGCCACAAAGTTTTATTAAGTGTGTTGGCCTTCTCACTTTATGTCTAAGACAGTGTTTCCTGCTCAGATGAATATAACATGTGGTGTCATAGCACAAAGCTCTCAGATATAGTCAGAGCCTCAGACAGGTGTCTAGATGTGAAGAAATGGAGGCACAGCGAACAGTGCATGTGAGACTAGGAAGAGAGCTAGGAAAGGCAGATGCCAGCGTGTGGGCTTGCACATTAACATTACACTTATGTGTTGGGCACTGTGTTCTAGACTTTGTTGGTCAATTCGTTTAAGCTCACATCACCCTTTAGAGAACACATACTGTTTTCCTCTTCCTCTCATCTTAAAGACAGCAGCAGAATTGTGGCTATGGTCATTAAGTAACTTGTTAAGGGGTTCTGGATATCTGAATAAGAGTCTATGCTGTCTTTTAAAATGCACGTTATTTCATTACCCCCCCCACACACACACACACCACTACAGTAATTCCCATTACTTTTGCTAGCCAGAGAATCTGATTCTTTGAGGATAAAAGCTGAAGCAGTTTTACTAAAGCTGCCCTGGGGGAGAGGGGCTGGAGGGATGGCTTAGTGATTAAGCACTTGCTGCTCTGGCAGGGAACATGGGTTCAGTTCCCAGCACCCATATGGTGGCCAGTGCTGCCCATAATTCCATCGTCAGGGGGATCCAACACCCTCTTCTGGTTTCCATGGGTACCAGGCAGACATGTGGTACACACATGCATACATGCAAGCAAAATACTTATACATATGATATAAAATAAATCAATTTTGTTTGTTTGAGACAGACCAGGCTGGTCTCACAGACTCCCCCGCCTCTGCCTCCAGAGCGCTGGGATTAAGGATGTGTTCTACCACACTTGGCCCAAAACAAATACATTTTCATGTAAAGTTGACCTAGGGATGTGGAGGACTGTTTCCATCTTCATTCTTTTCTGTTAAGTAAATAAGGAAGCGGAGGCCTGATCCAGCAGTGCGTGCATGTCATTCATACCTGGCTTAGATGACCTTACTTATTTATGGTTTTATGGAAACATAGAGAGCAATATTTACAAGTACTCTATTTCTGGTTTAGATGAGATGCCTCTGCCTTTGCTTTATAGAGTGTCCAAGAGGCTAGAAAAGCTGGCTGATGGGTGGGGGGTGGAGAGAGAAGAGGCACCAGGCAGAAGTGACAAGCCTGAGAAGCAGACAGCCCTATTGATTCATGCTGCAAGCTACATTCTGGAGCAAAGAACTGAAATCCATTATGCCAAGCACATAGCATTATGATCCCTTTGAAAAGCAGTTTAGATGCCATCTAATCCCAAATCATTTAAAAAAACAATTTCGAAGTAGCCAGGTTTCTAAAATGCAATTTGTCTCAGACTAGCACAGTGAAATTAATGGAAAAATAACACTTTATTTGTATCTTTCTTTTATATATTGTGTTTAATTGTGTGACTTGGCATACCAAATTGTACTTTAGGTAAGTACCAACAAGGAGCTAGGATATATCCCTTGTATATTTTTGAAAAACTCACACAAAAATAGGATAGAAAAGAAACCCTACCAGTCGTTTCACCTTTTTTCTTTAAAAATATGTCACAAGGACAGTATAAAAGAATTTTATACAAATAATCTTTATTCTTTCTACATATAGGTATTATTTCTGCATATGTATGGTTGCCATTTCTTTTTGTAAATTCTAGATATGCAGTGTTATATACTACTACAACAATCAAATCTTACTTTGTATTAATATGACGAGAGGTGATGTTATCATACAAGTTAAACTTTCAACTCTTTTTTTTTTTTTTTTTAAGTTTTTTTTTTTTTTTTTTTAAGATTATTTATTTTATGTATATGAGTACACTGGTGCTATCTTCAGACACACCAGAAAAGGGCATCAGATCCCGTTGCAGATGGTTGTGAGCCACCATGTGGTTGCTGGGAATTGAACTCAGAACTTCTGTTTGCTTTTTTTTTTTTTTTTTTTTTTTGATTTTTCGAGGCAGGGTTTCTCTGTATAGCCCTGGCTGTCCTGGAACTCACTCTGTAGACCAGGCTGGCCTCAAACTCAGAAATCTGCCTGCCTCTGCCTCCCGAGTGTTGGGATTAAAGGCGTGTGCCACCACGCCCGGCGGGATGATTGTATTTTAACTTTCACATTGTGGTAGAGCATACATAACAATAAGTCTTAGATGGCACAGTTCAGTAATTCTAAAAGTACATTCGTGGTACTGTACCTGATCTGCAGAACTCATGCGTCTTGTGAGACAACTCCTTACCTGCTTGCACTCAGCCATTGGCAGCTATTTTTTATTTTTTTCTTTCTAATTTGTTTTGTTTTTTGTTTTTTGAGACAGGGTTTCTCCGTGTAGCCCTGGCTGTCCCGGAACTCACTCTGTAGACCAGGCTGGACTCAGAAATATGCCTGCCTCCGCCTCCCAAATACTGGGATTAAACGGACATACCACCACTGCCCAGCGTTATTATTAAAATGATTTTATTTATTTATTTTTAGTTCATGTACATTGGTGTTTCATCTGTGTGTGTGTCTGTATGAAGGTTTTGGATCCCCCTGGAGTCACAGACAGTTATTAGCTGCCATGTGGGTTCTAGGGATTGAACCCAGATCCTCTGGAAGAACAGCCAGTGCTCTTAACTGTTGAGCTATTCTATTCCTCTTGCCCTGGCATCTACTTTTCTATAGAGTATTCTAATTATTTTATAAAGATGGACTACAGGCTGGGGATGGGGTGATGGCTCACCAGGTGAGAGCCTTTGCCATACAATGCCCAGAACCCAGGCTGGAAGGAAGGCCTGACCTCTACAGTCAGGCTGCAGCACCCCGCCCCATCATGCACATACACACACAAATAAAATGAAACCCAAATGGACTCATACAGTATTTGCCTTTGTGACTATCTTATTTTATTGAGCAATTTCACCCATAGTGTTTCAAACAGAACAGCTTCAAGTGTACAGCAAAATTAAATAGATGGTACAAGGGTTTCCTAAATGTCTCTTGCCCTGGATATACTACTTACCCCTCTGTTAAATGTTTCACTTCCTAAATAATGTGAGGTAATGCATATTTAATTGGCTAGATTTTCTCATTCTGTGATGTGTGTATAATTTTCAAATAGCATGCTGTATATGATAAATACAGTTTTATCTGTCTATTTGAAATACAAATAAATTTACAAAGACTTTACAGCGTCTCCTGTTTATTGCAGGGGATATGTTCACTGGCTTTCAACAGGCACCTAAGACTGCATAGTAGTAACCTAAGCCGCAGCCTAGTCGTTCACTGTGGCCATAACATTTTAGCTGCTTCCCTCCACCTTCATGTAGCTCCTGTGCATGTTTTGATTTATACCTTAATATTTCACTTTTAGGGGGCATTGATAGAAGTGAAACTATTCTGATTCCAAATGCTACCTGTTCATTGTTGATACATAAGAAAGCATTTATTTATTTATGTATCCACCCTGTATCTCACATTCTACTTGCTGTTCAATCCAGGAGTCTTTGGTTGATCACCTTTGTATGTAGACAGTCATGCCATGCAAAAACAGTTGTGTATCTTCCTCTTTCCTCTCTCTCTTCCCCTCCCTTACCACTGTTGTCTCCTTTTCTTTTATTGTTCTTTTCTGTGTTCTTTTACTACATAAGCTATGAGTTCCAGTATAATGTTGAAAATAGAAGACATCCTTTTCTTGCTCCTGACTTTAATGGGAAAAGTACTACTTTTTCACCTTTAAGGATAATGACTATAGGCATTGGGGGGGGGGGGGCGAGTTGAGACAGGGTTTCTCTGTATATCCCTGGCTGTCCTGGAACTCACTTTGTAGACCAGGCTGGCCTCAAACTCAGAAATCCGCCTGCCTCTGCCTCCC
>NC_034591.1:49624534-49649208 GCF_900095145.1 Mus pahari
CAGGACAGCCAGGGCTACACAGAGAAACCCTGTCACAAAACAAAAACAAAACAAAAATATTTAATGTTTACTTGATACATGTGAATGCTTCTATATATTTATGGTAGTGAATTTCTGTCAGTTATTTCACAGAGAAAATATTCTACTTTTTAAAAAGGTTTATTTATTTATTATATGTAAGTACACTGTAGCTCTCTTCAGACACAACGGAAGAGGGAATCAGATCTCATTACTGATGGTTGTGAGCCACCATGTGGTTGCTAGGATTTGAACTCAGGACCTCTGGAAGAGCAGTCAGTGCTCTTAACTGCTGAGCCATCACTTTAGCCCAAAAATATTCTATTTTTATGTTGTTTGAATTTCCCACCCCCTGGTGTGGTCAAGTAATAAAATCAGAGCTTTGTCAAAGTTTCTTTGCTCTTAATAAAAAACTTAGTTTAAGCATCGTGTTGCATTGTACACTGAATCTCCTCCCCTCCCTTCCCCTTACCCCCCTCTTTCCTTTTTTTCTAGCAGTAGATCTTCATGGAGGAGCACGGAGTGACCCAAACTGAACACATGGCTACCATAGAAGCCCATGCAGTGGCCCAGCAAGTCCAGCAGGTCCATGTAGCCACGTACACTGAGCACAGTATGCTAAGTGCTGATGAAGACTCCCCTTCCTCCCCCGAGGACACTTCTTATGATGACTCGGACATCCTCAACTCCACGGCAGCTGATGAGGTAACTGCCCATCTGGCTGCTGCAGGTAATGTTTGCGCTAGAAGTTTGCTTCTTTCCTTGACTTGTGGGTTCATGCCTATCGAAGGAGCCTGGAATTCCAGCACTCTCTCATTTCTTTTCATCGTTTTTTGTTTTTGTTTTTTTCAGTGCTGGGGATCAAACCCAGGGCCTCGCATATACTAGGCAAGTACTCTACCACTGAGCAACATCCTAAGCCCTTCATCACAATTTTTAAGCCTGCATCTCCAACTTTAGCCTGTTCTATGAGTTGAGTTTGGGGTTCCTTACTACTAGTATTACGGCGTTGGTTTTTTTCCATTCTGACAGTCTGGTTAACAAGAGTATGTATTATATTTACATTAAATGTAAGGGCTGACATATTTAGATTTTAATATTTTTAAGGTTAAAAGTTTTTCCTAGTATTGGGTTTTATTCCCTTTGTGCTAGAATGAACCCTAGAGTTTCACATGCGAGACCAGAGTCCTACCCTGAACAGTGTACTTCAGCCCTAATATAGCCATCATTAGATTTTCTGATGAGAGTTGGTTTCTCCACCTGTTCATATTTGCACTCTAAGTTCCAGTTTGTGTGGAAACTTGTTACTATTATGATTTTAGATTTCCACAGATAACCATGTGATTTTACAGTTAGTTTGATAGTTCTTTCTGAGGGGCTTGTGAATCTGTCTACTGACTGTTGTTACTGACAGTTTTTATTTATGTTGACTATTCTCTTCATATACTGGTTAAATGTAAATGACCATTCTGTGATGTGTTTGGAAATCAATTTTAAAAATTATTTGGGGTCTAAGATATTATGCTGCACATGGTATCTGTTTGCTTCTGCTAAATAGTACCAAGAATCATCCTTAATGGTCTCAGGCTGATTTTATGGATTTGAAGTTTTTCACGATACTAAGATACTTAAAGCTGACTGTTTTTGTATTATTCCATTTATAGTATGTATTTAGCAGCATGGTGAGGACACACATATAAACCATATCTGGGTGGGCATAGTGCTCGAATTAGGAAAAGCTGGGCAGGAAAGCAGAATGACCAAAGTACTACATTAATAAAGTATATATGTTGTATTTACTTAAGGTGAAGAGAATAGTGTAATAATCTCATACCATCACTTATTCATAGTACTATTTTTGGAATGGTGGACTTAGAAACTAATGGAGGGGCTGGAAATCTAGCTCAGTGGTAAAGCACGTGCTTAGCTAGCCATGTGTTTAAATGTTTGTAACATATATTTTGTGAGATTTTTATACTTCCCAGAAGAGGGCATCCTAACATAATGAACCCAGGACAACCTCTTTCGTATGAAGGAAGATGCTTTTGAGACATGGCTTTGCTTTGCTACTGTATTGTGTTGCCATGGTGTGAGGATGATGTAAGGGTAGCTGAGACTGTGATTCAGAGGTTGAGCACATACCTAGCATGTGTGAAGCCCTGGGTTTAGTTCCCAACATCACTAAACAAAGACTAGAGCTGACTAGGTATAATGGCATAAGTCTGTAGTCCCAACTTACTCAGGGGGTTGAGGCAGGAGGAACATTCGAGCCCAGGTATTCCATAGCAACGTAGACAACACAGACATTATCCCAAAAATGAACAATGAACAAAAGAACAGAAAAGGACTAAAGTCTTTCATTTGTCCAGTTTAAAAACAGAGGCCCTTCAATTCTCTAGTGAGTTGCTACTAAGGAATTGTAATTAGATATACTACAAGGTATAGATTCTTTGACTAAGATGGCTTACTTTGAAGGAGCTGTCAGGCCACCAGCGGCAGGTTATCAGTATGGGCAAGTGTTGAGGAGAGGCCATCAGACAGAGGACTTGTCATAGGCAAGGGACTCTGAGATGAAAAGGGAAGGAGGCCATCGTGGCTGAGCTTTGTGAGGCAGAAGAAAACAATAGAAAGGGCTGGCATAAGTGTGACGGACTACACAGGGCTTAGGGGCTCTGCAGGATACACGCTTGCAGAGGCTGCCGAGTGTGGGGCACACACACTTACACTCACAGTAAACAAAAGAATTTGCAGAGGTGTCAGAGGGCCCTTATTAATTGATCAGTTATGATTGATCATGACCTGTCAGATTTGTTGCTTGCTAGAGAATTTTTTCTGAGGACTAGTCTGTAGCATTGATATACCTAAAAGACAACTCAGAAAAGTCATTACCACTCAATTCATGCCAGGCTGCCTATCAAAAATGGTTCTAATTCTCTTCAGTTCAGACAACTCTTGATCAGTGTTGATTCTCAAGGGAAAAAAATAATTCAGAAGGGCCTTGGGCGCTGGCTCACTTAGCAAAGCGCTTGCTGTGCAAGCATGAGGGCCTGAGTTTGATCTCCAGAACCCAGGTAAGAAGCTGGGCGTGGTGGCTGGCATTACAGTTCCACACTGTGGAGAGAGACAGGCAGGCCTCTGGAACCTTCTGGCTGGCCAGCCTAGACCATTTGGTGCTCTTGTGGCCAATGGCTGGCTAGCACCCGTGTGTGTGCACTGTGCACAGGGCGCCTTTTTCATTCAGTAATACCTTCATTACAAGTGATACATTCTGATTTTTTTTTTCCCTGATGTTCTAATCCACTCTGGCTTTATTCTGTTTTATTAGAAAAATACTCATGAACTACCAAAGGGTTACCATTTGCTTCATGGATAAAAGGAAACCTTTGTGGAATTTCTTTTTGAAAGGGTGCTCTTGAACTACTTTGCTCTTATTTCACTTATGTATATGGGGAGGGTGGTGTACATGAGCCCACTGCCTGCAGAAGCCAGAAGAGGCCAGTGGCTTCCTTGGAATTGGGAGTTGCGTGGGTGCTGGGAATGTAAGCGGGGCTGAGCCCGAGTCCTCTGCAAGAGCAGCGTGTGCTCGTAACCACAGACCCGTTTGTGCAGCTCAAGGGACAGGCCTCTGCTGTGCAGCTAAAGCTGGCCTCGGACTTCTCTTCTGCCCCAATCCCACTAGTGCTTAGATTTTTACAAGTGCTCTTGATAAACATACTTGAAGATAAATACAGGAGGGTAGTTGAAGGACCAAAGATAGGCATATTTTCAGCTTATGGAAATTTGCCAATCCAGGCACTAATCTGGTATGCTAGGGCAAGCTTTCTTCTCTCCCCGTGTTTGTTGTGTGCGATCTCACCTGTCCTTCCTCATCAGGTGGGGGGTTGTTAACCAGTATTGGTTCAAACAGCTGACTGTCCATAGCCAAAATGTATTTCTCCATGTGAACAGTGAGCACCAGGTCTTTGATAGCCTACTCTTCTCACACTGGTTTCCTGACATAGGGTCGTTGCAGTTCAGTGATATGAGTTTGTGTCTCGGGAGCCAGTCACCACCTCTGTTTGGTCTTTGTATTTACTTTTTTGGTTTTTTGAGACAGGGTTTCTCTGTGTAACCCTGGCCATCCTGGCCTCACTTTGTAGACCAGGCTGGCCTCAAACTCAGAAATCCGCCTGCCTCTGCCTCCCAAGTGCTGGGATTAAAGGTGTGCACCACCACTGCCCGGCTTGTATTTACATTTAAATAATATGATTAGTTTATCCAGTTCCAAAAACATTCTTGTTAAGATTTATATTTGAATATATAGATTTATCAGATCAGGGTCCTACAAGCTTGCTGCTTAGCCAAATCTGAGAATCCAAGTTCAGTGAAAAACCCCATATGCATGTGCTCAGACATACCTTAAAAGTAAGTGGAAAAACTACAAACATTGGCAAATATAGCTAATGATAAGTCTGCTGAAGTATTTAAGGGTATTATATTCACGTTTGCAATTTTCTTTGAAATTTAACAAAAAACAAATATGAATTGACAAATAGAGAATAGATATATATGGTAAAATGTTAAAAAATGGTAAAAAAATTCCTTCAGTTTGGTTTGCACATTTAAACTTTTTTTTTTTTGATAAAAATCTTTGAATTCTGACTGTTCAATAGCAGCAGAACAAGAATATCAACCTGATATTTTAAAATGGTATTCAGTGTCACAGAAAATGATACCACAGGTCTAAGAGGATAGCTGTTGTCAAAAGATAACTAGTATTGGCAGTACCGTGGAGTGGCTAGTTCCTTTGTATACATGGAATATAAACTACATGTTAATTTAAAATAATGCTACTATAAGAGTATGGAGTTTTCTCTGAGAGGTTAAAGAGAGACCTTTATGATCCATATGGTCCATAAGGCCTACTTTTAAGTAACCAGATGAATTGACTCCCAAAGAGACATTGATGCCCTGTATACAGTAACAAACATACACACTGACACACCATTCAGAAGGGGAAATCATGCTGTATGTGACAGTATAGATCAACCTTAAAGACATTATACTAGCATAAACAACCCAGTCACAGAAGGACAGATACAGTATAGTTGCACTTCTGTGGGGGATTGAAACATACGTGGGATGGTTTCCAGGGCCGTGGGAAGGAGGTGTAGGGAATTACTGTCAGCAAATAGTTGCAGGGCTTGGGATGCAGCTTAGCGGGTAGTCATTAGTGCTAGAGCCAGAATTCTTGCCTAGGATGCACCAGAGCAGGAGGAGGAAAGAAAGGAGAAAGGACGTCCAGAAGGAGGGGGAGAAGGCAGGCCTGAAGGCCGACAAGCTGGGAATGATAGGATATGCCTGCTCATCCCAGGAGGCAGTGGGAGGAGCAGGAGTTCAGGGTTATCCTTGCTTACTTAATGATTCTAAGGTCAGCCTGTCCAACATGAGACTCTGTCTCAAAAACCTGAAAGGGAGGGAAGCTCTCAGTTATATAAGACAGATAAGTTAGAGACATCTGTGCATGGTGGATGGAGGTAATACTGCTTTGTGCACAAAATTTTATTCAGAGATGGATCTTATGTTAAAATATTGCCACAGTTTTATAATAATGTCAGGGCTTAAGATTTTCATCTGATAGTTGGGTACAAGGTGCCTATAATCCCAGCACTTGAGAGCAGAGGCAGGAGGATCATTTTGATTCCATGCTAGTCTGCATTATGTACTGAGACTCTGGAAGAAGGAAAAAATCTCTACCATATCTCTATGATAGAAAGCGAGCCAGCCTCGGACTTTTGCTTGATCTGGGGGTCTTTTAGAGGGTCTCTCTTCAGCAAGGACATGATAGCACTGAGCAGCCCGCAGACAGAAAGGCTTGCTGCAGTTCACCTATTTAGAGTATACATGTGAATATAATGTTAGCAGTTTCATTTGTATCTATGCCTTTTATGGGCTGACAGGAAAGGATAAAGTGACTTGCTGTCTTTGATGCTAACCCATCACTATCAGAAGTGAGTAGTAAGTAGTTACTTAGACTATCCATTCAAACAACCCCAAGACTTGCATGCATTGGTCTCGGGACAGCTAGACCAGCTTTTATTGAAAAAAAAAAAAAAATTTTTTTTTTTTTTTTTTTGGTTGGACTAAGGAAATGTTCATTTCCTTGGCCAGGATCCTTGGCACACGGTCTGGTTTAGTTCCTCCGTGTGGTCACTCAAAGTCCACCCAGTTCCTTAATTTGCTAGTCTTGAAGCAGTGGAAGGACCGTGGAGCTAGAAGTGCAGTGTGAAGCCCTACTCTTGTCTCATTGTGGCAGTCCTTTCTCTCAATGCTGTAGTATTTCCTAGTCCCTTTGAAAACACTGTTCTAAGAGTGTGGGCATGCTGGTAAAACAGTATTGTATAAAATTCAAGATGGGATTTGGCAGGAAGGTAGAGTAGAAACCCTTTGCTTCTTAAAAGACTGACTATAAATTTATATGGTTCATGGGAAATAATAGTGAAGAGCACTGATAAAGTGTAAGCATTCTGTTTTCACTAATAGTGTGTTGCAGTCTCCCGCCTAATCTTACCACATACTTATTATTTCAGGTCCTGTGGGAATGGCCGCTGCTGCTGCTGTGGCAACAGGGAAGAAACGGAAACGGCCTCATGTGTTTGAGTCTAATCCATCTATCCGAAAGAGACAGCAGACGCGTTTGCTTCGGTGAGGGCTGCCTTACCCCATCTTGCTTTTCTTCACATGTTTCCTCTGTGGATGTCAAGAGCTAGAACATTCTTTACTGGAGTCCTCAAAACATTGGGGTGGAGTATTTGATAACAGATTTAGACTTGGAATCACTCCCATAAAATTAAATCGATGAAAATCCAGAAAATAGGATGCAATTCATGTATAACACTGGCCAGCGGTATGGTTCAAACCTTTGATCTGTGCATCTAGGAGATAGAGGGAGGGGAATCTCTGAGTTCAAGGCCAAAGCTACATAGTGAGACAGAGTCTTTTTTTTATTTTATTTTGTTTTTTATTTTTGGTTTTTTGAGACAGGGTCTCTCTGTGTAGCCCTGGCTGTCTTGGAACTCCCTCTGTAGACCAGGCTGGCCTCGAACTCAGAAATCCACCTGCCTCTGCCTCCCGAGTGCTGGGTTTAAAGGTGTGCGCCATCACGCCCGGCTGAGACAGAGTCTTAAAATAGGGAAGGAAGGGAGAAGTCTAAGGGCACATTGGTTCATCCAGGAAACTTTGTGTGCCTGCTATGTTCAGGCAGCACTCTAGATAGTGGGACACTGAGCAACAAAGACCCTTAAAGAGTTTGTGTTCTGAAAGAGAGAGAAAGTAAACAGCATTATATTTGTTAGGTCTCAAGCCATGGGACAATGGCTGAGGTGCCTATTTAACATTCAAAAATAGGCCTGGCCTTCTGGTTTTCCCAGCATTCCTTAACAGGGTATAGCCCCTACGTAAACTTCTGCAGCCCAGGGATTGGGCTGCCCTTCCCTGTATAATCCAGACATTTTAGCTGTGCCACTCTCTTGGTCAGTCTCTTAGCCCAGGCTACCCCTCTTGGTCAGCAGCTCCTTTCCCCTGTCTGTCTCCTCCTCACTGGCTCAAGGTCACGCCTACTCTGGACTCTCCCAGACATATCTGCCTCTGGCTGTGCGCCCCTTTTATCTGCAATAGAGTCTCTCTACCACACCTAGGAGCAGATGTGTCCTTTCCTTTTCTTTCTTTTTTCATTCAATAAATAGTAAATGAGAGTAAGTGTTGTGGGTAGAAAATAAATTAGGAAAAATATTTCTGGACACCAAAGAACATAGTTGTTTCTCTAGTCTAAGAATGGTCTGAGAAATCCTTTTGAAGGAGCAGCCTTTGCCCAGAACAGGGAGGAATTGAATAAATAACCGTGTTTATGTCTAAAGAACATTTCAGGCAGAGGGAGTTATTAGCAGCCAAGGTAGACATTTATTTATTTATTTATTTACTTACTTACTTACTTTTTATTTTTTGAGACAGGGTCTCACTATGTTGCTCTGAATGTCCTAGAATTCGATATAGACCAGGCTAGCCTGAAACTCAGGAAGCTCTGCCCGCTGCTTCCTGAGTGCTGTGATTAAAGTGTCCACTACCACACCCAGTCAGAGTAGCCATTTTTAAAAAGCAGCCAGGGAGAGCATGAGAAGAATGGTGGAGGAGCAGAGGAGACTCCAGCACATCAGGTTGGCAAGCAGGTTTGTGCTTGTGATCCCAGCTCTTGGGAGGCTGGGGCGGGAGGAGGATTGGCGCCGGTTCAAGGCATGGTTAGGGCATATCTGTAATCCCAGCATTCAAGAGACTGAGCTAGGCAGGTCATAGGCTTTGAGCTAGCCTGAGCTACATATGAAGAGTAGAGGGAGGATTGGAGGTGGTAGATATCAACCATTCATTCAAGAAATGCTGCAGGTTTTCTGTGGTACTATGAAATATAGGCTAGTCCTGTACTGCTTCTGCCTTGGTGCCTCGCTTTATTGGAGGGTTTGCTTTCTGAGGTTAGTTACCTCAGAGGTCCAAAAACAGTAAGTGCAGAGTTCTAAAACAGATAATGAGTTTTAAATAATTTTACTGAGGATATTGTTATAATTTGAATATTTTTATTTTAAAATTCTAATTTAATTATTTTATGTGTATGAGTATTTTGCCTGTATATATGTGTGTACCATGTAAATGCCTGGTGCCCACATTGGTCAGAAGAGGGTTTTGTGTGCCTGCGTGGGTCTATGTGCTCTTGAGGAAACCAGAGGCATTAGACCCTTAACCTGGAGTTACAGACAGTAGGCCATATAAGGATGTACTTGGAATCAAACCCAGATCCTCTGAAAGAGCAGTAAGTACTCTTAATCATTAAGCCATCTCTCTAGCCTCTGTTATAATTGTTTCTTTGATTAGTTATCATTCATCTCTTACTATTCTTAGCTTATAAATTAAACTTTATCATTGGTATGTATATATAGGAAGAAAACAATACACACACACACACACACACACACACACACACACACACAGAGGGGGGGGGGTTGGAGCAGATCCCCACCGTCAAGTGGGGCTAATGCAGAGACTCATTTCATCCTCATTGCAAACACTGTGGGTTTGTGTTCTAGTTTCTTTTTTGTGATAAATACTCTTGACCAAAGGCAATTGGGGGAAGAAAGGGCTTCTTAAGTCAGGTCAAGGTCATCGGTGAGGGAAGTCAGAACCAAGCCTGGCAGAAACCTTGGAGGAACACTCCTTGCTTGTTCCCTTCTAGGCTTTATGGATTTTGTCTTGTAATCTTGGTATTTACATTTTTAATTTTTATTAAAAATTTTTTGCTATGTGTTAACTCACCACGTAGACCAACCAGGTTGGCTTCTAATTGACAAAGATTGCCTGTCTGTTTCCCAAGTGCTGGAATTAAAGGTGTGTACCAAAGTACCACTTGTAGATTTATACTTAACTAGCTTTCTAACGCAGCCCAGGACTACCTGTCCAAAGAATAGTGCTGCCTACCATGGCCTTAAGTGCCCCTATATCAATGAGCAATCAAGATAAATCTCTCACAGACATGCCCACAGGCCAGTCTAATCTAACCAATTGCTTAATGAAACTGCCTTCTCAGGCTGTGTCAAATTGACAGTTAAAGCTCAGTAGGACAGTGTGTCTATATCACAATAAAATACAAAGCTGTAGCTAGGCATGGTGGTGTAGTGTGCACACTTTCTCTGGTAGACTTCCATACTTCTCTCTCCTTCCTGTTGTCATATTTCAGAACACATTGTCTCCACCCACAGTGAGTTTGCTCCACCTCCATTGGGGCATCCTCTGTCACGGTAACCTTTTGTTTCCGTTCTGTTCAGGAAACTCAGAGCCACGCTGGATGAGTACACGACGCGAGTGGGACAGCAAGCAATCGTGCTCTGCATCTCGCCCTCCAAACCCAATCCCGTCTTCAAGGTGTTCGGTGCAGCACCCTTGGAGAACGTGGTAAGTCAGATCTGAGCTGTGCCCAGAGGCCCTCTGCTTTGTGTAGACTTTGGTCTTTTCTTCTTTCCAGGTCAGTGCTCAGGGATGGAAGGAGGCGACTGGTTTATGCAGATGGAAACAGATAGGATAAGCCCCATGCAATGGTCAGAAAAATACCTTATTAGTGGTCTTTGTATATCAGCCGAGAGCAGCAAGCGAGTTGTAGGCTTTTGTTGAACCTAGCTTGATGTTTGACTTGGTGGCCAGAGCTGTTCATGCTTTGAGTATATATAATAATTTTTTAAAGGATCATTACTGTTTTTACTTACTAAAACAATATATTGTACCCCACCAAATGCAGTTAAAATTTTACTGAAGAAGCCAGTGCAGGGCTGAGGATAGAGCCCAGCTGGTAGAGCCCTTGCCTAATGTGTATGAAGTGTTGGGTTCATCCTAAGCACCTTACCAATTGTGGTACATGCCTGTAGTCTCAGCAGGTAGGAGGCAGAGGCTGGAGGATTCAAGGTTGGCTGGCTGGCTCCAAGGCCATCTTGAGCTGAATTAGACATCTTTTAAAAAAAGCTAAATTAGACATCTTTAAAAAAAGGAAAAAAAAAAGAACCAATGTGAAATTTTGATTTATATCTGAAACAAAACACTAGATGACTCCAGGATGTTAATTTCATAAGCCAAATTGGAAGCATTTTATTACCCGTGTATTTGAATATTTAAAAATCTCTTTGCCTTTTTTTTAAATTGGTTTAGCCGGACATGGTAATGCACACCTTCATTCCCAGGACTCAGCAGGAGAAGCAAGTGGGATCAAGGCCAGCCTGGTCTACATATTTTTATATTTGTTTGTTTGTATATGTATGTGTGTCTGTCTTGTGAGTTTTTGCCTCACGTGTTTGTGTGCTCCTGGAGCCAGAAAAGGGCGTGAAGTCCCCTGGTACTAGAGTTACAGATGGGTCTAAGCTACTATGTGGGTGCTGAAGACTGAACACGGGTTATCTGGAAGAACAGCCATTGGTCTTAACCACTGAGCCATCTCTCCTTGTCCCTAATTTAAAAAAATAATAATTCCAACAGTTTTTCCTCAGTGTACAATAAGGCCAGTGATACCTTCTTCACTGGGGACAGCCATTTAAGCTGACTGTCCTCCCATAAACTGCTCAGGGGACATAGCATGAAGAACACTGAGCTCAGCAGAGGTGGAGCTAACTCACTGGCTGCTATGCTCTGAGGGCAGCATAGGGCTCTGCAAACCATAGGCTTTCTTGATGACAAAGTGAAAACTTCCCAAGAAGTTTTCCAGGTCTTTAGAAGGTAAAGCTCTTCAGTCAGAGATAGGAGCCTATAGTATTTGCTAGGGCCTAGTGAGCACACTGACCACATTCACAACCACAGGGCGGAGGGAGCTCTGGAGTTAGCACAGCTTCCTACAGGTCATCTGGCTATCTTTATTTCATTTCTCTCCCTGATGGATCAGTGCACTGTCCTTCGTTTGTTTGCATGGGGTTTTAAACATAGCTTCACTCGTATAAAATGTAGGCCAGTGCGTTACATGGAGTAGCTGTGGGACTTGGGGATTGCTCGGTTGGTAAAGCAAGCCTGAGGACCTGAGTTTGAATCCCCAGCTCTCCGTTATATGCTTCAGATGACAAGCCTTAGTCTCCATGGAATATGGGTACGTTTTAAAAAAGATCTTTGATGGAAATTTCCAAAGACTCCTTTCTTACATCTAGAAAGCGTCAGAAATTAAGAGAAATCGTAGTATCTAGTCCAAGACCTTTTCCTTTTTCTTTCTTCAGCCTGACCAGAAGGCCAGTTTCGAAATTTTCAACAGTAAATCTGTTTCTAGAATTCAAATGTTCTTTGTAAATGGACTAAACCTAACCTTCTGTACTTGACATGCATAAGAATATTTGGTAATGTACCTACCTCCCTGTGTCTGAATATATGATATATTTCATTATACATGTTAAAAAGAAAGGGTTTTTTGGGGGGAGGCAGAGCAGACAGATCTCTGAGTTTGAGGCTATTCTGGTCTACAAACAGAACTCCACAAAGAAACCCTGTCTTGTAAAACCAAGAGAAAGGAAGATAGGAAGGAAGGCAGACAGGAAGGAAGGAAAGGTTTATTTAGTCTCTGCTCGGCTGTGTCAGGTATTGGTGTGCATAGTGTATTCTGGAGGTAATAATATATTTGACACTAAGAATTTAAAGTGGGAAGATAACTAAGACAGGAACACTTGCTAAGGTTTTTCATAGAGCACGTGAGAAAATTGAGTTGGACTTTGAAAAATAAACACTACTTGGATAAGAAGCAAAAAAGAATTTGCTAGAAACAAAAACCAGTGAGGAGGCTGACCAGCAGTTTTAGAGTTAGATTTGGGGGTGAGGAGTGGGGAGGGCATCTCCGAATTGAGAGGCCAGGTAGAATTGAAACACCAGCTTTCTGATTTGGGGAAGTATACTTTACTAAGCTCGCTTAGGTGGGAGTGCTGTGTTCACCTGGAATTATTTTGTTGTAAATTACTACAAAACTTAATTCTATCAGCATTCTTTTAATCAGTATTGTTAAGGAATTATGTAGCATTTTTAAGTTTAGCAAAATAACAGAATATGACTTTTTTTCCTGATCCATGAAAATGACTTACTTGATACTGACTAATATAATAGCAATAGCCCAGTGTTCCCCAACTTTGAGTTAGTCTTTTTTTTATAGTGAGTCTAGTGTTTGGACTACTTTTGTCTCATCCCCTTGACCCTCCTATCTGGAGGATTCTATAGCTTTGGAACTGGACTGGTTACTACTGTTGAGGTCAGTGAGGTACAATATGGGATCTTTCTCTTGGGTGCCTCACAATGAGACCCCACTAAGGCAGTAAGTTCACAGAACAGAAAACATCGTTGGAACTTCTTTCCAAAATTTTGTTTCCTGTCCCCAAGAGAATGCCTTAAGGCCTAAAAACAAGTTAATTTCCTATCCCATCTAGTTATATTTCCATAATTCCTAGCTTTATTACCCCTAGAGACATTCTCATCCCCCTTGTGTATTCTTCTAAGTGAATAAACCCATTATTGATGGTGGAGTCAGTGTTTGCCTCCTCTTGCTCATGATGGAAGAATGTGCACATGTGCTGTGCTGCAGTTCTGGAAGGTTCTGTTGTCTTAAGATGGGTTTCACTACAGTGGTGAAGAATGAGTTGGGTTCAGACCTGGACCAACACACAGAGCAGCACCATGGCTTTGAAGTTCACCACTGTGTCCAACCATTACCTGAAGGGGAGGAGAGGCTCCCTGGCCTCGGGCCTTGCTAGTAATGGTACTTTTCACAGTCATTCTTTTCAGACCACACACACACAAAGGCATTTTCAAATGCATTAGAGTTTAGAGACATAAGGCCTCCGATCTGGAAATTGATTTTAACAGTTAACTGTCATTAGATGTGACTGGGGACATGGCGCGCCTGGGAAATGCAGAGTAATGAATGTTATTTATATTATACCTGGAACAGGTAAAAGATCTCTATGGCTTGAGAAAATGTGACTTTTAACTGAGGAGCAGTGGACTTCTCCCACTGGCTCCTTTCTACTGCTGTTACCTAAAATTTCATCCTCTTTTCCTTTGATTCTGTTCAGTGTGGTGTCTTTGGGGCCAGCGGGTATTTTCACCTTCTACTTGGAGGAGTGTTTGTTCTTGCAGTTCTGCAGTGGCTAAGGGAGACCAGCCTCACCCACTTTCTTGTTGCTTGGCACCAGCTCTTTCTGGCTGTTGAGCATCTTGTTTACTTCTGCCCTTAATTCCCTGCAGGTGCGAAAGTACAAGAGCATGATCCTGGAAGACCTAGAGTCTGCTCTGGCAGAACACGCCCCTGCGCCACAGGAGGTTAATTCAGAACTGCCACCTCTCACCATCGATGGGATTCCTGTCTCTGTGGACAAAATGACCCAGGTACAAGGCGGGAAATGAGGAGGAGATGCAAAGATAAGAGATGCAGATGTGGGCGGGCCGCTTCACTTTTCTAGCTTTGTTTTTGGTGATGTGACCAGAGCTTGAGACCCAGACTGGAGTGTGGGGCAGACTTGGGCAAGGCCAAGTCCCAGGAGGAGTCTCCTGACTCAGCACACACTGGCACCCTCTGCCCCACTGCACATGCTCCCCTTTAACCAGGGTTTCTGTGCTAGGGAAGGGAACTTGCTGTTTGGGGTTAGTTTGACCTGGAGACTGTTCAAAGAGCTTAGGCTGCTCTGCTCCTCCCCACTCTCACCCCCACCCCCAGGTTTTTGAGGTAGGGTTTCTCTATGTAGCCTTGAGTGACTTGGAATTTGCTGTGTAGACCAGGCTGGCCTCAAACTCAGAGCAGCTGCCTCAGCCTCCAGGTGCTGGGGCCAAGGGTGTGTGCTACCACACCTGGCTTATTACTTTTAGTTTTGTTCTGTTTTTCTAGGTAGAATTTTAAAGCAATGGCTTTTTATTTTTTACACTTGATTTTAGCCAAAAGGCTGAGAAGCGATGGCTTTTTTTTTTATTGCTGCTCAACACCTAAAATAGCATGTCATGTAAATAGTGTAAGAGTATTAGAACAAAGCTAAATTCAATAAAGTAGGGATCCGCTTGAATGGGTCTGAACCAGAGACTTGATGAGAAATAACATGCCTTTTATAACTCTAAAGCTAGAGCTGTGTTTGGCATCCTGTGGGCTGTGATCCTAGCACCTGAGGAGAGATGCCAGAGAATCAGAAGAGTTCAGGGCTAGCCTGGGATACATAGTGATTGCAGCCCTGCCGGTTTAAAATAAAAGACATTCTAAACCTAAACTGTCGTCTTTCGGAACATATAGCGTTCTGTGAACATGAAGGGTCTTTCAGTCATTCAGAAAGAAAGGCATACCCTGCCCCTTCACAGTTGGCGTTACAGTCTGTCGCTGGTTCCATTTTGCATGGCTAATTTTAGGAATGTTCTCTGTCTGTCAACCATAAAGTGCATGGAAAGCCAGCTGAACCTCTGGTGTAGGATACTAGTGTGAATCCTCTTCTGCGATGGGTTTTTTTTCCCCTCACTGCCATTTTAGGTATGTTAGTTGAAATGGTCCAAGGTTTTGACGATGATAAACATGCCTAAATGCTGGTTTTCATGAAGAGCAGCCAATAGCTGCAAAAAAAATGGAGCAGTTACTGTTTGGAAAGCAGAGCATGGGACCTCAGTGTGCTTCATTCCAGGCCACATGGCTGGCAAACAGAGCCTGGCACAGTGACAGATCCAAGGAGAACTGACCCTTCATCCCCAGTTGTACACCCGGGTTCACTGCATGCAGTTCCGCCTTGCTCTTCTCACTGCAGTTGAGGACTGAAAATAAAACATAACAAATAGGTTTTTTTTTTGTTGTTAAAGATTTATTTATTATTATATTAAGTACACTGTAGCTGACTACAGACACACTAGAAAAGGGCATCAGATCTCATTATGGGTGGTTGTGATCTACCATGTGGTTGCTGGGATTTGAACTCAGGACCTTTGGAAGACTACTCAGTGCTCTTAACCACTGAGCCATCTCACCAGCCTAACAAATAGTTTTAAAATGCTTCATGAGACCCATGAGATGGTTAAAGGCACTTGCCACCAAGCCTAGCAACCTGAATCCAATCTCCAGAATTCACATGGAGGGAGGAGAGAACTGGCCCTCAAAAGTTGTCCTCTGACCACCTTATGTGCTCTATGGTAATGCTCCCCATAATAAATAAATAAAAATTACAATGTGAAGAGGACTAAGTAGGGTGATAAAAGACCAGCCTTACCTGAGTGGAAATTTCTAAGTGTTCAGAAAATGTTCAGATACTCATATTTTCTCCCTTCAGCCTCTTATTATTGTTTTCCTTCCTCATATACTTTCATCTTAAGCTGAGCCAAATAAATCTCTGTTAAATGCTCATAAAGCTTTTCACTTTTTTTTTTTTTTTTTTTTTTGGTTTTTCGAGACANGGTTTCTCTGTGTAGCCCTGGCTGTNCTGGAACTCACTNTGTAGACCAGGCTGGCCTTGNACTCAGAAATCCCCCTGCCTCTGCCTCCCAAGTGCTGGGATTAAAGACGTGTGCCACCACACTGGGCTAGCTTTTCACTTCTAATAGTAGCAAAAGAAGTCTTTAACTTTAAACTAAGCCTGGTTTAGACAAGAGGCATGGGACACAGCACTTGTCCCCACTGTTTATGAGAATATAAACTAGCACACTTGGTAGGAGGCTGGATGAGAGTGCAGTGCGGACAGTGGCCCAGAGGTTAGCCAGAGGTTAACCTGGATTTGCTCCTCTGCAGGCTGTACCCTTCATCCATGTACCCTTCTCATGGATGTATACATGTAACGAACAATAAGAGGTATAAATAATCTTTAAAAGGTGTGTGGGGTTGCTGTCAAGAGAAGCAGCGATGTTTACAGTTTGTGACAGTATTGCTTACAACAGGAAAGGTTCCAGAGTATAGAATTCAACTAGTGCTTAAATTATAATAGGAATGCCAACTGCTTACATGGGAGGAGGCATACCATGGCCCAGGCGATAAGGCCATTGACTATTGAGTGACCTATGGTCTCTAATAGTAGACTAGCGCCTTGGAGGTGCAGCAAGCAGTACAAAGGAAAGCTGCCTTCCTTGCATAGCTAATTGTAGGAGGCAAGGGCTTTACTGGTTTCTTTTTTTTCTTTGCCACAGGCTAGATTTGTTTTTTAAATACAGAGAACACAAAGTGCTGGTTGACATCATCTTCCAAACAGTGTACACAAACCATACTCAAGTGTGTACACTAAAGCTTGTAAGAGTATACATCAAAATGTTAAATCATTAGTTACGCATGGCAACAAAGTAGTTTTTATTTTCTTTGTAGCTAAGCATGGATTAATAATTTTGTGGGTTTTCTTTTTATGGGTGTTTTTATAATCACAGAAATCAAAGTATTTTCAGTTTTTACATTTAACTTGAATTTTTTAGGATACAGGTTTGATAATGTTTCTGCTTTGACCAGATTTTATTTTTCTTCTTTATTTTGGAATGAAAATGTCGTGAACTCTTTTTACCACCTTGGATCTCTGAAGAGAGTTGGAAGGCATACCTCTCCATTCTTCACAAAGGCATCCATTTGTTTCTCGTTCTCTCTCTCTCTCTCTCTCTCAGAGAGAGAGAGAGAGAGAGAGAGAGAGAGAGAGAGAGAGAGAGAGAGAAACTGACTTCTATTTTAAAGTCCATAAAGCACAATTCAGATATGACTGTAGCCATAAAAATCCAAGTGATGGAATGTTAATTCTAGATTTCAGACCATATGGGTAATTTATGACTTTCTTAACGTGATCAAGTCCTGGGAAACTAGACTATACTACAGCTATGCTCTGTTAACTATCACACCTATGATGTGGAGGGGACTCATGTTCATACGGAGCTAACGTAGATGTGCAATTCTGGGTACAGACAAGTGTATTCTGAATCATCCAAGGAGACTCATTGCATGCTGGCCTCATGTTAGCTTATTGACTCTCTGTAAATTAGTTTACTTGTTTTTACAAGATTACTAAAATCTAGTTTCTAGTCCAAGTACTACTATATATTAACTCTAGTCCTCACTTTTTTCCTTAAAGATTTATTTATTTGTTTGTTTGTTTATTGTAATGTAATGTATATGAGCATGCTGCCACTGACACACACACCAGAAGAGGGCATTGGGTCCAATTACCCAGTCATGAGCCACCCGTGTGGTCTCAACTCAGGCCCTCTGGAAGAGCAGTCAGCACTCTTAAGCGCTGAGCCATCTCTGCAGCCCTCTAGGCCCCAGTTTCATAAGCTTTCCTGCCTCAGAAAGTTGGAGGGAACAAAAAGTAGGTATTGTGGAGGAAAGTGCTTTGAAAACCAAACCCTCTCAAAATTGTCTAATTACCACTAGCATTTATTTCTTCTCAAAGGCTTTCCATATGCAGCCGTGGCTTACCTGGAATTTGCTATGTATATCAGGCTGGCTTCAAACGGACAGAAATTCACCTGTCTCTCCATCCTCTGTGCTGTAATTAAAGGCATGTGCCACCACACTCAGGTGCAGTTGACTTTATTTTTAATTGTGGGTGAGGGAGAAAGAGAGTATGTATACATGTATGTATGTATGTATGTATGTATGCATGCAGATGCCTGTAGAAGCCAGAAGGCACCTTTTACCCTGCAGCCAGTCCTCTGCAAGAGCAGTCGGCATTCTAACTGCTAAGTCATCTCCCCACTCCCTTTTCTCTTTAAACACTGAAAATTGGCTCATGCAGTAGATGGGCATCCCAGAACAGAGCAGTTGAACTTCATGCAGAGCTGACGAGCTGTGCCAGGGCTTTGCTGTTGGTCTTTGGGTTTTTCTTGTTTTTTTTTTTTTTTGCTTCATTTTGAATGTATAATTCTTGGCTAAGTATGATGGTGAACATCTGTAACCTCAGCGCTTAGGAGGTGAAGGCAGGAGGACCAGAAGTTCAAGGTCAAGGCTGGCCTCAGGGGCAAAACAAGTTTGAGGCCAGTCTGGCAGTATGAGACCTTGTCATGAAAAGCATCACACACACACACACACACACACACTCAGCACAGGGGGGGGGGGAAGATGAGAAAAAAATTCTCTTTTTAAACCACTCTTACATAAAAATTTGAGAAGGTTAAAATAAGGTTTAGCAGAATAATCCATTTTTAGTGGGTGAGTTGGGTACTATGTTGCCAAGAGTAGACTTGAACTTTTTTTCCCCCCCTTGAAACTGAGTCTCACTATGTAGCTCAAGTTATCCTAGACTCACTATGTAACCAGGCTGGCCTTAAACTCACAAACCTGCCTCTGCATCCCAGGTGGTAGAATTAAAAAGGTATATGCCACCATACTCAGAAGGTCTTGAACTTTTGAGCTCAAGCAATTCTCCTGCCTCAGCTTCCCAGGGAGTAGAGACTATAAGTGTGTACAACTGTGCATGCCTTGTTTTTCAGAACATTGGAAGGACGTGTTAGCACGTTTTTCTAGGTATGATGATGGATCAGGCTCTGGAGAGCAGGCTCATCTGTGCTTCTCGGGGGCCCTAATGATCAGTAGATGAGGAGTTGGGGGTACAGGGTCCAGCTCAGTGATGCCAGTCCCTGCTGCTAGTTTCAGGGGCACATGGAGCCAGAAATCCATTGTTTCCTGAGGATTTTTCACATATTAAAAACAGTCTCCTTGGAGAAGAAGCCCCACAGCCTTTAACACAGCATTTGGGAGGTAGGAGCAGGGCAGGTGGACCTCTGAATTTGAGCACAGTCTGGTCTCCATAGTGAGGATCGAACCAACCAACTAATTAGTTCTCATTGCCACAATTGAGTGGGATAGGACTCCCATATTCTGGAGAAGTCGTACGTTTTGAAAAGAGCTGTATTTGAAAGGATGTGGTAAAGACTCTTATTGTGGAAGGGATTCCAGAATCATCTCTGAAAAGCCTGCCCAGGATAACTGGTTCACTTTACCCCTCTTTTGGGTGGTTTTTCTCCCTGCACCCCTGAAATTGCTGTCCTCCTCTGTACTCTCACTGGGGCCATCTTTGTCCCTGGAGCAATGATGCAACTGGGCAGTAATTCGCTAGGTTCAGGAAAGCCTTCTAAAATAGTCCACCAGCAGATGCTTCATCAGGAGGGTTAGTCACAGCATTTGATTCGTTTTCCTTAGAAAACATTGTGTCTGCTGTCAGGGTTTTTCAAGGGTTTTGTTTTGTTTTGATAAAGCATGGCTGTGGTTTTTCCTACACTAACAGTAGTAAACACATGCCAAGTGTAATAAAGGGAAATGGGGCAGTCTCTAATAGGCAAAGCCATACTGATAAAAGGTAGAGGAAAGGTTACCAGGGACTTGGGGAGTCCAAATGGGAGTTAAGGCTTTAACAGAGTTTCTGTTTGGGATAAACGATTCTGGGAATAGTGGTGATGTCAAACGACTTAGTGCAGTAAGTGTGTTAAGGTAGTAGATTTTATGTAGACTTTAAAGGAGAGAAAGGGGGAGCTGGATTAAAGTGTAAGTCTGGTGGTCTTCAGGGTCACTTCACACTAACTTACCTGGGGAATTTAAAATCTAGGTATATGGTTCATACTTAAGGCCACCTAAATCTGAATTTTGTGACTGAAACTCAAATACCTGTAGTGTTAACCCCTCAGATTTTGTGTTACCCACTGATATATATATATAGTTCCAAGATGCCTCTCCATGCAGAGCAGACTTCCTTTTTTTAATGGGTGCATTGTCTTGTAACTCAGGCAGGCTGGTGCTGAACTCCTGATCCTCCCATCTCTGACTCCCAAGTGCTAGGATTTTAGATGTTTGCTACCATATCCAGCAGGCTTTTCTTACTATCTGAGGTTTTCAGAGTGTGAATATGCCATGCCATGCCATGATTTACCAAATATCAGTTAGAGGGGATGGGCATATATATAGCTCGGTGGTAGAGTGCTTGCCTAACATATACCAAACACTAGGTTTAAGCTGCAGTGCCACCAGAAGGGACAGACAGACAGTCATCTTCCTCTGTGGCCTCCACCTGGCTGGGGAGATGCCTTGGTGTATAAAGGGCTTGTCACACAATTATGAGGACCTAAGTTCAAATAGCCAGAAACACCCCCTTACCGACCCCCATGTGTGTGTATATCTGTCTCTGTCTCATAGTTTTTAAAATATGTGATGTAAGCTGGATGTGATGGCACACACCTTTAATCCTAGCCTTGGGGGAGGCAGGCAAGTGAATCTCTGAGTTTGAGGCCATCCTGGTCTACAGAGTGAGTTCCAGGACAGCTGCCTCAATAAGACAAAACAGAACCATGTGATATATTCTTAAATAGCCCATAGTATATCTTAAGCAGAGAAGCATAAGTTTTATTCAAGAATGCTAAGGAAAGGGATGATGACCAAGGAAATTTCACATTTAGGATACAATAAGACCAAGGAGGTATTTGCAACTTATATGATAAAGAATTAATATGCAGAACAAATTAATGCTTCTTTTTTTTTGTTTTTGTTTTTGTTTTTCGAGACAGGGTTTCTCTGTATAGCCCTGGTTGTCCTAGAACTCACTTTATAGACCAGGCTGGCCTCGAACTCAGAAATCCACCTCCTGCCTCTGCCTCTCGAGTGCTGGGATTAAAGGCGTGTGCTACCACGCCCAGCTAATGCTTCTTTCAAATTAATAAGAAAAATTTAGAAAAATTGACAAAGCATTATAAATAGCTCACTGAAAGAACAAATAACCAGCAAATATATAAAAAAATTTCAACTCACTAATAAATAAGAAACCTTTCCTCCATATCAGATAAGCTCAAACCAGAAAGCTCAGTAGTTAAGGAAGGAAGGAAGGAAGGAAGGAGAAAGAGAGAAAGAGAAAGGAAGGAAGAACATGGGAAGTTTGACTGAAGAGATGGCTCAGCCATTAAGAGCAGTTGTTCATCCTGTAGGGAACCTGGGTTCAATTCGTAGCACTTAGGTGGCAGCTTACAAACTTATGTAACTCCAATTCCAGGGAATCCAATGTCTTCTGACTTTATGGGCACTAGGCATTCGTGCATGTAGTGATTACTGGGAAAACACTTATAAGTCAGGTGTGCACCCGTGAGTACTGTCAGCTGGGTGGGAGAGGGAAAGGTGGTGTCTGTCAGTGTTGAGCGTGAGTTCCTTTGACCAGCAATTTCACTTCCCAGTTTCTTCCTAAGATGCACACACTGTAGACATGTGCCTGCTTTTAACCCCTTCCTCAGGAGTCAGGGGCAAGCAGGTCTCTGAGTCTGAGGAGGAAGAGCAGTGAGGTCTGTGGCAACAGCACCAACCTCCCTAGAGAACTTACATGCCAATCAAGAAGGGAGATCTGTGAGAAGCAGGTATTGGCAACTGCTAGACAACAAGCCATGAGCACAGTCGTCCAGAGACCTGTCTGGAGTGGAAGAAGCACACTGCACTATGTGCACGCCAGCACTGGTCGGTTTGTCTTCAGGGACCCAGCTGCCTTTCAAACATGGTAATGAAATGAGTAGAATTGGGCCTACAAGGAAAGGTATTGTTCATCAGTCTAGTCAGGACACTGAATTGATAGACAAGCTAGCCTGTTATTTTAGTGTGTGGTTTACATAAAGAGTGTAGCTACCACAAGCCCACAAAGACTGACCAACCTGAGAATAAGAAAACCTGAGGCTTGCAGGGCAGCACTTGAAGAGGTTCCTGGGTGTGATCATGGGAAGCAGAAGTGTGGCTTGTCTGAAGAAGTCTTTGATTGGATGGATCCACTTGCCAGTCCTTGACCTTACTCATTCTGAGGTTACAGTTTCTTTTTTCTTTCTTTTTGTTTTTGTTTTTTTGTTTTTTTTTTCCAAGACAGGGTTTCTCTGTATTACCCTGGCTGTCCTGGAACTCACTTTGTAGACCAGGCTGGGCTCGAACTCAGAAACCCGCCTGCCTCTGCCTCCCAAGTGCTGGGATTAAAGGTGTGCACCACCACTGCCCTGCGAGGTTACAGCTTCACACTGGCTCTTCCCATGTTCTCTATGGCAGTGTGCTTTGAGTGGGGAGGGACTGAGATTGAGAAAAACCAGTGTTCAAGAGATGCCAGCGTTTGTGTGGCAATTGTAGGCAATTATATTCGCATAAGGATTAGCCACTTTCATCATCTCTGAACCAAAGTTGGTAGTGCAAATAATCCAGATAGCGAGTAAGGTAATCATTTGGCTCTAGTTCTCTAATGCCCTTGAATACACATTCAGATATAACTGGTCTGTCAACCTACAAGTTCCTCATTTCAAATTAAAATAACAAGACCTGGCTGGGAAGGTGTTGCAGAGGGAGGAGGGCTTGTTACAAGTGTGTAGATCTGAATTCAAACCCCCCAGAACCACAGGAAATCCGGCATGGTGATCTATGTCTGTAATCCGAACAGAGAGATTGGAATCAGAGACAGGAGAATGGCCAGGAGCTCACAGGCCAGCTTGCTTGCTGGATTTGGATATAACAAAAGTGGGGACCTTCATCCAAAGTTGTCCTTTGTCCTTCATACTAATGCCAAGGCATGGATCATACACACAGAGAGATAAAAATACTCAGCTTACCTTCTCTGCCTCATCACAATTTTCTTGTAGACTATAGAAGTCTCACCTTTCTGCACGGTTTAACATGTGCTACTTCTCTTTAAATGTGTTACACAGTTGTCCTCAGAGTCCACAGAGGACCCACTACAGATACCAGACCCACCAATGCTCACTCTATTACAGAAAACGGCACATAGTGTTTGTACGAGATATTTCTATAGACTTTAAGTCATCTCTGCATTGCCTATATACAGTACCTAATCCAATGTCAATGTCATATAAGTGATCTAAGAAATAACTATGGAAAAGACCAGTCAGTACATATTCATTCGCTTACAGTTGGGTGAACCTGTAGATACCTAACTCACAGATACAGTGGTGATTTGTATTGTCTGACCAGTAGAGGTGGAATTGTTAGACGTGCTAACTTGAAAGTCCTTTTTTTACAGTTGAGTCTTAAATACCATTGTGGAACCTCAAATATCCCTGATGTAGAGACAGAGAGACTGAGTGGCCAATCCTATTTTAACATGTGTTAAGGATAATACATTTGCTGAACAGCAGATAAGGAACTGAATTTTCAAAGGGCAGGTGTCTAGCATAGTAGGAATGATTGTTTCATTTTAGCTGGTTTAGGCTTTTGTTTTCTCTCCAGATACTAGATTGAAACCCACATCTTAA
This sequence comes from Mus pahari, assembly GCF_900095145.1. Classification (NCBI taxonomy): domain Eukaryota; kingdom Metazoa; phylum Chordata; class Mammalia; order Rodentia; family Muridae; genus Mus; species Mus pahari. The sequence goes on from NC_034591.1 coordinate 49,648,265, forward strand.
GTATGCTAAGGCATACTTAAGTTAGGCTGTATAGCATTTTAGAAAATCTTGTTTTAAAACCATCTATAGCGTGTGTATGTCTGACTGCCTTGGCTAAGGATGACCTTGAACTTATGCTCTGCTTCTGCCTCCCAAGTGCTGGGATTGCAGACAAGTCACCATGCCCAGTTTACTTTCCACGTAATCTTTATTTTTGTATGTGGGTGTGTCTATGCACCACATGCATGCAGTGCCTGTAGATACCAGAAGAGGGAATTGAGTTCCCCTGGAACTGTACTTAACAGACTTTAGAACTACCATGGGGGCTAGAGGGTGGGGAACTACCATGGGGTGAATAGGAGTCAAACTTGGGTTCCTCTGGAAGAGCAACCAGTGCTCTTCACTGTGAGCTCTCTCTGGCTCCTACAGTCTTTACTTTTAGTTGCTATTACCATGGATTTGATGCCTTTTCTCTCTGGTTGTACCCTGGAAGGAGCAGTGTTTTCTACTGTGCTTGGAGTAAGTTTACTGGGCAGCCTAGGGCCCTTTAGGCACACACAGAGACCTAAGTCAGAGTGAGAGCAGCAAAGCAAGCTTATTCTAGCCCAATTAAGGACAGCCTGAGCAGTCAGATCCTGTTGATTGTCTCCCTGTGGATTACAGACAGACCTTCCTTAACAAGCACATCGAGAGTCTTTACTCTCCCAACCTCTCCAGGACCACTAATTAGTCCAACTGGCAGTGAAGAAGACACAGAGTCAAATTCTGGAAGGGAATTACTTAACTCTTTCTATGCTGGACAACTGGTAACTGATTTTCCCCATATAGTCAGTCCCTTTCTGGTCAGGCATGATGATCTATGCCTCTGGTCTTAGCATTGAGGAGGCTGAGGAAGGAAACTCTCAAATACAAAGCCAGGCTGAGGGGTGGGAGGGAGGGGATAGATAAATAAGATGAATCTTTTT
>NC_034591.1:49649317-49656578 GCF_900095145.1 Mus pahari
GACAGCTACAGTATACTTACATATAATAAATAAATAAATGAATGAATAAATAAATAAATAAATAAAAAAGTCTCTCCTTTTGTGGGTTGTTATTAACGGGACTAAAAAGGGAACTTTTAAGTTTGTAGTATCAGTTTATTTCATTTGTGCTCTTGTTTTTTAAATGAAGAAGTAGAAAATGTATATAAGCCCTTTTTGCTTGAGGCTAAAAAAAACAGTCAAGAAACTAGGATAAAGGAAAAAAATGACTTTGAGATGTACCTTCTTAAAATAACTGGAGGAATGACCTCATGAATCAGATAGCATGGGTTTGCAAATGGATATATTTCTATTAACCCACTGTTTGATGCCTCAGAGCCAAATGTACATGGAGTATATTATATCATGGCCTGTAGGTGGGAGATGTGTGAATCGGAAGCACTTAGGAAGAGATGCCATGCCATGGCCCACACAGGAAGCCACCAGGCCTATCTTTGTCATATAAGCATGGATGATTTGCCTACATGGTCCCCTACTGTATAACTATTTGAATTATCTTCTGGTATAATGAGCTTCCATATTTATTATAAAAAGAATTATAAGAACACTTAGGAGATATATTCTTCCATATTAAAGTATTGGCATGCTCATTCTCTGCAACTTAATTCTTCAATATCCCCTACCATTTTTGCTTTACTGTTTAGTTACAGCTGTAGCGAAGTCCTTGATTCTAACTCCTTGCTCAAAATGTTCCTCTCCCTATGGTTTTACATTGTAAAGGCAGCACAGATGTGTTCTTGGTAGGTACAGAATCTAAGGTTTAAACTTGATAAACTGCTTTTCTTGCCCCAAATCATCAAACCTGCTGAAGAATATTCGCAGCACAGACCTACTGTCTTCCTATCTGCATGCACTGGTTCCTGTGCCAAGAAATGTCAGTCAATTGACTGTGGTTTAAGCCTGGTTTGGCTTCAGTTAGCTTTCCAAAATCAAGCTGAGTGAAGTCCATAAGTTCATGTAGATGTTGTTCCATCTGCCTCTAAGCCTCGTACTGCTGCTTCCAAGGAACTTGGGAGAACTCTTGGGTTAGTTTCACCTTACTAAACGAAAAAGCAATTTCTTTTAATATATCTTACACACATCTACCTCTTCATGGATGTAATACACCTTTTGGTGATTGTGGTATTTTTCGCCTGCTTCTCGGGAGGTCCTGCTTCAGAGTCATCTTGGTTCTAGATAACAATGGTTCAACCTGCTACTCACGTCTAGTCTTCTGTGTCTACTTGACTACAACCTCCAAAACAGTGTTAGCAACACCTTCACGTGGACCCTTAACTCATGGAAGTTATAGAAGGAAGATCAGCTCTTAGTGTAGTAGTGTCTCTGGAGGCACAAATCAAGTTTGGAGATAGGCATTGTTGTCCTTTTAAGAATAAGTCTACAAAATGTAGCTTTTCAGGGCTCCATAATCAACAGGAGTACCCTCCTTTAGTCAGCCATGGGGCAGAAGTAACTGTAGGGAGCAGTGAGCTCTCGGCAGTCCCATTCGGAACTTTCTGGACTCATAGGAGTGCTCCCTGTTTGGTGGTCTGAGGGGTGTGGGATCCAGGTGCACATCCCATGTGTTGGTCATGAATCACTGTGATGCTCTTGTCTTTCAGGCTCAGCTTCGGGCATTTATCCCAGAGATGCTCAAGTATTCCACAGGTCGGGGGAAACCAGGCTGGGGGAAAGAAAGCTGCAAGCCTATCTGGTGGCCAGAAGACATCCCATGGGCCAATGTCCGCAGTGATGTCCGCACAGAAGAGCAAAAGCAAAGGGTAAGTTCCTCAGTGCTCATTATTTTGCCATGATGCGTCACCCGCCTCAGTGTTGGTCGGTACAAGTCTCAGATCATTTCATAATAGTCAAGACTCTTCCTCCAGAGAAGTTGGATGTTCTCTGAGATACAGTCCTTCTTGTTTATTACTCCTATCTCTGTACACAGAAAGATCTGGAAAGACTATGGATTTATACTTTGCTTCTTCATAGATGTCTTTTGTAAAAGCTTTAAACAAGAGAAACTTAGAAGTAAGAATCATTTGAAAGCTTAGAATACCCTTGCTTCTGATTAGCAGGAACCACTGTTGAGCTGGTTTGGTGGCACATATCTGTGATACTAGCACTCAGGAGGCCAAAGCGTGAGAGTCTCTATTTTGAGGCCAGCCTGGACAACATAATGACTTCTAGACCAAACCTACCTGAAAACAAAAAACAAACAAAACAAATCACTAGAGAGCTAGTTGAGTGGTTAAAAGTGCTTGCTGTTCTTGCAGAAGACCTGAGTTCAATTCCCAGCACTCATGTCGGGTGGCTCACGACCACATGTAACTCTAGTTATAGGGATCCAACTCTCTTCTGGCTGCCATGGGCACCGTCACACATGTAGGATACACTCACACAGACACACACAGATAATATACATACATACAAAGAGACATAATACATACTTCTTGATCAGAGTGTTACCTATTAAGATAAATTGGAGAGTTTGGCCTCAGTTTGGAATAGGACATAAAAGCAAAATCTGACCTTGGTTAGGAAGGAAGGACAGGAGACCATCAGTTCCTTGGTTAGGAAAGGGAAGGGAAGGGAAGGGAAGGGAAGGGAAGGGGGAAGGGAAAAGGAAAAAGGGAAAAAAAGGGAAAAAAAGGGAAAAGGGAAAAGGGAAGGGAAAAGGAAAGGAAAAAGGAAAGGAAAAAGGAAAGGAAAAGGAGACAGGAGACCATCAGTTACTTTGTTCCAGGATAATTCTGTGGGAAGTCCTAAGAAACTAACTCTGTACAAGGTTTGATAAATACATGGCTGATTCTCCCGTGCTGGCCTAAATCCCCAATTTCTTTGTGGCTTATTATGCTTTCCTGGTCTTTTGATGACAGGTTTCATGGACCCAGGCATTACGGACCATAGTTAAAAATTGTTATAAGCAACATGGGCGGGAGGATCTTTTATATGCTTTTGAAGATCAGCAAACACAAACTCAGGCCACCACCACACACAGTATAGCTCATCTCGTACCATCACAGACGGTAGTACAGACCTTCAGCAACCCTGATGGCACCGTGTCGCTCATCCAGGTAAGAAAGCTTGACATCTCAGGGAGGTGGTTCAGTGCTATCTCAGTGCTATCTCGCATGGGAGAAATTTCCTGTGTGTGTGCTCTTCTCTGCACATCCTAACAGCTGCTCTAGCTCTTCCTGCCTAGCAGTTACTTCCAAACGATTTCATTTATTTTTTATTTCATTTTCTTGTGCTGCTTGGAATGGGAAAGTCCTTACCCACGTGGCCACATCTTATCTCTAGCCTTTGGACCATATTTTACATTGCATGTGCTTTATTTAATTCAGAGCTATAAGTAACTTCTGGAACATTTCCAAACAAAGCTTCTGAAAATTGTTTCTTGGGTTAGGATCCAATTAGATAGTAGAATGCTTGCCTATCGTGTAGAAGACCGGCACCTTCAATCCCCATCATCTGGAGAGAGAAACAGAGAGGAGGGTTTTTGAGGAAGGAGGAAGGGAGAAGGAGATAGGTGTGTACGTGCCAGAGAAATACCTGTTCTAAGGTGGAACACTGTTTATTGACAGATGAGGAATCTTTAAAGTTCAGGTTGGGGTTAGAGTGTAGAGTGTTGGTTGACTGGCACCACACTCCAGGGCGGAATGCAGTTACTCTTCTAGTATTGGTTCACACTTGTCTCTGAGAGTTGATTTAGTCACTCTCTTCCTGTCAGGAGGCATATTATGCTGAATTTGGGGCTCAGCGAGTCTTAGCTTATGTGTGAGGGCCAGGTAGAACGTCTGTCTACTGCCATTTAACTTCCTTTGTTTCCTAGGTTGGTACAGGGGCAACAGTAGCCACATTGGCTGATGCTTCAGAACTGCCCACCACAGTCACTGTTGCCCAAGTGAATTACTCTGCTGTGGCGGATGGAGAGGTAAGAAAAGGGTGTCTGTTTTCCCTACTGAAGTAGTGCATGAGTGAGTAGGAAGAAGTCAGGCTGAGAAGATGACGGGGCAGCCTTGCAGTATGTGACACTTTTAGTATTTATCCAACCATGGCAATTTGGAGAACTATCTACTACTGTGTTAATTGTAACAATTAAAATTCATGGATCACTACTACCCAGACCAACCTGTTAGAAACTTAGAATTTCACATTTGTAATAAGGTATTTAATATAAAACATAATAAAAAGGATTTTCTCTTTAATACTTTTACAAGAAAGGCCATTTGAGGGCTCCCATGCTAAGTATACTGCATAGTTGCAAAAAGGTTACTTAGGGACTATACAAATTACATGGACATTTAGAATTCAACATTAAAATTTAAACTATGTATGTTGATTTTATAAGTATGTAATTTATTTGCAATGCATAAGAATTAATTCTGTACCCAAACTTGGTGGTGCCACTTTAATCCCAGCACTCAGGAGGCAGAGGCAGGTAAATCTCAGTGAGTTTAAGGCCAGCCTGGTCTACACAGAGAAATCTTGTCTCAAAAAAAAAAAAAAAAGATTCTGTTGTCCTTTGGGCCATCAAGTTGGTATTGGTCATGTTGAATGCATTAGATATCAGAAATTTGAATGATATCTAATGATAATGGTATGTGTGACTCTGCTGGACAAAGGAAAAAAAACCACCAAAGTACAAAGACATTAAGGATGTGAGCTTAAAGTGGGGCACTAGCAGTGTGATGGGTTTGTGATTAGATGTCACACTCTGGTAGGATTTAGTGAATATCAGTCCTGCTGAAATATAGACAGGTTCAGTAACAAGTAGGAAAAGACAGGAGTATGTTCTCCACCCTCCATTCAGTAACTGCTCTGTTGCCTGTGCCAGGCTCTGCAGAACCAGATAGCAGACAATAAACTGTTCTGTCCACAGGAACCATGCATGCATGGTGGGTGGGTGGGAGGGTAGGAGACCCGTGGGGAAGCATTCATTGAGCAGTGGGGAGGGCAAGAGGGCCCTGTGAAGTGCAGGGGTTTGCTTCTGAGGGCTCTGGAGAGGAGTGATGCACCTGAGCTCGGACTACAGGGAGCAAGCAAGAGCAAAGGATTCTGGGAAAGGAGTGTGTCCTGTGCAAGACAGCAGGCATTCCACACTCTGAGTTTTGAAAACCTGAAATGGCTACAGTGACCTGCTCTAACCAGAAATAACAGGAGCCACCATTTGAAGGGCCTTAGCACAGTGAGTTTCTCTGAGCAAGTCAGCAGGACATCTTCTGACTAACTCTCCCTCTTGGGCTTAGCCTTCTCTTTGGACATGGTAGCATACAAACGCATACAGTTACATGGGAAGGAATGGGTGACCAAGGCTTAGGCAACACGGCCAAGGAAAGCACTACTTAGAAGCAGGGCCTGCCAAGTCCGCCTTCCACCTCCCATCCAAACCCATCAGATTTCTTTGTTTCTTCCCCTATCCCCTTCCTCCATCCATCTTTCCCTACCCCATTCCCTTCCTGTCTCTTGACACAGGCTTACTATATAGGCCAAGCCGACCTGGGGATTGGGGACCCCCTGAGTGCTGGGATAGGCATGTGCTACCATACTGGCCTCCAGAAAGTATTTTCAGTGATTTCTCTTGGTGCTTCCAGAACTACTTGATATAGACACAATCAAATTTAAATGTAAATCCTAACAGTCCCCCCTTTTTGCACAGAATAGAGCATGCTGAAACCCTCCCTATATACATTATAGGCCATGTTGTATACATTCATTTGGTGAAAAGCATAAAAATGTTATGTTTTGACTTTTGACTGTCCTTGTCCTTTCTGCCTCAGGTGGAACAAAATTGGGCCACGTTACAGGGCGGTGAAATGACCATCCAGACGACGCAAGCATCAGAGGCCACCCAGGCGGTAGCATCACTGGCAGAAGCCGCAGTAGCAGCTTCTCAGGAGATGCAACAGGGAGCCACTGTCACCATGGCCCTCAACAGGTGGAGGCAGGGGTGGGGAAGAATGGGATTGCAGGCCTGTGCTAAGAGAGCTGCCGCATTCCTCCTCAGTCACAGCCAACAGGCACACACACAGCTCATAAGACACTGCAGGCCGAGTTGTTTCCTTCAGTCCTGGGCATAGAGCTCCCAGGGCTTCCTGCATGAAGCAGACATTCTGATGCTGAGCTATAGCACTTTGATTTCTAACCAGCCCCACCAGGAAACATTAAACCCTTTCTCTTGAAGACTATCTAGGAAGGACACACTGCAGAAAGAGAGGCATTTACTAAAACAGCATTGCATGCTCCTTTCTGGCCACTTCCTACTGATTATTGACAGGAATGGTCATCATCCTATTATTCTTGATTCCTGACACAATTTTATTTTCAGCAGACCCAAGAATTTTTATTAATCACTAAGAACAGGGACCTTAAAGTAACTCTGCCCTGTCATTTGCTGGCTGGCTGACCTTGAGCAGTTTATTTAAACTCAGTGCCCAGGCTCTCTTTCTGTAGACTAACTGTAATGCCTCTCCCTGCCTTGAGAGGAGTTGTTGTAAGAACTGAAGGTGTCTATTTAAACTCAGTGCCCAGGCTCTCTTTCTGTAGACTAACTGTAATGCCTCTCCCTGCCTTGAGGAGGTGTAAGAACTGAAGGCGTCGCCAGGCGTGGTGGCACATGCCTTTAATCCCAGCACTTGGGAGGCAGAGGCAGACGGATTTCTGAGTTCGAGGCCAGCCTGGTCTACAGAGTGAGTTCCAGGACAGCCAGGGCTACACAGAGAAATCCTGTCTTGAAAAACCAAAAAAAAAAAGAACTGAAGGCGACACTGCGAGTGAGCTCCTAGGATCAGTGCCTGGCAAGTGGTCAGTGCTGCAGCTAATCATTGTGTGCAGCCTTTAACTCACATAGTCCCTGTCCTCTCTGGCAAGCCAGCACTCTTACAGGTGAGCTATGAGTAGAGAGGAGTGTTCTAGCAGTCTCTGCTGTCAGAAATCCTCCTTGCACCAGGGACTTAATTTCAGTGAACCACATAACAGTTGATGTTAGAATGAGCATTGTAGATATCCAGAGAGAGGAATACAAAAGTCAGCTAAAGTGTAGTTTGGGGACATCTTTTTTTTGTTGTTGTTGTTAAGCTGCTTTTTAAAAAGGTTTAGGTTGGGTGGGATAGAGGGCTGGAGAGCACAGATGCGCTTGTGTGCAATGAGCTGTATAAGACTGTACGATGTGTTGTTTGACAAGAGGATCCCAAGGTCACAGATTTCTGGTTTAAATCCTGGCTAAACTCTTTTTTTTTTT
>NC_034591.1:49656793-49674875 GCF_900095145.1 Mus pahari
TTTTTTTTTTTTTTTGGTTTTTCGAGACAGGGTTTCTTTGTATAGCCCTGGCTGTCCTGGAACTCAATTTGTAGACCAGGCTGCCTTTCCTTCCTTCGTTTTTCCCTGTCCCTGCCTTCCTCCCTCTTCAGCCCCCTCTCCCCCACCTCTTTCTTTCCAGGGAATCTCACTCTATACCCTAGGTTGATCTAGAACTCACTCTGTGTCCCAGGCTGGCCTTGAACACGTGTCTTAAAGTCTCTGGAGTACTGGGATTATAGGTGTGAGCCACCATGCTCATGGTATTTAAGTTATACTGCAAGGGCCTAAAGACCGAGATCAGTGGGGGAGTCTGACCTGTGTGAGGCCCTGGATTTAGGTTGTGTTTTAAGATTTGTCTATCAGAATTGATTTTAGTGGGATATAAGTATAAAGCCAGTTAGGACAAGGCAAACCAGAGCCCAGATATGCTTTGTTAAAGGTTTGAAAGTCCTTGATTTGAAGGAAGTCCTGACTTAGACATGGTTGGTCAGACTCTTAAGACTGAGACTCAGGCATGCACTCACTCTTGTCCTCTTAAGAGTTAACGTGTCCTACGGCCACTGATGTGTGCTTTGCAGAATCGTGGAAATGTAAGTGTTCTCTAGAGGTTGGTCATCTTCTACTCCTTCCTTCAAGGTACTCAGATAAACTTCTAAAAGCTTGGAGGGAACCCCCCCTGCCTTTGGCCTGGTGTTCCCTTACTATTACTTTGGGTCTGAAGTAAAGTAAGCTATCACTAAAGACCAACAAAACCAGAACCTTGCAGCCAACACCTTGACTCCCAGTGAAGTGTGGTGTCCTGGGAACCCTGCACATAGTGGAAAATCTGAGGCATATTCTGGCTCCCTTCGCTGTGAGGATCAAGTTTATTTCTAAAGGCAGTGAGCATAATGGTATCCCTGAGGGCTTGTTAACAGAACTAAGATGCAGCTGCAGTGTTTACTCCAGAAAGGAAAGTGGGGGTCACTGTGGCTTGAAGGAGCAGAAAAGAGATGTTGAAATCTGTTTGCAATCAGTCCAATGCCCCAGTGAGTCCTGGGGTGATGTGTTGCCACTTCCGCCAGAAGCCAAGCCCAGCAGCACAGCAAGCTGTAACCCACAGGTGAATGCTCTGTCAGGAGGGTTGGGTCTATCAACCCCTTACTGAGTCAGTGTACTTGAGATATAGGGGATCCCTTTATCCCCCTCAAAATTCATTGTTGGAAATCCTCTTGATGAACAATCCAGAGAATGCTGCTGGTTGTTCCTGTGGTAACAAGGTGATTCCATAATCTGCCCGAGTCTGTTTCAGGTACAGCTGGAACAAGCATGGTTCTTAATAACACCTGCACCTCTGCCGCACTATAAACAGCAGATGGGAGTGCGGGGTGAGGAAGGAGAAGCGAGCTGTGGGGAAAGGCAGATGGACGGGGCCTAAGGGGGAGTAGGGTTCCTTCATCCACTAGAGGGGAAGTGGGGACAGCTGCAGGACAGACCTGTTTTTCAACTATGCTGTTAAAAGAGTTTTTACAGCAAGTCCGAACAGGACCCAGAGCTGCACAGCCTTTTAGCCCACCCTGGCTTTGTAATGAATCTAAAGGGGCTCTAACAATCTAGAGTTATCAGTATTAGAAACTGAAATTGGTGTTCATTTTAATGTATAAAATAAAGAATAAACTGGCACTTTTAGGAAGGAGGCAGGAAAGGAATCATAGTGAACAAATAAGGAGAACATCACACACACATGCGCGCGCACACACACACACACACACTCACACAGAGCAAAACAAAACCAAAACTCCAAGCAAACCAAGCATCTCTTCATCTACACAAGCAGCAGGATGAGGAGGCAACTGTGCCTCCCTGGCTAGGATCTTCTGCACTTAGAGTCCCTATTAACCAGACCCTCAGAGATCCGACTCAAGCCCCCCAGTGCAGCTCTGCGGAGAGATAGATGCATAGGAGAGGTTTGAACTCTGTTGAACACTTGGCCTGTATTGACCTTAGGAAAAATCTACTTTGCATTGTTTTGTAAATAGAGCATTTGTGTGTCTGCTGACCACACTGCTTCCACTCAGCACTGTAAGGAACTGGTGCCTGCCTGGTATTTCTTTCCAGAGAGCTTATAAGGTGCCTTTCTTTAACTGTGGACACTGCTTTAAAAAGAAGCAAAGCAGAGCATGATGGTACCTGCCCTTATCAGAACTTGATTGGCTAGAATCTGCAGATCATGCAGGCTCAAACAAACACAAAAAGGGGCAGGAGGAAGGAAGGAAAATGAACTATATTTTAAAATAAAGTTCATTCTTTTTTTTTTAATTGACTGATATACCGATACACATATCTAGAAAGCATTGTGGCATTTTAAAATATTCTTATACTCTTCTTCAAGCTAAAAAAATTATTAGAGCTATTATTAATATATTATATATAATAATATATACCATATATTAATATAGTGACCAAAGATCCACCCCCTTTTTATAAAGACATTTTTAGTTTATATTAATATATACATGTAACTGATATAGATTATATCAGTGACTATATTATGGATATGAATGTATATTAATATAGTGTATAATAATAAATATGTATTTATTTTATATATATAATATGTTGTTTTAGTATATAAATTGACATTGGTGCAGTAAGAAGGGATGGATAATGTAGATCAGAATGTCCTTACCTATAGTAGGTAAGGACTGCACTCTTTCTTGTAGATTAAAATTAGACATATACTTAATCCCAACACTAGGGAGGCAGAAGCAGGTGGATCACTGAGTTTGAGGCCATCCTGGACCTACAGAGTGGGTTCCAAGGCAGTCAGGGTTACACAGAAACCCTGTCTCGAAACAAACAAAAAATATTGGACATCTACAAAAGTTGATGAGAGATGTGGAGATATCGTAGTAAAGTGTTAGGAAGTGGGAGAGGGCAGTGCCGTATTTGATTCCTATCCCCAGCCACAGGGTGTGGTGGTTGGCTTTTGTAACTCAGCAGTGCTGGGGAGGTAGAGACAGCAGATCCCTGGGGCTCACTGACTGCCAGCCTAGCCTCATGGGTGAGCTCCAGGCCAGTGCCTTTGAAAGAGGGGCGGGGTGGATCACTGGCCAGTACACATGCAGTGTTGGAATCTGTTCTGGTGTGAAATTGGATTGTGACTAAAATTTACAAAGTGGTAGTATTTTAATTAGTATTTATAGTTTTAAATAATGAATTTTTTAATGTTTATTTTATATGTATAAGTATATATACATGTACATATGTGTGTATGCCGAATGTATGCCTGGTTCCATTGGGAGTCAGAAGAGAGCTTCAGATTCCTGGAACTGGAATTACAGATGGTTGTGAGCCACCACATGGGTGTTGGAATCTAACCTGAGTCCTTTGCAAGAGCAGCCAGTGCTCTTAACCACTGAGCCAGCTCTCCAGCCCGTAAAGTAAAGATTTCCCCTTGGTATCAAGAGTTGAACTTAGGACCTCACACGTGCTAGGTACATGCTCTCCCTGTGAGCTGTATATATTCTCAGTATTTTTAAGTTTTAATTTTGTGACAAGGTGTCACAGTGGTGCCAGGGCTGGCCTTGAACTTACTCCGTAGTTCATAATTTGTATATTCCTCCTGCTTAGCCTGCTAAATAACTAGGATTATAGGCCCCAGATACAACTCTAACCACTCTAACTAACCCAGAACAAGACCCAGTAAGCTTCAAACTTTGAGTATTCCTTCTGCCTCAGCCTTCTTCCAAGTAATTCCAGTTAAAGACAGGATCCACTTACAGCTTTTTGGGCTGTCTGATGTAATGTTCTTACCAACTCTTTAGTTTATCCTGAGATTCACAGTTTTTCTGTATAAAGCACAGAGTTTACCAAAGGATCTCCTTTGTTTCAAGAATAGCCCTGTTTTCTCATCTTCTAAGTGATGCCTGCTCCATCCATACTTCTGAGGGATGCCCTAGTGTGTACTGGCTTTGGTCTCTAGCTCTGCAAAACAAAATTTCAGTATGATTCTGCTTATTTGTTTGATATGTGATAGGTAGTATTTCTGAGAATTTAAATCCTGCAAGGTTCTCTTTGTGTGTGTGTGTGTGTGTGTGTGTGTTCATATTCATTTTACATAGGGGGCAGGGCTTAAAAGCAAAGCAGATTAGTTCTGTCTGTCTGGCCTGGCATTACTGTACCCTTGCTTTATCTGCTGAGCTTCTCCGATGAAAGAATTATATGTAATAAGGTATGCTTTGGTACGGCCTGCTCAGTGACTTGTCTACCAGCCAGTCCCTATTCCCTCACCAGTCTCCACTAGAGCCTGGGGTGCAAGAGGGTAATATGAATGTGCAAAGCCTGCATAGTCAATTCTGATACTCCCTCAGGAACCCCAGTTTGTCAGCTGATAGCTCCATCTTCGTAGTGGAGATTCTGAAATTCCTCTGGCCTGTTTGTTTTGTTTTTAAAATCACTGAAATTTACATGGCAAATTTTAGTCTTCTTTAGGAATTTTCTTCCTTAAAATATAAGATAAAAATTAAATAATAATATGTCTTATTAAGTGGTTTAAATGAAAAAATAATAGTATGTCTTAGAGGGCATGACATTATAGAGTCAAGAAAAATGGATGATTATTTATATAGTAAAAGCAGATAGCAAGGAGAAGGAAAACTGGTTCCCAAACTAGTAGAACCATGAGCTCCCTTTCAGCAGATGTCTCTGCTCTGTGCAGTGTTGGCCTTGTAGGAAAGGGAGGTCATGGTTTCCTTGAACTTAGGAGGCAAGAAGCTTGGTCTTATGGTAATGATTTTAAATGCTAAGACTCCATGTGTAGTGATGTCTGCATATAAGTGAAGCAAGAGGAGGAGCTGGGTAGCTTGTAATGGTCTGCCTTTTGTTGTCATAAGCAGAAAAGGAAACATTGTGATTATCAGCCAAAATGGTTTTGTGTGAACATGGATCAGAGCTTGTGCTTGTACCATTGGTATCAATAAGGAAGACTGATAATGAGCATCTTCTGTCCTCAGTAGCTTTAGGAAATATGTATGACTTGAGATTCTTCTAGCTGTTTATAATCACTGAAATTACTCTTACCCTTAGCCCTGGTGACTAGCACCCATGGAGCCCGAAGAGCCTAGGGAAGACAGTGTTGTGCCTCGACTCACCTTGCATATACCCCTGTCCTATCTCTGTACCCACAGCGAAGCTGCCGCCCATGCTGTCGCCACTCTGGCTGAAGCCACCTTACAAGGCGGGGGACAGATAGTCCTGTCTGGGGAAACCGCAGCAGCCGTTGGAGCACTTACTGGAGTCCAAGATGCTAATGGTAAGAGATCATGAATATTTTATTGAATGTATTCCCTGTTTCCACTTAAACCTTCCTGATATAGCTGGCAACAAACCCGTTAGAAAGACATTCAGCTTGGTTCGAGTTTTTCTTCATAGGTAAGCAATTAATGCCTAGGAAAATCTAGGGGGCCCCGATCCTTTTACTAATAGGATTCTTGAGATTCCCTGAAGGAAAATGCTATAATAATGACTACTTAATTGGAGTATTTTTTAAAATTAGCTATTTTGCTAAAATGAGACGTGCTAAGGCATACTTAAGAATTTGCTTTGGAGCATTTCCTTCCTTTACTGTCCTATGGGGTAGGGTAAGTTGTTGATCTTGACTGTAGTAGAGACTCCCATGGGTGGATGCAATGCACCAACTCAGGCCAAAAGGCACAGCATGTCACCTGACCCAGGATATGCAATAGGCTATGATGAAAGCACTTTTCTGGTCAGTCCTCTGTGCTCTATGTGGCCTTACTAAGGCCATCTGGGTTTAGACAGTGACTTGCCACCACCCTGCCCTTCTTTCCCAGCTCTTTGACTTCCTGGATATTGGTGACAATCTGGGATAAACAAAAAGGGTAAAGTTCATAGAAGTGCGGTGGCAAAAACTTATGGCTCCAACCCAGCTCTTTGGATCTACTTGAGCAGGCTCTGGAGTGAGTGGGCTCCCGGGGATGTCTCAGAAGACTGGGTCAGAAGGGAGCAGCCTGACCTGTGACACTGTCTGTGCCTAGCAGGACCACTTCTCTGTGGAATGCGAGAGATTGGTGTTTAAAAGTCCTGGCAAAAGGGTAAATAGATAACATCTTTTTATCTAGGCAGACAGTTCCTTAGTGGCATTAAATGTCACTAAGAGAAGTTTCAGCTGAGTGTAGTGGCACATGCCTTTAATCCCAGCACTGGGAAGGCAGGGCAGGCCATTCTCTGAGAACTACATAGTAAGACTATCTCAGAATAAAGAGAGCAGGGTGGAGGTGCGGGGAAGGAGGCTTAAGTTTCTAGCACTGTTTCTTTGGTTTTATGGTCAGCCCATAAGAACTAAATACTCTGCAAGTCAGGAAAGCCTTTGGGGGGAGCCACAAAGTGTCCTTTACAGTAGGAAAAGGTTTTTCTGTTCTAGGAGAGAGCAATGTAGGGACTACTAGCTACTGTCATTTCTGAGAATTGTTTCCAAAAAAGAGAACAAATTACATACTACAACCACTGGCTGTTTTTTCTGAGACTGGGGGCTTTCTTCCTTACACTAGCCTGAACGGAGATAGTGTTGGTTTTAGCCAGAACACTGCAGGGTAAAGGACACGGTGGGCCATGGAGGGACTTAAGAAACAGTTCCTTCTGTGACTAGGACCCTGCCTCTTGCTTTACCTTTGCTCGTCCTCATCTGCACTCTCATCTCCTTACAGAGGGGAAGGCAGGCTCTCTGGCCACATGTCCTCGTGAACTACAGTTATCACACTCAGTGGAACTGATAAGACACTTACCATGTGGGTTTCGTGGGAGATTACCCATTCTGATAGGCTTTATACATCTGAGAGAGAACTGGCTGCTTTAGGGTTCTAGCTCCTCCCCAGCCTTACCTTTTCAGAATGACAAATTTATACTGATGTCTAAAGATGCTCGGGCTATCCAGCCAAATAGGCTTGCTGGGCCATATAATACAGTTGAATCACATTCTCTCCTGTCTAGTGCTAGAAGCTGCCTCCTCTTTAGTAGTTTCCATGTTGCTGGCTGTATTCTTGATAAAAGAACATTTGTAATCTGTATCCAAGAGCCCACAGTTCCAGCCAAGCCTCGTGACACATGCCTGTAGCTCCACTACTCAGATGGCTGAGAATGGAGGGTCACGCACACTCATGAGTTAGAGACTACCCTGGCCAATATGGGAAGAACTTAGTCTTAAAAATAAAGTTTAAAGCCGGGCGTGGTGGCGCATGCCTTTAATCCCAGCACTTGGGAGGCAGAGGCAGGCGGATTTCTGAGTTCGAGGACAGCCAGGACTATACAGAGAAACCCTGTCTCGGAAAAAATAAATAAATAAATAAAAATAAAGCTTAAAAAAAAATTAAAAAGTTATTAGTCTCGCAAGCAAATTAGTGTGTGCCAAATTCGGGGTTTTTGACTTGGACTTGCCCTTTTCTTACTGTGGGTTCTCTATGCAACTAGATGAGTGCCTTGGACCACATCTCGGTGGTTCTAGGCAAAAGCCTGTCATTTTTTATCTGTTCTTGGGAATCCAGACAGTCTAGTGTGGAGATGATCCAGGTTACTCTGGCATTCCTTCTGTACTGACATCCTCGCCCAGAGTGCTATAAGGTTCACCGTGGGTTGGAGCTGGGCGTTCTCCCTCACCCAGCTAATGGTAGCTGGCCTGACCAGCCGGGCTCTCTTCATTTATCCAGATCCTGTCACCGTGTAATGAGAAACTTCAAGCATTTGCCAGTAAACCAACAAGATCTCTTTTGTTTTTAAATCAAAAAGTTTATTATCAGCAAGAATCTAATGATGGTAGAATAAGAGTAGGACTAACTTAGAAATGGACACTTCTTGGGGGAAATGCATCACAGAATCCAGAACAGTGCAAAAAAAAGATCTCAGAGCGATTCAGATGTGATTTCTGACCTGAAGAGGAGAGTTAGTGGAGCAGAGTAGCTGGAATTGATTGGCCACAGAATTTGACAGAGTAAAGTAACCACAGGCGGTAGGTTAGGGTATCCTGTAGACAGTGGTGATGATCCTTACTGGGGTGATGGGGCTGTCCTCACCAGTCCCAGGAGACATCCCCTGCTTTTCTGGGCACCACTTTCATCTCTACATGACAGAAGGTAGAGCCCTAGTATGACTTCATTCGGTTTAAATTCTATGAGGCTACACACTTTAGACTGTTCATTTCCCTTTTCTCTACCATCGTCTTGTCTGCTAGGCCCCGGATCCCCTGTGCATCCAGGACTCATGGTCTCCAAGACCAGAGGATACAGGCACTCCTGTGGGAGAGAGCTTTATAGACCTTTTCCCCTCTTTCCTATTTTACAGCAAAAATAATGAAAAGATTCTGTTGGCTCCTGCTACCTCAGGCAGCCCCTGCTTTTATGTCAGAAATATTATGGATTCGTGTGGGTATCTTTTCTTCCTAAAAACAAGATGAGGCCGAGCTAAACAGATGAGTGTTGCTAGGCACCCGTGCTTCTCCCGAGAGCTGCTGACCGACCCTCTTCCTAGATCTGGAAGGGAAACAAATGACAAAGGGGCCTTTGCTTCAGCCTTTGCTTTTATTTTCTCTTTGTTTGCTTTGCAGGAGGCAATATTTTTGGGTTTGCCTTGATTGAATGTTGATGTTTGGAGGGTTTTTGTTGTTGTTTTTCAATCTGGCCTTTTCTTTCTGTTTGTCAAAAAAAAAAAAAAAGTATTTTCAAACTCAATAGGGTTGTATTATCAGTATTACTTTGTAACTCTTTTTGCAGTATCTTAACCATTTTCATGCCATTAAATAACTTTTGAAAAGGCCATTTTTATAATGCTTGGTAATATTTCATCTTATTGTCCATAATTGAGAGAGCCTCCTGTTATTAGTAACTTAGCTTATTGATGGGGTTTTTATTTTTGTTTGGTTGGTTTGGTTTGGTTTTTAGTTTTTCAAGACAGAGTTTCTCTGTGTAGCCCTGGCTGTCCTGGAACTCATTCTGTAGACCAGGCTGGCCTTGAACTCAGAAATCTGCCTGCCTCTGCTTCCCAAGTGCTGGGATTAAAGGCTTGCACCACCATGCCGGACAATAGGTTTTTTAAAACAATAAAATGGTACTGTTTATATTTGCACAAGACTTTGCACAGCTTTATTCATTATTTATTTATTTATTTATTTATTTATTTATTTATTTATTTATTTATGTGGCATCACATATCCTGTGCTTGATTGCTCTCCCACTGGGACAACCTGCTTCTTTATATTGAATATTAACATGATTTTATTTTTTATCTGTTTTATGACAGGTAATAAGTTCTGTCTTAATTTGCATTTCAATATTAATAATGCCTGTGTTCACCTTTTTCATTATTTTGTTTGTTTTGTTTTTGAGATGGGCTCATTATGTAGTCCAGGCTAGGCTCAAACTCAAAGGCAGTCCTCCCACAGCATGACCTTAAATTGCTGGGCCACACACAGGCAGGAGTTAGCCACTGCAGCCAGCTAGCGTCTTACCCACATTTGTGCGTTTGTGGTTTGACGGGGATGAATGTTTTGCCTGTTATTTGTCCTAGTAATACTCTTTGTCGTAGATATGTACGTTGTGTGTCTTCACCCTTCTGTTAACTTGGAAAAGCTTGATTCTTTTTGTTTGTTTTTGTGTTCAAAGTATTTTTGCTTTTGTTGTTATTTTTGTTTTGAGAAAGAGTTTTGGTTTTCCAGGCTGGTGTCAAAATCATGATGCTCCTGCCTCAGTCTCCCAAGTGCTGACATAACTGGTCTGCCTCTGTGTCTGGGCATTTATGCTCAGTGGGTCTTTTCTTCTTTTTTCTTTCTTTCTTTGTTTTGTCTTTTGTTTTGGTTGGTTGGTTGGGTTTTTGTTGTTGTTGTTGTTTTGTTTCCCAAGACTAGATTTCTCTGTGTAGCCCTGAATATCCCAGAACTCACTGAATAGACCAGGCTGGCCTTGAACTCAGAGATCCACCTGCCTCTGCCTCCCAAATTCTGGGACTAAAGGTATGTGCCACCACTTGTAGCTTCAGTGGTCTTTTCTAAGTGTCGGACTATGTTTTCCTCCAGTTCTAATATGGTCTTTAGGGGTTTGTGTAATGGGGGTTTTGGTCTTGGTTTTCCAAGACAGGGTTTCTCTGTTGTATCTCTTGGGGTCCTAGAAGTCATTCTGTAGACCAGATTGGCCTTGAACTCAGAGTTCCACCACCTCGGCCAAAAGTTGAGATTAAAGGTGCATGTTATCCCTGTCTTTTTCTAGTTGTTAGATTGTTTTTGTTTGTTTGTTTGTTTTGGTTTTTGCTTTTTTATTTTTTTTGAGATAGGGTCTCATATAGCCCAGCCTAGCCTAATATAGTCATGTTTTTTTTTAATATTATAAAATATCTGAAATTTATTTTAGTGAACTGTATTAGGTAGAAATAAGTTGGTATTTTCCCTCTGTTTATATTACAGTATTTGGAATTATCAATCAATTAAAAGACCAATTTTTAAATTTGGATGAAAGAAAATAGTCAAAATTCTTTTTTTTTTATTTTATTTTTTCTGGTTTCTTGAGACAGGGTTTTTCTGTATAGCCCTGGCTGTCCTGGAACTCACTTTGTAGACCAGACTGGCCTTGAACTCAGAAATCCGCCTGCCTCTGCCTCGCAAGTGCTGGGATTAAAGGCATTTGCTACCACGCCCGGCTCAATAGTCAAAATTCTAAAGAGTGAGTTTTACTGTAGATTTGAAGTTCCCTTAGAGAAATGGACCTTAGTTTTTACTTGATTGCTGCAGACCTCTTAGCAGCACTGCCTGTGTTGTCCTCCGTCTTCCCTCTAGACCTGAGTGGAGGGAAGTGGGCTGAAGGACTGTCAACACTAACCCCGTCGGCCAGCATGGGCACTGACAGTGCCTGTATAGAAGGCTGCTCCCATTCACCTCTGGGCCACTGCCTGCTCTGCCTGCCTGGCCCCGGCAGCAGTTTTCCGCCTCCATAGGCCTGCTGTACTACAGACATAAGTCTGTTTACTGCCTGTCCTGCTGCCGAACCAAAGCAAAGGTTTCCAAGCCTGTAGGAAACAGCTCCTCCTGTCCTTTCCTCACTTAGCATGACCTTGAATTTTCTGACACCTCGCTTCCTTTATGTTTGTTTCTTTGTATTGTTTTGTTTTGAGATAGGGTTTTTCTACATAGCCTGGTTATCCTGGAACTGACTGTGTAGATCAGGGTAGCCTCAAATTCACTCAGTGGTGATTAAGGCACGCATCACTGTGGTCCTTAAAAAAACTCTTGCTATTAAAATACCTCTCAAGTTTGATCTTTAAGGCTTGAGAATGTGGTTCAGGGCTAGATTGATTGTGTGGCATGTACAGAAACTAGAGCAGAAAGAAAAGGACAGAAAAGGAAAACTGATCAGTTATCTTAGCAAGAAGGTTAACAGAAAAGATGAGTCAGAACATGCAGGAGGCTCTGAGAAAGGAGCAGGGCTGTTGGGTGACATCTTCACAGGAGAAGGTGGAAAGTACATTCCAACTCACCTCATTAAAGAGGGTTCTAAGGCCTGCCTCTAAGCCTCCTTCATGTGGATTAGAAGAGCATTAGAATATCTTCAATATGAAGTCTGTAATCTCTCTCTCTCTCTCTCCCTCTCTCTCTCTCTCTCTCTCTCTCTCTCTCTCTCTCTNTCTCTCTCTCTCTCTCTCTCTCTCTCTCTCTCTCTCTCTCTCTCTCTCTCGCACATACACACACAGATTGAACCTCTGCTGCAAAAGGCGGCAGGGGCTAGGGATCAGTTCAGTAGTAGAGTGTATATGTGCATTGCTGCATGACAAGCTGTGATTGTGAGTGCATAGCAAGGGTCGTTTAACTCTGCATCTCATATGGTACTTAGAGTAACCAGGTTGAGGAAGATGGACAGATCTGTGAGCTAAGTGCTCTGATACTGTTACCACTAACAACATGGGGGCAGAAGGTTAACCTCCCTAGTCCTTAACTGTACCGTTAGGATAATGGTTGGTCTTTGTTCATATGGTGGTTAAGCATGGAACAAAATGGTTCCTGTCCAGGGCTTAGCAGAGTCCGAGGTACATCGATAGATTGTCAGTGGAATGGTGTCTCCACACTTTACTCACTGGGTCAAGAAGAACAGAGCTCACAGTACTAGTGTAGGCCATGTTTTTCATCCTTAGAACAGATCCAGACACCACACAGTTGAGAAGGGTCAGAAGCCCTCTCTGCATCCTTGATCGAAGGCAATACAAGGTGGCATTGCTTGAAGCACCACCTCCTTTGGGTTGTTCCTAACATGTTGTTCCTTTGTGCTTATTTTGTGATTACTTTTTGATTTAAATAAAGAAATTGAAAAAGAATACATTTGGGGGCTGATGAGATGGCTCAGTGAGTAAAGGCACTTCCTGTGCAATCCTGACAACCTGTGTTCCATCTCCTGATCACTCAGAGGAGACAGTAGGCACCCTAAAGTTGTACGCTGGCCTCCTATGTGTGCATACACGCAAACTAGTAGTAAAGAAAAATTAGAATTTAGCCTGATGTGGTAGCACATCCCTTTAATCCCAGCACTCAGGAGCCAGAGGCAAGATGCTCCACAAGTCAGAAGCCAGCTTGGTCTACATACTGAATTCTAAGACAGTTAGGACTAAACAGAGAGATTCTGTCTCAAAGAAAAAAAGTGAAATTATATTTTATATACAGTTCCTACCTGATCCAAATGTGACAAATGCTGTACACTAGCCTTGCAGCAGCCCCTAAGCAAGTATCTCCTGTGTTTTAAATCCCAGCATTTGCATGCTACCGCCTTATCCTCAAGGCCCCACAGAGTATCACTGTAGTTGCTGTGGGCTTCCCTCTTTTCCACTGGCCCCATTGGTGATGTCTAAGAGTAAAGGCCCTGGGATGTCAGTCAGACCAAGCCAGGTCACCATCTGTTCTGCAAGAGAAAGCCAGTACAGATCCATTCCTAATGCAGCTTTTCCACTGTGGGATCACAGTGCACCTGCACACACCGGCTAAGGTCTCCTTGTATGAGATGAGACGTGAGGTGAGATGCGGTGCTGTGACTCAGAAAGAAAATGGAGGCAGGCACGTGAATGGGGCCTGAGATAAGCCTCAGCTGGCTGCTGCTCTGGAACCTGGCAGTGCCTGCAGCAGGAGAGTACAGCCACTGTGGCCTCCATCGCCTGCCAAGATGCCAGCTGGCTTGCACACAGGTTTCCCCACTTGAGTCAACTAGGGAGGAGACTTTTTTTTTTTTTTTGAAGATTCTCTTTTTTTATTGGATATTTTCTTCATTTACATTTCAAATGCGATCCCCAAAGCCCCCTACCCCCCCTGTACTGGGGCATACGGTCTTCACAATACCAAGGGCCTCTCCTCCCATTGATGGCCGACTAGGCCATCTTCTGCTATATATGCAGCTAGAGACACAGCTCTGGGGGTACTGGTTAGTTCATATTGTTGTTCCTCTTATAGGGTTGCCGACCGACCCCTTTAGCTCCTTGGGTACTTTCTCTAAGGAGGAGACTCTTTAAACTGAGGAGATTTGCCCATAAGCCTCATCAGAGAAAGAGCCACTTTTATTTTGCTACAAGAATCACAAAAACAACAAACAAACAAAAAAAAATCTTAGCAGAGACAAATAAGTACATAATATCTAGAACTTCACTGACCCAGTCAGGAGCAGAAGCAGACTCTGAGGTGAAGGGTCACATAATCCCAAGTATTTAGGGTCAGGTTGAACAGTGTACTGAGTGTCTCTTAAAAACAAACAAAAAAAGATAATTAAAAATATACTATCCAATGTGGTAGCTGATTTCTATAGGTAGCCATTTAAATGAAAGTAAATTATAATTAAAATTTAAGACATTTACTCAGTAACGGTAATCGTATTTGAAGTTGTAAATGGTCACCTGTGGTCTGATATCCTGGATCTTTAATCATAGTGTCTTCACCATTAAGTTCAAATAAAAGCATGTACCTAGAGCAGCCTGTAAGTCTACAATAAATGCAGTGGCACATTGCCGTCACTGGAGGAGTTTCTTTTGGATACTATGCATAGCAAAATACCAAGGCCTCCTCAGCTCTTACACATCATGGCTTTGATGAAGAGCCACCCATGTGACTAGATGAAGCTACACACTGTAAACAGCAAGGCAGGAGGGCTTTCAAGGACAGCAGAGTCCTGAGTGGAAACCCTGAGACAGGAGGCAGTGGCGACACCTAGACCCCCTTCCCCGCCTGTTATTCACCACACATACCACTAGCATATTTCCTCTTAGACTCCTCATACAAGTGCAGGTTTTTCCTTGTGGGTACAGATCTGAAGCCAGGGTACTCAGAACCAAGCATGGAAAACCTGGAAGGTCAGGAGTCTGAAAGTAGCCATTGCTACTATATGAATTCCAGATTGCACCACCTTGTAGGTGCTACTCATTCCTTGCCTTTTGATGGCCTGAGAGGAGAAAGGGGCTGTTCGAAGGAGTCTTCGATCCCAAAGCCTCTCCTTCACCATTCTGAATGACTCTGAAATCCACAGTAGCCTCTGTAGGAGGCAGCAGTTTTCCTGACATCACTTTCTCCCATCCAGGGGATATAACAATTACATTAAGGGCAGCAGAAACTGTTTTGTCATGCTCTGTTAGTGTCAGGGGCACTCAGCTGCCATTTACCATTTTGCCAATAATAACTGTTATCATTAGACAAAACCTCACAGGAAATGGGAAGGAAACAAGCGTCTACTTCAGGAAGTTCGTATCCTCCAGAGGTCCCAGGCCTTCCTGTCACTCAGATACAGCCCCACAGCTAGAAGGTTTCTACAACAGCTTTCCCTAGTTCCTTACTTAGCCTCCTGCAAAGGTAGTGTGTGAGACACCTTCAGAAGTAGCAGTGCCTTTTGCAAGGTCTCCTGTCCCAACATAGGGGCTTAGCATATCTTTTAGTGTGGCATGGTATCCTACTTGTAATTCCAGCACTGTGGAGGCTGGGACAGGGGCTCAGAAGTGTGATGCCAGTAAAACCACATTGCAAGTTTTGGACCTGCCTGGGATGACCCTGCTAGAAAGTGTTAGAACATAGGGGGATGGGGAAGTAAAGAAAGGGGAGAGAAGGAGAAGGAGAGAGAAACTGACTCTCATCTTTGTCTTAAAGATGAGAGACTACAAGTGGACACTGAGGGCTTCCTAGAAAATGTTAAACCATTGGACATTTTGTCTTTAAGGGCTCATCAGAGCTGTGCTGTGGCCTTCAAATGTAGTACTTAGATGTTCCCCATTAAAAAGCTAGATACCTTCCATTTGGTCCTCAACATCACAAAAGGAATTAGCATGCACCAGCAAGCCAGCTTGACGAGCCTCATCTGCTCTTAGTGGTCAGGTATTCTCTGCTTGTGGGGAGTCATTCCATAGACCAGGTCCATTCTGAGCAGAGACTTCAAGATAGTCCTTATCATCTGGCAGGTAGGTGTCACTGACCACTGTACCCCAGTGCCGTTCAGACCAACATGTACTTCTGTATATTATTGACCTCTTCGTTGGTTCCCAGGTCTCTCTGTATAGGAAAGGCAGGCTACAGTTTCTCATGATTCCAGCTCCTTGTAACCAAATCAGAATCTCAGTGCCTATCATTAAAGTCAACACTCTTGCAAATATATACATATTTTTTTTTTGGGGGGGGGGGTCGAGATAGTGTTTCCCTGTGCAGTCCTGGCTGTCCTGGAACTCACTCTGTAGACCAGGCTGGCCTCGAACTCAGAAACCCGCCTGCCTCTGCCTTCCAAGTGCTGGGATTAAAGGCATGCACCACCACGCCCGGCTAGCAAATAGATTTTTTTAAAATGCCAAATCTAGAGAAGGTTGAACAAATTTAACTAGAGTCATTTCTTAACTGTTCTATTCATTATTGGAAAACACTTGTTGGTGTTTCCCACATTCTTGCAGGCTTAGGCGTGTTAAAGGGCCCTTCTGTTCACACAGGGATGCACATTATCTTTTTTTTTTTTTTTTTTTTTGATGCACATTATCATAACAAGGCAAGCTTTGGGAAAAGAAAGTTCTTAAAAGTCTCGAGAGCCGGGCGTGGTGGCACACGCCTTTAATCCCAGCACTTGGGAGGCAGAGGCAGGCGAATTTCTGAGTTCAAGACCAGCCTGCTCTACAGAGTGAGTTCTAGGACAGCCAGGGCTGCACAGAGAAACCCTGTCTCAAACAACCAAAAAAAAAAAAAAAAGTCTTGAGTAAAAGAGGACCTTCCTCTTTCATCTTTTAGTTTGTGCTTCTGTTAGGATTTTGAAGGAATGTCAGCATTCTGTTACTAACTCAGATAACATGCACATGACAGCCTGGATGCTTTGGGGCCTTCTGACTCTCATGTTACCTGTGTAAATACAGGATTCACTTCCCCGCATCCAGCTATACCATTTGCTTAATAAAGAGCAAATGTGCAGAGCCCAGCAGCAGCCTAGAAGAAGTAATATGAACAGGATAAACATGCTTCCTTTTTGTGCGATGGTCTCTCCATCTCCTGCCAGGAGCAGGGTATCAAATGAAGGGGAGGTTGTGGTTGGAGTGGATAAAGTGAATGTCTAAGTGGCACCTGCTCCATTCAGTAGATCTGTTTTCCTGGGCCTCCCACCACACATCTGCTCCCGACAAAGCTGCTTTTCTCTTCCTGTTGGTCAGGTTGAGAGCAAAGGCCAAGCAACTAGACATGCGGGTTTTGCTTTGTCAGCACCATTGCCTGTGACATTATAATTACACCAAATCTTCATTATCAGAGGGGCCCTAATTTAGAGATTTTCAGAGCCTAAATAGGGTTTTCAAAGTGAAATTGATTTTTTAAAAAATCTTTGCTGTTGTCAAGCTAGCAATTGAATTTGAGAATCACTGAAGGGGTCTAAGTATTGGAACTGAGCCATTGGCTCCAAGCAACGCAACAAAGGCTGTGCTATCAGACTGGCTCAGCGAGAGCCAGCAAGAGCTCTTCTGACTGCTGGGCAATCCTAGCTTCTCCACAGTGCTCAGCACTGTGGTGCTGTAGGTACACCTTACACTCTATAATGCTTGTGTTGCTGGTGCAGCTTCCTGGAGGCCTAAGGGACTAGGGGGTGTTAAAATAAGTTGGTAGTCTGGGATAGAAAAAGAAAGAATTGTGACATAAAATAAGGAAATGTCCAGGAATTTTTTTCAGACTAACACAAAGCACCCATTTTCAGATTGAGTTTCCATCCAAACAAAGGCAACCCTTCTGGTGTCTGTGTGTGTCTGTGTGACTGATGTACATCTTTTATGTGGTATTGGCATACTAGAAATTCTAGATTTTTTTTTTTTAAAGATTTATTGCAGGGGTCTGGGGAAATGGCTCAGCGGTTAAGAGCACTGACGGCTCTTCCAGCAGTCCTAAGTTCAGTTCCCAGCAACCACATGGTGGCTCACAGCCATCTGTGATGGAATTGGATGCCTTCTTCTTGGGCATCTGGAGATAGCTACAGTATACTTACATATATAATAAATAAATAAATCTTTAAAAAAGATTTATTCAAACAAAACAAAACACACACAGGGGGAAAAAAACAGGCAGCGGTGGTGCAAACCTTTAATCCCAGCACTTGGGAGGCAGAGGCAGGCGGGTTTCTGAGTTCCAGAACAGCCAGGGCTACACAGAGAAACCCTATCTTGAAAGAAAAAAAAAAAAAGTTTGCGTATGAGTATACTTTAGCTGTCCTCAGACACACCAGAAGAGGGCATCGGATCCCATTACAGATGGTTGTGAGCCACCATGTGGTTGCTGGGAATTGAACTCTGGAAGAGTAACCAGTGCTCTTAACCACTGAGCCATCTCTCCAGCCTGAAACGCTAAATAAAGTTAATCCAAATGAAATGAAATTTAAAGGTAGTTCCTTAGTCACCCTCAATAGGCACTGTGTTAGCTAGCACACAGATTGGCCATGTCTTGGTATAGGTAATCCCCAGGGACATTAGTCTGAACTTGCCATATCTTGGATGCTTTTTAGGAATCTTTTGAGTTTTTTTTGTTTTTGTTTTTGTTTTTCGAGACAGGGTTTCTCTGTGTAGCCCT
>NC_034591.1:49674975-49695096 GCF_900095145.1 Mus pahari
TGTAGACCAGGCTGGCCTCAAACTCAGAAATCTGCCTGCCTCTGCCTCCCAAGTGCTGGGATTAAAGGCGTGCGCCACCACCGCCCAGCTTAGTGCAGTCTTGATAGAAGAAAAATGTCCAAATGTCTAGAATATGCTTCTAGCCACACCACCTAGACTATATTCTCAAGGGGTTTTTTGTTTTGTTTGTTTTTTTTGAGAAGGCATTTCTCTGTATAAGTCTGGATGTCCTAGAACTTGTTCTGTAGAGTTCACCTGCTTCTGCCTTCTGAATGCTGGAGTTAAAGGCACGCGCCACCACTGCCTGGTTTAGTTCTTAAAAAAGAAAAAAAAAATGCTTCCAAGGATTGCCCCACTATCCTCACAAAAAGAAAGAAAAAAAAATACTGAAATATACTAAGTTAGGAAGGGATTTGATTTTAGGAATGTCTACTTTCTGATGTTCTGAGATAGGGCTTCTCTGTGTAACCTTGGCTGGCTTAGAACTCACTGTGTAGACCAGGCTGGCCTCAGCCTCAGAGTGTCACTTGCCTCTGCTTCCCAAGCACTGAGATTCAAGGTATGCGCCACCACACCCTGTGGGATTTAATGTCTATTTTCAATTTATGCTTTGCCTGACTGCTTCTTTCCTAAGCTTTTATGGCCCAGCTATGAGAACTAAGGAGTTTTGTGGGGTTTTCCCTCAATAGTCTTTAAACAAGAGGCCATGTGAAACTCAGGGGCCAGACATAGGTGAAGTGTTCCTTGTATAAACAGCTTAAGGTGTGGCCAGTGCTCCTAGGAGTCAGAAAGTAGGTTGTTGGCTGCTTCCTGTCCCAGCAAGGCCGAGGTGTAAGTGGCTTTAATCTTGCTTCCTCCTTCCCTCTTCCAGTAGCTACCACATGGTTACTTTGACAACTGGGCGAAAGCTCATATGAAGTAAACACTGTTGCTTCACATTTCGACAGGATCTTTTTTTTTCTTCTTCTTCTAACTTAACTAATTAATGTTATTTAAGCACAAATTGGCCCTCCTAGTCAAAAGTAGCCTGTGGATTTTATAAGTATAATCAGTTCTTGATTGTCACATACAGATTATCTCTCATGTAGATTACTTGTGACACATTTTAAATCCTTGGGCAGTTTCTCTAAGCAGGCCAGTGTAAGCCTAGACCCTCCCCACCACTCCCTGCCCAGCTGCTGGGTGCTTAAGAAATACAAATTAGTTTTCATATTAGCTTAAGGAAGACATCATTAGGAAGGGAGATCTGCTGCAAGAAAACCACATCGTAACTGCTACTTTAGGACAGATGCGATCAGGAGGAACCGACTCACCCCCTGGCTCGTCTAAGGGCTGGTTGTAAGGTATGCTTTTGTAAATGCACACACCACATACACTCAGTGAACTGCTGTGTTGATGAGCTGAGTTTGTTAAAGATTTCACAGAACACTGTACACCAAGGTGTATGGGAAGCTGCAAAGCTTTGGCAGGTTCTGGTGTCCCGTCCAGCCCAGCGCCTTTTAACAGTTCTATGTTCTTGTCAGGCCTCTTTATGGCAGACTGTGGAGGTTACAAGTGGATCCTGGCAAGAAGGCTACAGGTGGGTTCGTCTTTGGGGAGAGAAGGAAGCAGCTGAGGGCACAGTCACTGCAGCGCTGCTTCTTCTGTGGATGGCCTGAGTCCCTTGTAAAGAGCTTGTCCCTGGAGGACAAGATGGTTATTCGAGTATAGTTCAGATGCGAGAGACAGAGAAAGTGACTGGTTACAATGACTGGTCTTGGCGAATAAACGGACTCCAAGATGTTGCAAGTCCTACCAGTGAAGAAGAAGGAACCTTTAGCTGTCACAGTAGGGGAGCTGCTGCACTAGACCCTGATGTGGGGTTTTGCCCCTACAGGCATCATTGGAGCATTTCAAAGAGGTCACTGCAATACGTCAGTGTGAAGAAAGGAAGTGTGCATTGCTGGGTTGGCTTGGTACTGGCAACTTACATCTTCTCAGATCCTGCCTTTCTTACAAGAACTCAAACCTGAATGGCAACCCATATAGCTAACCACTGAAGAGGGTACAGTGCCCACCCAGGGTGCACTCTGGACCATTGTTGTCTTCCTAACTCCTGTGTGGGGAACTCCTTTCATACCCTGAGAATTAAAACCCAATAAAAAAGTGACTTGTTTTAAAAAAAAAGAAAAAAAGATGAGGCCTTACTGAGGTAGTTGTCTCTGTAATTCTGTCAAACGCTTCACGTGTCTGCACTCTGGGTAGCTTCTGTGTGAGCCTACCACTCCTCATTCTGTGTGAACCTACCACTCCTCATTCTGCACTCAGGAGGCGGAGGCAGGCGGATTTCTGAGTCTGCGTCCAGAGCAGCCAGGGTTACACAGAGAAACCCTGTACTGAAAAAAAAACTAAACAAAACAAAACACCCACAACTTGGTAACTTTCTTTTGAGCCACAAGTGTGTGGGTTGGTGGCCCTGATCTTATTCCTCCTGTCTTCTCTGTACTGTTGGGTCACATATCCTAAGCCGAGTACATGTTCTACTCTCTAATCAAAGGTTTATTTCTATTTCCACTTTCAGAAAAGCATTTATGGTTAGATCAGCAGGCCTAGAATTCAGTTAAGCCCACATTGGAAATTCAATGGCTAGGATGATGAACCATGTGGGTTCTGATGCCAAATCACAGAGTCTCATTTCATAGTGCTCCTGAACATCTCCAGGGTATTCAAGAGGAAACAATGAGTTCATCTTTCCAAGACACCTTTGAAATACATTTACTAAAAAGTAAAAAATAAGTTTAATTTTATCATTTGATTTATGGTCAACGGTGCAAGAGGAGTTTCTTTGAAGTCTTAAAGGCAAAGGACAGTGACAGTGTTCCAACTGGCCAGCTGCTGTCAATCTTATTCCTAAAGCATTTCTTTTTTCCCCTGAGTGTATCTTGAGATTGTCTGGAAAAGATTGTCTGCCAGAAGAGAGGAAGTTTTGAGTACTGAGAAGGACACAGTGCTGAGGCTGCTCCTAGGTGTATGAGTCTGTTGAGTGCTTGCCAGGTATAACACATTTGATCCATAGATTCCCGAAATGCTTCAGACTCGGCACACAAGGGAAAGCCGAAAAGCCCTTGCTCCCCGGTGTCCAAGCATCAGAGCTACTTGGCTCTTCCACTTGAGGTTGGTATTCTTTTCATGGCCTTCCTCTCTTGCCTCTCTCTCCATCTTCTTTCCATCTGGTCCTTCCTTGGACATCTGTCTCTTCCTCCCATCTACATGCTAGCCTAGCTTCTCTTCCTCACTCTGCTTCCCAGCCAGGTAACCAGTGCCTTTCCTTAGATATCAGCCACTGGTGTGTTCTTCCAAGTCTTCAAGTGAACCATCAGAAGACTTCCCTACCCTTAAGTCTTGCTGACCCTTAGGGACTTAACAAGTTTTGTGATATGGGAGTGGTGGTTTGATTCTTGTTCCTTCCCTTTGCCTCCTCCTTTCTCTTTACAGACTTACTTAATTTTGTATATGTAAACGTTCTGCCCGCATCAGTATGCATCTGTGTGCATGGTGCCTGCAGAGGTCAGAAGAGGGCATCAGGTCTCCTGGAACTGGAGTTAAGGATGGTTGTGAGCCACCAAGTTGCTGAGAACCAAACCCAGATCCTCCACAAGGGCAACCATCGCATTTAACTCTGAGCGATGTCTTCAGAGCTTTCTCCTTGGTTTTCCTCTCTGGTCATGGACTTACAACTCCACTTAGGTCAGTGTTCTCCCACTACCTCTTTTAGCTCTCATGTTAATAAACTCCAGAAAACATTACAATATCAGTTTTCCTTTTAGTTTGAAGAATCATTTCTCAGTCAGTTGTGGTGGCTCATGCCTGTATTGCAGCAGCACTCAGGAGGCCGAGGCAGGAGGATTGCTAAATGTGAGGCAAACTTGTGCCATACAGTAAGTTCCAGCCAAGGCTACAGTGCAGAACATGTCTCAAACCAACTCTTGTGTTTATACTGTTTAGCTACTTATTTTTCCTGTCGTGACCATCAATATTCTCCAACTAAAAATATTTCCACAGCCAACTCACAAGGCCTTTGGACTGAAAGATTAAGTTACAGCAAACAACAATTCCCAAAGGTTTCCCAGCTTGGAAGGCAAATGAAAGGTCCATTCTTCCCAAGGTTGTCTATCCTGCCCTGTCTTGTCTTGGGGGGTGGGGGGGGAGCCACTGTAGTGCTCGATAACCAGCCAGTCCTGAGGCCCTGTGTTTAGTTCATGTCTATCCTGTTCACTTCTGAGAAGTGTTTGATAATATTATCATGCTGTAAGTGATCACTCATATATATGACACATTTCCTTCAGTGCTGGGAATGAACCCATAGCCTTCATATGTTAGGCAAGCATTTTACCCCTGAGCTACACCGCCAGCCCCAACACCGGTCCTATTTTTCACTTTGGTAATTGGGTTACTGGCTTGCCCCAGATTGCATGCTCAACTGTGCACTCAGCGGGTCTGTGTGCTCGGTTAGCAGCTGCTTCGTCTCCCTCATGTGGTTCCATTGCTGTGATGTGCATGGGAAGCTGCCTGCCAGTCCTCTGCATGATTCCATGGCTTTCTTCTGGAGACTTTCAGCAAAGAATCTGCCCACCATAGGAGCAAATTCCTGTTGCAAGATGCATGCTGTTTCTGCTTGTCTGCTGCTTGCTTGGAGCGGTACTCTACCACTTGCAACCCAAACTACACTTTCAATCAAAGTCATCTTGAAAAGCAGCTGACAAGTGCTGTAGACCTACTGTGTGCTAGACATTGTACCAAGGGTTTTCTATGTCAACATAATCTGGTTCAGTTCCCCTGTGAGATTACTAGTGACCATTTTCCATGTGAAGAAACTCAGGGCCACAGATGTTCGATGACACAATTCACTTGGGTCGTTGTGGCTAAGAGCACTTTAATGGAAGTAAGATATAGTAAAATAACCTTCCTGTGAAAAACCATAGGGTTCCACAGAGCATTTGATTACAGCCCCTTAAGGATGCTTATGGCGAAGGCTGCTTTGCTCCAGAGCAAAGGAAAGGGCTTCGAGACCCTTCAGTGTGAAGAGGGCACAGCTGGAAGGAATGTAGCTCAGTTTCTTTAAAAGTCATGAAGACCATCCAGGAACTGAACACTTCTCTACCCAGGGTGCTCAGTATTCAGTGACAGTCTTATCAACAGCAGAAAGTATGCAGACTTCTTGAGAGCTTGTTTGGAGGTTCTAGCAGGGGAGCACAGCTACTCGGATACCCTTGACCAAAGACTGGTCCTCCTCTATTCAGGGAAGGTCGTCCTCTTGGACCGAGCGCGCAGCTTTGGGAGGGTCGCACATGAGCTGTGAGGGAGGAAGGGGACACCCGCCTAGCCAGCCTGATCAGCCGAATCAACCCTGGCGATCAATGGGGTGACAGATCTCGCAGCCATATCACCCTCACATCTGTAAACAGACTTCTTAAGGGAAGCCCTGCAACTACTTGGAAGCAGGGCAAGTCTGTGCAGACTTGGTATCAAGTGAGTGGCAGAATCCGTGACATCACAGGAGGCAGAGAGCACCCCTGGAAAAATGGGACTGTCAGAAGAGCCCTGCTCAGAGCTGCAGAACAGATCTAGGCAGGGAGATAATGCTTTGGGGAGAGTTGAGGGACCATGGTTGTGATGGAGTGATAATGTTAGGGAACTCGTGGGGAAAGTCTGTGTATGCTTGCTCAAGATTCAGCTGATCTAGGCCGTTATATACTCTCAGCTCCTGGGAAGCTGAGACGGCAGCATTGAGAGTTTGAGACCATCCTGGGTTAAAGTGCGGAGGAGACGGAGAAGTATCTGGAACTGAGCAGGACAATGCTTGACCAAAGATCTCTAAGGCTGGGTTTGCAGCACTCCAACTAGAGTACTTTCTCACTGCAGGCCCAGATGGAGTTCATGCATGGACCATCAGCAAAGCCGTGACGGCTCCTCAGGCTGCAGGAAAGATTCATACAGATTTTGGAAAGGGATTCATTATGGCGGAAGTAATGAAAGACGAAGATCTTAAAGAGGAAAGTTCTGAGAACGCAGCTAAGGCTGCTGGGAAATACAAACAACAAGGCAGAGCTTACGTTGTTGAAGACGGAGATATAATCTTCTTCAAATTTAATTCGCCTCAGCAATTGAAAAAGAAATAAAAATTAGCTTTTAACTTTAGCATATGTATGGTTTGGGTTTTGGTCTTGACTGTGGGGTAGGTGCTTTGGTCTTTACGTTTCTGAAAACTGAAGGTACAATGTTGGAACGGGACTCATAAGTTATTACTGACATTGAAGTAGTAGAAACCGAGTTCTGGTTTACTTTTGAAAGAGTTTGGGATTTCAGAGTTGATTGGCAGTGTGGAATGCTCACCCCCTTTCATAAAACCCATGTGAGGCCGGTCCCAACTGCCTTTAAGTCCAGCTCCAAGGGGTCTACGTACATCTCAGTCCCCTACACAGGAACGAAAATGCATGAATATGAATAAAGTTAATGATAAGTTTTTACAAGAAGGAAGGAGAGTTGACAAGATTTGATGATGTATTGAATGTAAAGTGGAGGGTGATGTCAGAGGCTTGACCCTGAGCTCCAGGAAGGATGTAACTGCCCAGTATTGAGGTAAGGAAGAGAGAAGCCTGGGTATGCTTTATGACTTGTGCTCAGCAGCGAAGACAACAGGGTCAGGCCTGCCTGAAGAGGAAACGTGGTTGTGGGGCTGGGAGTTCCTCTGGGGAGTTTGCTGATCCTGAAGATCTAAGCTTTCTGGGTTCCTTTTCACCTCTCTTCTCCTTCTGGCAATGCTGCCATGATGTCCGTGACGCCTGGAGAGGCAGCAGTGAGTTCTGCTGGCCAGGGTGCTGGGTGTTGGGTACTGTGGTCCATGGAAAGGCTCCCAGACCTCTGGCTTGGGGGAGGCGTGTGCAGTGGACATGACAGCCAATCTGTTTACCTGTTTGTTTTGTTGTATCTTTGAAAGTCTCCCTATGTTGACAAGGCTTAATTCAGGCTGTGCTCTAGGACTGCAGTCGTGCACTGCCTTGCCTGGTTTGGGGCCTGGGGGGTGGTTTTGACTTTGAGACGGGGTCTCACTCACCATGTGGCCTGGGCTGGCCTCAGACCAAAGATCATCCTGCCTGTCCTGCCTCCCAAGTGTTCTTTATTATTATTATTATTAGATATTTTCTTCATTTACATTTCAAATGCTATCCCCAAAGCCCCCTATACCCTCCCCCTCCCCAACCCACCCACTCCCGCTTCCTGGTCCTAGCATTCCCCTGTACCTGGGGCACATGATCTTTGCAAGACCAAGGGCCTCTCTTCACATTGATGGCCAACTAGGCCATCCTTTGCTACATATGCAACTAGAGACAGCTCTTGGGGTACTGGTTAGTTCATAGTGTTCCTCCTGTAGGGTTGCAGATCCCCTCCCCCCAAGTGTTCGTTTTATAGACACCTACCACCACACCCAGTAGCTGCTGGGTATTGTCGTTATTGCATTTGTGTGTGTGTGTGTGTGTGTGTGTGTGTGTGTGTGTGTGTGTTCATGTTCTTGCACATAGGTAGACATCTAAGAACTGCTTATTGAAGTCAGTTCTCTCCATCCAGCATTTGTGTCCTGAGAATCGAGCTCAGGTTGTTGGGTTTGGTGGTAAGCAGCTTTACCTGCTGAGCCACCTAGCCTGTCCTTGAGTTTTGTTTCTGCTAAGCTTTAGGAGGCAGGTCTCACTTTGTGGCCCTGATTGGCCTAGAACTGACTCTGCTGACCAGGCTGGCCTCAAACACACAAAAGCAGTTTACCTGTTCCTATCTCCCAAGTGCTGGAACTGGATAAGCGTTTGGGATCTGGGCATCACAGCTGTATCAGAATGCCGGAAGCCTCAGTAAGGCAGGGAGAGTGCCATGAGGTCGATGCTAACCTGGGCTACACAATAAGATCCTATCTCAAAACAAAACAAGTGGTAGTAGACTTTTAATTTAAAGCAGTTTCGATTCACTAAACTCTTAGCATTTGTGTGACTTTGACCTTTTGGAATACTAGAGTCTTCAGAACATGGTGAGTCTGCCTTCCTGAGAATCCTGGCTTCTGCTGGAGAAATAAATGTTCATTTATGGAGACACTATCCTGCATCGCTCTCCAGGGCCCTGAACAAGGCAAGGGGACATGCAGTCACACACATATCATGGAGTCCAGTTGCCAGGACTGTACTGGGGTTTCCTGAAAAGGAAAGGGACCTTCAGGCCCTTAGAGTAGAACATGAAGGGCTTCCTGTTGCTTAATCAATTGAAATGACCCAGAATACAAGCATGGATTAGCATGTGCCTCTAGATTAGGGCTAATCAGGGGCAGGCTGAGCAGATGGAGGGGCAGCCCTGGCCTGATTACTGAGCTTCAGCATTTAATCATCTCTCTTCCAAGGGCAGCCGCCCGACTTAGTGCGTACTGGGTTTCAAAGCCTTCAGTCCCTCCCCCGTGCCATGGACATAAAGGCTGCTAGGTCAGACAGAGACACAGAGGAGGTTTAATCTAATCCCATGTCAAAATGCCTGCATGGGTGTTTTTGTGAGAGAGATCTTAAAATGCCTACATTAAGATGGTGATGCGTTTATTTAAGGTGGGTGTCTGCTGAAAGGATGTAGAAGAGGCATCTGAGGTTGTCAGTAACCCCACTGATAGAGTTTCTCTCTTTGAAAAGCCTTTACGATGTATAGTAATTGTCACAGTCACTCACACTGAGACAGCTTTGTGCAGAAGTCATTTTGTAACTCCATACAACTGAGGCCAAATTTGCTTCTTCCCTGAGTTATGTGAAATACACAAAATGCAATCTGCCAAAAAAAAAATTATTTGGATAGGTCTTGGGTGTGGTATTTTTTTTACTTTGTTTTTATTTTAGGAGAAGG
This sequence comes from Mus pahari, assembly GCF_900095145.1. Classification (NCBI taxonomy): domain Eukaryota; kingdom Metazoa; phylum Chordata; class Mammalia; order Rodentia; family Muridae; genus Mus; species Mus pahari. The sequence goes on from NC_034591.1 coordinate 49,683,877, forward strand.
TGTCTCCCTGTTTAGCCCAGGCTGGCCGTGGAGTTACGGCAGCTCTCCTGACTGCTGAGGTTACAGGCTTGAGCCACCACCTTTAACAGTGACTAGATGTTTGAGTTCTCATTTATGAGTGTGGAGAATGTGTTGAGCTCAGTGATAGGCTCTGTCCCTTTGCAATGGAGGTGGAAATACAATGCAAACAGTGACATTGTGTAAGGACCATTCCTCTGTAGAGGTCTGGGCAAAGTGCCATGAGGCTACCAGGGAACAGGACCCAAATCATTGGAGGACAGAGACTTGGAGAACCAGAGGACAAGCCAAAGACAGTTGCTGCAAAAGGCCTGGTGCAGACAAGCATGGTGGAGAACCTCAAGTGCATCCTAGCTCTTGGCAGGAGGATCACAGGTTCAAAGCCAGCCTATGCTCCATGTTCAGACCCTGCCTCAAAAGGAGAAAATAGATGAGAACAAACCATGAGAGCCTTGACCACCACGCCAAAGCATCTTTCTGATATTAACATGATGGTGTCTCAGTGTGAGACCAAAGGACTAAGTAAGCAATGTATAAATAAAACTAATTTTTGTGGCAAGGGAGGGTGAACGGAGAGAATTGCTTCAGCACTTGATTTGCAGTGGTTTAGAAGAAACCAGACCACCTTCACCCTGAAGCCTCAACCTCCTGTCCTTTTCCAGTCCTCTGCCAGCTTTCCCCATCCAACAAGAATATTTTCCTCAGCCCTAGCCTCTCAAGGAGGCTGTACTGCCCAGCCTGTGTTGTGCTAGCATGCCCTTGTAAGTGGGGTTTCAAAATGTCTGTCATCAAAACAAGCCTGTTTCATGTTCTACCATCAAATGCATATCCCTAAGGTGACAAAACTGACTCTTGAAAAATGCTCTCACACAGTCAAGACTGAAATCATATTTTCTTTTGCATTAATTTCCTTTGGATTAGCACACATACACACACACACTTTGGGCAGGCGCACACACGTGCATAAATGCATGCCACCAAGTAAGTGTGTGTGATGGTCAGGAGGCAACTTTTGGGAGTCACTGCTCTCCATTCACCAATGGGTCCTGGGCATTGAACTTAGGTCATCAGGATTGCATCCACCAGGCCTTCTCTCTCTTTTCTTTTTTTTGTTTTTTTGTTTTTCGACACAGGGTTTCTCTGTGTAGCCCTGGCTGTCCTGGAACTCACTTGGTAGACCAGGGTGGCCTCGAACTCAGAAATCCGCCTGCCTCTGCCTCCCGAGTGCTGGGATTAAAGGTGTGCGCCACCAGGCCCGGCTGCTTCTCTCTCTTTTCTTTTGGAAACAAGGTCTCACTCACTATTTGCCCTTGCTGGCCTAGAACTCTCCTCCCTGTGTAGATAAGGTTTACCTTAAACTCACAGAGATCCTGACTGCCTCTTCTTCCGAGCGCTCCCTCAACGTTCAACCAGTTGTTTCCAGCTTTAATCCTTCTGGTGGCTCCTGGTGCTCAGGCCCAGTCCTGCCCCTGGTCTTGCTCCCATTGTCTCTGTTCAGGGTCTCCAGAACCTGTTCTTGAGATTCCTGTGCTAATAGCACTTTTCTGAGAGAAAGTGTGCGTGGGCAGCTAAAGTTTGAGCCATAGCTGAAGTTGTGTCAGGTGTAATTCCTATAGATCATCTTAGCTGGGTGTAGAATTCCAGGCTGAAAGCGATTCGGGGACGCTTGAACCGGGATGCCTGAAAGCATGGCTCCATCATTTTAGCTTCTAGGTTTGCCATGACATCTAGTATTGTTCTCATGTCCAGTATTTTGCATATGCTCCCAACCTCTGCTTCTTTCTTCCTAGAATCTTTCAGGCTCTTCGCAGTCTCCCTTGTACCCTGAGATGTGTCTGGATCTCTTGCTGTCCATTGTGCCTAGAGCATCAAGTGGCCTTTTCCATGCCAGACTTGCTTTTCAGTAATAGAAGTTTGCTCATGTGTCTTATTTCTAATCTTGTGCGTCTAATTTCCCTACTTTTCTAATCTTTTCTAGTCTCTGGAATTTTTTTTTCTTGTTATATTATAACCTTTGCAATGTGTTTCATTTATTGCACTTTTTTATTTTTAAATTACTCGCAAATAGTTTTCTTTTCTAGTTGGTTGTAGGATTGTGGGGTTCCCCAGAGTGTTGTTGCTGCCACTGCTGTTTTTATGGGAGAGGATCGGTCTCTGTGGTTCACATTAGTTTCAAACTCACTGTTGTCCTGTCTTAGCCTTCCTGGGTGCTGGGATTAGAGACATAACCCTATCACAAGTTTGGGAGTTAGAAGTCTGATTGATTGGTGGGTGGTTTGGGGGCTGCTGTTATTTGTGGTGTTAGAGCCTCATACATGCCAGACAAGACTTTTTCCACTGAGCTAGACTTCCAGCTCTTTATTTTGTATTTCTGAAATGAAGTCCCTTACGTTATGGCCTACGTTAGCCTGAAACTCCCGAGCTCAGGGAATTCTGTCTCAAATTCCCACTAAAGGTGTGTATAGGTTGGTTGGTTTGTGACTGTGTGTGTGTGTGTTGGGTTTTTATATGGATTTAATATAATGCATACCATATAAAATCCCATTTTAAGAAAAGACTCGGAGGCTACCAGACTTTGCCAGCCTTTGTTTTGTTTGTTTTGTTTTCTCCCTAAGTTGTCTACATTGTCCTTGTGTGGTTCTGTGCCCCCTTAAGAGTGGCACACTAGAATGCTGCTTGTTCAGGGACAGAGCTAGGCGACTTATGGATATTAGAGCTAGTTAGTATTAGAACAGGCCATTCCACTCACCTTATTTCACTATTAGTGGGTGTTTGGGGTAGAGTGGGGCTGTTAAGGTTTGGGGCTCCTACCTCCTAACCCAGGCAGCTAAATACTAGTTTTCCACTGTTATTGGCTGCCTCTGTCTACCTGAAAGATCCAGGCCCCCGCGCCCTGAGTCCCTTTGGGCAGGAGTTACCGCTTTCACTTCACTGACAATCAGACTAGTTTTGGTTGGTGGCTTGCAAAGCACAGCCCTTCCCTGTCCATTGTAAGTCTACTTCCAGCAAGAAAACGGGCGGTGGATGCACATGAGTCTTTGGCCCAAGTGAACCGGAAATGGATCACTCTACCCCAGCATTCCACGTGCTGTATAGTGGTGCTGGGCTGCATTTGTTTAGTCATTGCTCTTAGCTGATCCTAAACTGTGTTTTTTTCATTTATACCAGTCTGTGAAATCCTAAAATTTGGAGACAAATAGGCTTATTTGATTCAATTCTTTTTCACGTTTAACTCTGGGGGGGGGGGGACAAAAAACAAAAACTCATAGGTGGACCAGACAACAGGGCGGAAGGCAGAGGTTTGATTTTTGGTGTTGTTTCTTTTCCAGCTGATAGAAGCTTGAACTTAAGCCGGGTGTGGTGGCGCACGCCTTTAATCCCAGCACTTGGGAGGCAGAGGCAGGCGGATTTCTGAGTTCCAGGACAGCCAGGACTACACAGAGAAACCCTGTCTCGGAAAAAAAAAAAAAAAAAGAAGCTTGAACTTGGGCAGCTAGCGGGCTCAGAGAGACCAGCACTATAGGCCAGGAGCAGAGTGGGTGACATACTGCTGGCAGCAGGGCTGGCTGGCAGGGTGGGGAGACTCACATCTTCCTAAAGATGGAGGCTGCCAAGGTCTCGGTGGAAGTGTGTTCAGTGTTCCCACACTCCTTTCCCGGGAGTCTAAGAACTAAAATGAAGTGAGGGGAGAGATTTACACCCAGCGCAAAGCACACACCCAGAGTCTGAGCTCTTGGGAGGCTAAGGCCAAGGGAGCAAAAGCTCAAGGCCAACCTGGCTGCGCAACAAGACCTTGTCTCTAAAAAGAAAGGAAAAAAAAAGTTGAGACTTCTTTCTCTCTGCCTGGGAAGCAGGTAAGTCATTGACCTGGGGCTGGCAGGCAGTGATGCCCTGAAGGACCAGAGCCAGTTGCCCGAGCCAGCACCTGGGTCCTGAGCTTGGGCCCCACCAATGGTCTTGCTTTGTCTCTCCAGGCCTGGTCCAGATCCCTGTGAGCATGTACCAGACTGTGGTAACCAGCCTCGCCCAGGGCAACGGGCCGGTGCAGGTGGCCATGGCGCCAGTGACCACCAGGATATCGGACAGCGCAGTCACCATGGATGGCCAGGCTGTGGAGGTGGTGACGTTGGAACAGTAGCATGGAGCTCTATCATGGCATCATTTTCTAGTCTACTTCAGAATTTTTTACATGTTTGCAGAGGTGCAATCAAATGGAATTAAGTCTCTCGACTTGGAAAGAAAGTTTTGGTAACCTTTTTTTAAGAAGGAAGAAGGCAGCAGATTTTGGAATCACATTTTTTTAAAGCACCACTTCTGGGATCTGGTGGAGTGAGAAACGCCACCGATTTCACTGTCCCAAAAAGCCAAATTGTGGCCAGACTTTGTGCAGAAATGTGTGTATACTTACGTGTGTGTACGTGTGAGTGTGAATATATGTATATGTGTACATATGGACATACACATTTACATATATGTATAAAGTATATATGTACATACATATATATGTATGAAACCCGCATGGAATTGCCTGTATGAAATCAAGGTGAACTGTGGGAACAAGAACCCGCCCAGTTTAGTGGGTGGTAGGGTACACGACCAGACACAGTCACCTGGTTTTCGTTCATACCAGGGTCATGCATTGAGCTACTGACAGACTCAGGCGGAGGGGACCACGTCCTTCACCAAAGCTGCCTCCCAGTGGCTGCCTAGACCTCTGCTACATTCACCGAAGGAAGGAAGACCCAGGACACAGCGTGGTCCAGAGAGTGCTTATGAAGTCCAGGGACCCGCGCTTCGCCAGCAGAGACTCTTCAGCTGGCTCAGGTGCTGACCTTGCCACAGGCAGGTAAATGCCCTGCAGGCTCCTGGCAGGGACAAGAAATCGTTCCTCAACCTCCATCTTCTCCCTTCCCAGGAACCCTCAGTCTCATGTCTATTCAAGAGTTGCTTGGTTGTAAGGTCAGTCCTGTTACAAACTGAAGGTGACAGAAGTGTTAAGGGTCTAAGGAGTGTTCATGGAGCAAGCGGGTGTAAGTGCAGGGTGTGTGTGTGTGTGTGTGTGTGTGTGATGGAGAAAATGGAAAGATTATAGGAGAGCAAAAAAGGAAGGAGGGAGAAAACTCTTCATAAATCAGGGTGCACCGTGGGAACCGTGTTCTCCAGCTGTCTGCAGCTGTATTTCAGCAGAGACTGCCTCACGCAAGACCTCTGCGCGAAGGCTGGCCGTCATAGATGTGTCAGAAGACTCTGTGAGGACTTTCCCCAGGCACATCCTGGCGGCACGGGCCTGGGACAGCTTTCCTGCTCACAGTGTGGCTTGCACTGAGCAGTTGTCACTGTGAGCTTCTGTGCTTTCTAGCCACAAGCCCTGAGTCGCCCGTGGCTCACTCATCTGATGTCTTGACAAGCCAAATGTCCGCTCCTGGCGTGCAGGAACTCTTCCTCCTTCCTGCCAGTCCTCTCCCGTGCGTGATAGTGTATTTAATGTGGTGGTTTTGGTTTTTTTGTTTTTTAATGAGACATTAAAAGATTCTTCATGTCTTGCTCAGCCTTTGAGAAAAGTTTCCAATTCTTATATTTGCTTGTTTTATATAAAACTATACAATGTTCTTTGTATGTTCTTTTCTGTACGTAATAAGGGTGGAGCGGGAAATTTACATATAAATGTCCTGGTTCTACAATTTGTTACTTTTTTTCTTTTTTAAACTGTGAAGCTGTCCGGGGCTTTAAGGTCCCTGTTCCTTTGTGGTGAAATAAACCTCCTGATAGTTTGAGAAATTGCCAAGAAGATAAAAACAAGGTCCCAGCAACAGAGCATGGAATCTGTGGTGTTCTCCATTCTGTCTAAACTGCCTCATTCAATAAATAGTTTAATGTGGCGACAAAAAGTGCCCCTCTCTCTAGCAGCCTTGGCCACTTGGGCTACAGGACTCTTTTAGGCTGTGGCTCATTGTCCTTTACAAAAGACATGCACTAGAGGTCTCTAGACTGGACCACTAGGAACCCCAGGAGGGAGGAGAACTGTCCGCTCCCGAGTGCTGGGTGAATGAACACCAGCAGGCCTGATGAAGTCTGTCTTCTGTATCCTGACTCTCAGGGACAGTCGCATTTCAGAAAGCCTCAAGGAGGTCTGAAGGCTCTACTCTGGAATCTGATTTAGGTGTTTATTTGGCACCATATTAAAAGGCCTTGGTGACCCCTGCATCTTAAAAGGGTTTCCCGAGTGAGTGTGTTTGATGCAGGAAATGTCTTCAGAGCAGAAGGTCCAAGCCCTGCCTCGCTATCTACATCCTTGTTTCTTGGTTTCTCACATGCCACACTCACTGATTTAATGTGTGTCACAGCTGGACCACACCACGCCCTAACTCAGGCCCTTCCTGCAGCCTCTGCGTCTCCTCACTCACGAGCTGTACCTCGTCTTCCCCTTGAGTGCCTTTTTCTGCCATTTTTGTTTGTAGATGTCTCAGTGAGTCTCCGGCTGATAGGATTATAGTCATCGAATGAGGATGTGGTTTCCCTTGGGGCTCAGCCTTGTCTCAGTACTGTCAAATACTGGCTTCTGTCCCTTCTTATACACATGGTACACCGCGCCATCCATGTTCACCAAGGAGGATGTGCCAGGAAGGAGTGACTGAGGCTGCACAGAGCAAGGCTTCTCTAGAGACCCGCCTACTCAGCCTTCCCGGGATGCTTGCTGTTAGCTCCTGCAGTTTACAAGCCAGACCCAGACAGTGCCTTCCCAAGAGCTTGTGAGCACTGGCTTCCAAGGGGCTGGCGCCAAGCTTCTCTGTCACTTCTTCCTAAGCAGGTGACCAGGGGGAGCCAGCTAAGTCCAGTGAGTGAGAGAAGCAGTGGGGTAGAGGTGGGCATGAGACAAAGTGGCAAACAGCTATCTGATGGGCACTTCTCCCAAAGACATGGGCTTCACTGCCTTCAAAATTCCCAGCAGATGGGAGAAGTCAGGTTTTTATTTGAAATCTGATTTTATTAACAACATAAAACATTCAGGCACACCAAACTATCTTGTCAATTAGATCTGACCTATTACCTTAGATTCATGAATACTAGCGTGTCCCAGGTAAATGAAGTTTGGCATGATCCTGTGCGGTGGCTTGGCAGGCAGAAAGCCTCATGACCAGAGTTTAATTCCTGAAGCTCACACAGGATGGAACTGATTCTCTGGGGTTGTCCTCTGACCTCTTCTACATATGCGGCGTGGTACTTGTACACACGCACATGTGCATACAAGCACAAATGAATAGATGGTTTTTTAAAACTTGGCAGTTCTCTGAGAAGGAAGAGCAAGGCTAGGGCTGTAGCGCAGGGACAGAGCGCTCCCCCTGGCATGCTCAAGTAAAAGAGAAGACCTTGGGCAGGTACCTACAGCTCCCTGTGTATGGTGCGGAGCAGTATAAGCGCAGTAGATCCAAGGATCCGCAATGTAGCTCACCACTGGGCTCATAGAAGCCTGTCAGTCTAGGAATGCTTGGTGACCTTGCAGCTCAAGGTGTCCCCTGGTGGTGCTGTGACTCCTGGAGTCACCTACACTCCCATCACCAATCTAAGGAGATCTCTGGAAGAATAGCTCAGGCACAACCCAGGGTAGGTGGGTGCTAGACTCATCAAGAAGAAACCTAGCTTGATTGTAGAGCAGGATCCATCCCCATACACACTCCCACCCTGCCCTCACAGTAAGAGGAACTGTGTTACAGGGTCCAAGCCTTAGGAGGGCTGAGAACCACTGGGCTAGTGGCAGCAGGAGGAAGGGGGTAGGATAGAGCAGGGCTGAGTGCACGGAAGCAAAGTGGAGGCTGGAGGCTCTCCACCTCACTCAGAGCCACAGCTCCCTCATAGGCGCCCCTCCCTCCTGAAGATCTTTGAGCTCTTTGCTAGCTTTGTGTGTGTGTGTGTGTGTGTGTGTGTGCGCGCGCGCGCGCGTGCCTATAATGTAATTCTCCAGAGTGGGGAGAGGAGAAGGGGCTTATCCTCTGCAGAGATGGGGTGGGGGAACCCTGTCCATGGGCACTCCTAGCTCTGGCTTTCCCACAATTAGAGAATTCCTATAGCAATCATAGTAACCGGTCCTTAGGCTGCCCTCCAATTGAGGCTGTGTGAAGCGCCATCATCCTGAGCAACGAAGAACAAAGAAGCCAAGTTACCTGACCAAGTTCCCCGTCAGCAAGAACCAGAACCAGGACACCAACCTGGGCAGACAAGCCTAGGACCTGTTCATAATGCTCAAGGTGGGGAAGTGTGGGGCGCAGAACATTCGGTTTTACTTTTAAGTAGCTTAGCTGTTTGGGGGTGGGGTGTAGATGCTCTACCCAAGATTTAATGCACTTGCAGATGAAATTGCAAGGGTAGAATGTATTGTAGATCACCTGCCTAGCATTTGCAAGGCCCCAAGTTCAATACCCAGCACAGCCATCAGAGGGAGGGCTGTTGTCGAATTAACCAAGTGTGATGGCCCACACACATAATCACTTGGGAAGTTGATGCAGAATTGCCAGGAGAAGACAGTTTGGGTGCGATATTTCCACGCTAGCCTGCCCTGCAGAGTAAAAAGCCTTCTCAAAATGTCATTAAGTAATTCACTGGTTCTCAACATTTTTTCTGAATTTATGTATACCCTTGAAGAAATGAATAGTGAGCATGGTGGCACACACTTTTGCTCTCAGCATTCTGGAGGCAGAGGCAGGGGGAATCTTTGTGAGTTTAAAGCCAGCCTGGTCTAGTTCCAAGATAGCCAGGGCTATGGAGAGAGACCCTGTCTCAAAACAAAACAAAACAAAAACAGGCTACTAAGGACAGTCTGAACTACACTGAGACCTTGTCTCAAAAACCAAAGATGCTAACAGTTAAAAGTTACTAAGTAATGGAGCTGCAGAGATAGCTAAGCCACTAAGAGCACTGGCTGCTCTTCCAGAGGTCCCAAGGTTCAGTTCCCAGCACCCACATGGTAACTCACAACTGTCTGTAATTCCAGTTCCAAGGGATCTAACATCTTCATCCAGACATAAAGCAGGCAAAAAACACCAGTGCACATGAAATTAATCATAAAAAATGTTAACTAACTGAAATGTTTTTAAAAGGGAGGGGGAGGGGCCTGGTCAGTGGTGTGACACACCTTTTCCAGCACTCAGGAGGCAGACGATCTGAGTTCCAGGCCAGCCAGCTTTACAGAGCTAATTCCAGAACAGCCAAGGCTATACAAAGAAACCCTGTTCTAAGAAAAAAGTTCCTAGGTATTAAAGGGCTCTGCACTGTTGTCAAAGGCCTTATACCCAGACTCTTAACTTACTCTCCAGCCTGTAAGGAGGCCCAGCTTACAGCTGTGGCAATGGGGACTCAGCAACTTCCCCCAAGTCCATGTGTGTCTGACTGTCCCCAGCAGCCTTATGGTGTATGCTGGCCCTCAGAGGTCACCCAAAACAAAAGCTACACTAGGTTCTTGTATAAAACCTGTTTGCTTGCCTTTTAACTTTGAGGCAGGGTCTCTGTATAGCCCAGGCTAGCCTAGAACTTGCTTTGTAGACCAGGGGTGTCTTGAGCTCGCTCAGCCTCTCCTGTCCATCGTCAGCCTTTCATCACGAGCTCTGGCACACACATGCACAGACTCATGCCTCAGCAGGAGCTGGATCCAGTACACTTAGTTTCCAGTGGGCTCCTAATCACACAATAAAGGAGCCCCAACCAACCAGTTTTCTTTAACATTTTCCCACAGAACAAACAGAAAAGCAGTGGTAACACTGTTCAGTAATTTCATGTAAAAAACAAAAAACAAAAAAAAAAACATTGATTTAATTCATAATCCTGCAAGGTCCAAGAGGCCTTGTTGCAACCTAGCAGATGCGCCAAAACCCACTTAAGCCACAAAACTGAAGAGGCATCAAGCAAGGAGGCCAAGCGAGTCTGGACAGCCATTGGATTGTGAGGTCAGCTGGGTCTGGGACCTGGGTGGAAGGCAGGGTTAGCTTTGAGGACAACCTTAGGAGAGGCTAGAGAGATGGCTCAGCAGTTAGAAGTGCTTACTGTTCATGCAGAGGTTCAATTACAGGGCTACAATTGCCTGCAAGTCCTGCTCTGGGGTAGACACACACACAAATACAAATAAAATAAAATTGTATTTGTTGTTGCTGTTGTTTTTGAAAGGCCTAACCAGAGGCCGGGAAAGGCCCAGGGCCACCAGCAGGAGTCACTTCCAAAGCTCTTCCCCAGCTGTGACTAAGCTGGTTCCTGTCCTGGCATTACAGCTGGAGAGCACTCTGCAGTGGGCCAGGGTAGTTCCTCTGCCAAGCACTCAGCCTGGCTTCAGTGTCCCCTTGTCTGATCAGGCTCAACACCGGCACAGGCCCTGCCATCCAGCTAAGACAGGACAGGATGCCAGGACCGTCTCGTGTGAAGGGTTGAACCCTGCCGGTGGCCAGGCCTCTTCATCCCATCGCTACAGTTGGAGGCTTCAGGTGAGCTCAGCGGCCGGCTGGGAAGCCTGTCTCTGTTACGTGCCCACTGTGACCTGATCTGTGGTGACCTGTAGCTCACACCCAGGAGCAGACAGCTTTCATGGACAGGAGCACCAGGGAGCATGGAGCTTGATAACCCAGCCAGAGCCTGTGTGCTCTATCATCAGTAACTCGGGGTGGCCTTTGTAACAGTGTGCCACGTTAGCTAACCTCTTACATTTTACTGACAGGAAGGCTCATCTCACCGTGTACTGTTGAGCACAGCCCTTGGTGCTTGGTAAAGGTATTCACCCATCACAACCCAATTTTAGAACAGTTTTATTTTTCCAGTAAGAGGTTACTTTTAAATACTTAAAAAAAAAAAATGGCTTGAAGCAGGTTCCATAAAAGATGTATACAATGACGTTTAAAAGGGTACATGTGAGCGAGAAGCCAAGGTCCAGCGGAGGCCACACATTTGCCAGCTTGGGTCAACCTGGGTGGAATAATGGTCCCATTAACTCTGGCCAAATAAATGGTGTCGCTGCTGGTTCAAACAAGACAGGAAACATTTTAACAAAAATCAAACAAAAACTCCCTTGCAAAGATAATCTGAGAAAGGCTAAACTCCCAAGATGTCTAAAAGTGCCTGTTCCCAGGTTGTAACTCTGGGGGCAAGGCTGAAGGGGACAAAGATGGTGAGCCAGGCAGCTGGTCCTTCTGAAATGGTGGCCACAAGAAATGTGTGTGTGTGTGTGTG
>NC_034591.1:49695171-49730318 GCF_900095145.1 Mus pahari
GGTTGGGGTTCCTCCTTTGCCGGGAGATGCGGTGAAGGCAAAAAGATCTTCCTGTATTGGAGCGCAGATTCTCAGGAGACACACCAACCTAGAAGCAGACACAACAGAACCTGTGTACATCTTGGGTACATCTAAGACCCTGGAGAAAGTCAGCACTGTTCTTTCCTGTGGTCTTAGTGAAGTGCTTAAAGATTTCCCCCATCCCTTTCCCTCCCTTGCCAATGCTGGAGGTTCTGGACCAAGATGAGACCCAGCCGTGCCTTGCACCCAACACTCCAGGACCTGCCGTCCTTGAAGGACACTCAGTGTGATGAACTTTAGTTTGAGACTGAAGCTCTCAGGTGGACAGACTGGATGGTGGGATGTATTTACAGTTGTGGAATTCACTCCCAACGCCCTTAAGGAGACAAGAAGAGAGTCAGTCAAGCATCACAAAACAGTTTCTGCAAGAAAAAACACCCCCAATTCAAATTCAGACCAAGATGCCTTTTCAGCCCTTAAATCCAAGGCACCTAGGGTAACAAGCCTCCTTTCAACACAATTGAGTCTGCTCTCCAGAAAAGACAAGCCTGCCCCACCCCACCCCATCCTGTGAACGCAGGGGGTACCTGCCGCTCCTCCCCCAGTCTCCAATGACAGTCGACCTTCCTCTTCTGGTCCTGTGCCCCCCACTGCCCATCAGGACAGATGTAGGGGCTGGGGGAGCATGTTCAGGAGAGTTCTGGGCATGAGCTCTGCCTGGGAAGCCTTTATAGCTGCCTCTACCACCAGCCACCCCTGGGCCTGCTGATCTGGCAACTGGCACAGCCACTGCATAGGGAAGCCTTCATTCTGGGAAGATCTGGATCATGCCAATACCTGAGATAGAGCTTCCAGAACCCATATCCAGGACAAGCTCCTATCTAGGATGAACCCACTTTCAAATAGAGGATCAGCTCACAGCATCTGCAGTGTGGAAAAAAAAAAAAAAAAAAAAAAGACATCTATTTTGAAAGCACCGTGCTTTCTGTGAGAATTTCTCCTCCCCACAGCACTTGCACACATTTAGGGGACAAGCTAGCTGGATGGTACCTGGGGCACAGCTGTGGAGCCTGGGAGCGAAGACCCAAACAGTTCTGATGTCACCAAGTCTCAGCTGATACAGCTCCTCAATGAGACCAGGAATCCACTGCGACCCCCAGCCCTTGGCAAGGTTGGAGGAACTTAGTCATCCTTGTAAAGACAGGGGCCCAGCCACCAGCGAGCATGACCTGGGGTGCAGAGGGGCCGCCTGAAGCGATTGTAAAAGACCTCCACTTTCCATCTTTTCTAGGTAAGCTTTTCCTGGAGATGGCTGACTTGTCTCTAAAGACAGAATACATGTCCATTTCCAGAACAGCTCTCGTCACAGAACTCAAAAGCTGAGATGTATGGTTCTTTTTTTTTTTTTTTTTTTTCCTGTGCTGGCGCTTAAACCCATGACCTCATCCGACTAGGCAAATTCTACCACAGAGCCACACCTCCAAAGCCAGAAGATATTTTTAAACATCTCTTTAAATGTACAACAATTAAGTTAGTGACCCACAACAGTCCCCAGGTACCCACGCTGCCACTGGTCTGGTCCAAATCAAAAGCACGCTCTGAAGGTGGCAGGATCTTACAAGGCACAGGGATGGTCCACCTCCTCTAGTCCTGTCCCCAGTGGGGGGCAGAGGACCTAAGTCACCAGGTCTCCTGGAGACCTTCAGCAGTTCATCTCTGAATCTCAAGGTCCTGCCCTTGTGCAATTGATTTTCTTCTCCGCTAACTGGCGCACATTTTTGCTCTCAGGTATCAGCTTGCTGGCTGTAACCCAGCAGCCTGTGCCATTTCCCACCCTCAGCTGACTTTTTTTTTTTTTTTTTTTCAAGATAGGGTTTCTCTGTATAGCCCTGGGTGTCCTGGAACTAACTCACTTTTGTTCTAGGCTGGCCTCGAACTCAGAAACCTGCCTGCCTCTGCCTCCTGAGTGTTGGGATTAAAGGCGTGCGCCACATGCCCGGCTCTCAGCTGATATTTTAAAAATACAAAACCAAAAAAACAAGGCCTCACTCTGTAGTCCAGGCTGTCTGGAACATAAAATCCTCCTGCCTCAGCCTACGAGGTGCTAGATTCCAAGTCTGCCAATGTGCCTGGCTACTAACGGAGTCAGATTATCAGATTATAATATTATAGGATGCTGATCCACATCCTCGGCCTCTGCCATGATGCCAATGGCTCCTCCCCTGTAGTCAAGACAATGGACATGTCTCCAGGTACCATTGCACATCCTTAAGAAAGGGTAAAACTCATTTCCAGCGATGTACTGTCCCATGCCAGCCTGGTGCTCTATCACAGTGCCAAATGGGGGGGTAACAGACTCGGCCCCATTCCACAGCAACATCCTGTGGCTATGCAGTCACGTGGCCGTCAGCTGCCCCTCCTGCAGCCTTCTATCCTCTCTCTCCTCTAAGGCCCAATTTGGGTACTGCCTAAACTCGGGAGCCATAGGACCAGACCAGCCCCAAGGTGCTGAGCCTGTCTGTCCTTGGCTCCCTTGCCCCATGTCCTCCTTTGTAACCCCTTGACCTACCTTCCCAGCCCAGCTAAGTGTAGCAGAAGGCCCACAGCAATGCTGTGAGCATTACAAGCCCAGTGTATGCTCACTCAGCTGCAGCAGGCCAGGCAGAGCCTTCCCTGGTGCCAGGCCCCAGCTTCCTAATCTGGAAGGCTGCTCAGCCCTCATGTTAGACTCACCTGCCAGCCCTGGCCCCGGGACACAACTTGCTTTTGGAAGGTCAAAGCCAAGAAGGCTTTCCTGTGGGGCCCAAGGGAAACCCAACCATGATAAACGCCTTGGTCTATGGGAACCAGAGCTTAAGAAATGAGCAGGTCGTGGGAGTATCTGAGATCATGGACTGGGAGCTGAGGTGGACACCCAAGTTTGTGAGGTCCCAGGGCCTCGTTCATAAAGCTTGGACCAGACAAAGCATGAATGTGAGAGGAAACTCCCATCAGTTGAGTGCTGGCCTAGCACACACAGACTTGAGGTACCACAGAAACTGGGGGTGATGACTCATTCTGCTAGCTGCAGCACTGGGAGGTAGAGGAAGGAGAATCAGAAGTTCAAAGCCATCCTTGGCTTCAATGAGCTCAACACCAGGCTCAACTAGGTGAGACAGTCTAAAAATAAGTTGAATGGGGGAGGGGCGCTGGGAAGCGGACAGTGAACTGCCAAGCAGTGTGTGCAAGCAGCATGCAAGGTTTAAAAAAACCAAAGTCGGCACTGCCTTTGCAACCCAAGCAGAACCTCGAAGCCTGCCATCCAGCCAGGCTAGCCAGTGAGTGCCACAGTCCGTGAGATCCTGTCTCAAAACAAAGGCCACCATGAAGGTGCAGTGGGCAAAGCTTGACAACGGGTCTAACAACCCGAGTTTGATCCCCAGAACCCACTGGTAACTCAGACTTCCACGGGTGGACCACGGTACCCTCCCCCAAATTAACAAATTCTCTAAAAACCTAGAGAAAGGAAGAGCGCAGTGAGGGATGGAGGGAGACACTCCACACATACCCATACTACACCAAAGTCGGAACTGACACCACCTGGCCCACTCCTGGCCTTTGGGGGTGGGGATGGGGTGGGCGTAGAACCGTCCCACCCACCATGATTTCAGCAGGAGTGTTGAGGCTCCGGAGATGTGGGGTGCACCTGACCCCAGCCTGGGGAAAGAGCCCTGAACCGCAAGCACCTTAGTGAGGAGAGTCTCGGAGGGAAGACAGCACAGGACATCAGAGCCCAGGGCATGGGGGTGGGCGGGGCTGCTGAGATCAGCTTAGGGGACAGTTAGAATGGAAGCCCAGAGGGGAGGTAGTGATTACCCTGGGAGTACACTCTGTGGGCACCTCCCCACCCCAAAAGGCCACAGCTGTTGGGATAGGGCAGGACTGCCTGCCAGCTATTAGGCCACCGCCCAGCCCCCTTCTGGTAAAGCTCACAGCCTTCAGTTTCTTGCTGTCTTGGTCTGAGGCCCTACTGCAGCCCAGCTTCGCTCACCTGCGCCCTTCCCAGCACACAGCAGATAGTCCACGGCCAGTACTTCTGTTTTGTTTGGTTTCTTTTTTGTTTTTGTTTTTTGGGTTTTGGGAACTTACTCTGTAGACCAGGCTGGCCTCAAACTCAGAAATCTGCCTGCCTCTGTCTCCCGCATGCTAGGATTAAAGGCATGTGCCATCAGAACCCAGCCTGTTTTGTTTTGAAGGCAGGGTCTTGCTATGTAGCTTAGGATGGCTTGGAACTTCTTGTATACGTCTTGAGCCTATGGCAGTCAGCCTCCACTGCCTTGGGAATCCTGGGGCCACGGTTCCATCTGACCCTTTGATTTTCCATTGGACCACAAAAATGCTCTCACAAAACATGCATCTTGCCACATCTTCCCACTGCTTGTTGGGGCTCCCATGGCCTTCAGGTTCAAGAACAAAAATGGCCTATAAACCAGTCAACTGCTTGAGGATGGTGGAACCCATCCTTAACCCCAGCACTCGGGAGGCAAAGGCAGGTGGATCTCTGTGGAGTTTGAAGTCAGCCTGGTCTACAGAATATGTTCCAGGTCAGCTAGGGCTACATAATGCAACCCTGTCCCTAAACAAACAAACACCCCCCCCCCACTTGCCCGATAATACATACCTGCAATGCCAGCACGCGGGAGGTAGAGATAGAGGGGACTCTGGAGTCTGAGCCAGTCTGGGCTATAAGGCTAGACCCTGCCACAAAAATACATACATACATACATACATACATACATACATACATTTAATGAACCTCTAACATTGAACAAATAAATGGAACCCCCTGCAAAAGAGAAGGGAGAAATGGGGTACGGACGTGACAAGAGAATACTGGTAAGATTCTAAAGCTGATGGGCAGCCCGCGTCAGCACAGTATGGTGCCAAAGCTGCCTCTGACGTGTGTATGTTTACCAAGCAGCCCAGCCTCTTCCCACCCATACACTGTGTGCGAGGACAGTGCCCTTCTGCAGTGCTCCCTGCCCCTCCTCTTTGGCCTATCTCTTCCTGGAACCAGCCCCACCTCTGCCCCTCCCCCATCAGCCCTGGGGACTGGACCAACAACGACTGAGAGCAAAGGGGTGAGAAAGGAAGTCCGGTTACAAATAACTGAGGTTCTGGGGTGTCCTCAGAGAAAGGAGAAAGACTTTAACTAAGGTCACACATACAGAAGTGCGTCTGCACGGTCACAAACAATCACAGCTCCCAGGGCAGCTGCCTCGGTTAGCTATAGAGACAGGAAATCAACCCTAGGGCCCAGACTTCCCAAACAGGCCCACCCCAGCAAGCTCCTCCCTCTGGAATAGTCACTCGCCCCAGCTCCAGAGTTGTAGCAACCTGCAGTGTAGCCCGTCAGCACAATCTGATGGCGCCCCTCTGTGAACACAGGCTCAGGTGTCAGCTGCCCACCCACAAAGCAGCGAGCCGGAAGGGCTAGCACAGAGGCCGCAGCTCCAGACGCCAGACGACCTCAACACACCCCGTCCACACGGCAGCCTTCATTCCTTTACCCTTCTAGGGCCTGGGCAAGATTCCTAGATGTCTGTGAGTGGAGAGTATATGCCATCTCCACCCTCACACCCCGGCCAGAAGGGGATCCACCCACACTCTGCACAGACCAGAAGACATTTCCTTGTGGCCTCAGAACCTACCCGAAAAACAGCCCTCGGGGGCTGAGCGGGAGAGGAAAAGCCAGCTCTGTCCCTTCCTCACCAAGCTTAGGATTTCCACCATCCGTCCCTGTGAGGGCCACCCTGGAGCAAGGGTGGACCCCAAGTCCTCTTCAAGGTTCCTGAGCCAGAAGAGGTCGGCTTCCCCAGCTGACTTCATGACTTGTGACCTCAGGGGGGCGCAGGGAAACGTTAAGGGTCACTTCCAGCTGCGCCCACCCTCTGCCACTGCCTGGTGGTCTGGGGACGAGAGTCCCCTCTCCTTCCTGGTGATCGGCAGGTTCCGGCACGGTGCAGACCTTCAGCAGCTCAGCACTTACACCATAGTTGGCAAGTCTAGAACCACCGGGTCCTATTACCTTACCGGTGTGAGTTCTACCATTGCCAAAAACGGTGGGAGGCCTCCGGCAGCCAGACCAGCAAGCCTATGCTGAAGAAGAAGCAGTTAGGGTGGTTTGAGGAGGGCGCTCTTCCCACAGTTAAGACAGAAAGTCCAGACCGTGGTCCTTCAGCCTGTATAGTCCGGTTCCAGTGTAAAACCCCCTCGAGCCCCGCCTCCCCTCCAGCCACCTCCTCCCCTGCTGAGACCCACAGTCCCTGCACCGCCAGGGCATTGAGCAGTGAGGAGCCATAGCCACTGTTCTCAGAGACTGCACCCCAGGCGCCTGGGTCAGGGAGTCCCCTGCTTGGTAACCGAGGAAGAGAGTGGCAGGGAGCCAGCTCGCCATCTACTAAGGGCCCCAGGTGGCATCCTGTTTAATCCCTTCCTGACATTCCCCAGAGCCTAAAGTTCCTCAGCTGTCCCACCCCACCCACAGGGAGGGAGGTAAAAGGTCAATGCATAGATCCCACTTCCTGGTCAAGCCACAGGCAAACCCCTGCCAGGCCTGTGGTCTCCTCCCTGAGGCTGGCAGAGGAAGAACCCTGGGCTAAGACCCTCTCTGGAGAGTCTAGACAGCCATCGCGGGAGTCCAGCAGGGCCAGCCAAGCCAAACAGCTGCATAGCACAGCTGCACAGCATGCTCCCAAGTGCAGAGATCTCCTTACCCATCCCTTCCAAAAAGACACACACCCTGCAGCCTTCGAGGAACCCCAAAGATGGTACGCTTCTTTACTCCTAAACCACCCATGGATTCATTTCCAAAAATCTAGGGGAGCTGCTGGCTAGCAGGGCCAGTGATGGAAATGCCACCATCCCCTCTGCGGGGATGAAGGACCCAAAGATGATGCTTTGGAAGGGCAGAGCTGCAGACGAACCCAGGACACTGAAGCTGGTCACTGCCAGTGGCCTAAGCTTGGGTGCTGAGACGACTCCACTGCCCAGAAAAAATTTTGCTTTATAGCTGGGCCAGAGTTGTAGGCCACACACCTGTGATCCCAGTATTGAATTCAAGGGCTGGGGTGATCTGCTTGGCAAGGAAGCTCCTTGAAACCTTGACCTAGAGTGAGAACCCACTGGGGACACAAGCAGGACCTTGGTTTCTTGGCCATGTACCTCCCAAAGGCAGGCCACACACATTTTTTATCACATTATAAAGTGTTAAAGGAAAGCCACTGGTGGGTTGAGTGGGTCACTCCCTCCACTCCAGTTTGAGTGGGGAGGGTCCTATCCTGTCACCACCCCTAACTGCTCAATCTTGGGCCACACTAGCTAGGCTGGGAGAGAGCAGCCCCGCCTGCCTGCGATCAATGGAGCCAGATCGCATTTCCAAGGGCCAGAGGACTGCAGAGCTGGGGCAGGGACCCGGATAATGGCCTGGATTGAATAAGCAAATGCAGGGATGGGGGAAGGGCGAGAAAGTCTGGAATAATCTACCTCACAGGGACTCTGGAGAGAGGCCGGCCCAGGCAGCCCCAACACCAGGCAACGAGGCAAGGAGCCTACCCAGGAGGCAGCAACTCGGGCACCTAGGAGCCACTGTGCCCGAACAATACAAGGGGGGGGGGAAGGTTCCCAGTGGATTAAACCGCACCAACTGCCCTGGTGTCCACTGAGAGGGTAAGGGTAAATCCTTCCGCAGGATCAGACAGCCAGGAAGAAACTGGTCCTGCCTGACAGGGCGAGCCCTCCTCTCCCTCCTACCATGCCCTCACGGCATGGTCCCCAGGAAGCTGATTTCCTGCGGAGTCCAACCAGCCTCGGGGCCTTCGCTCACCAGCAGTCACTACTATAGGTGAACTTTCACCCAGGGCGAGAACAGGCTAGAGGAGGAGAACCAGAAAGCTATGGCCGGTGGTCATCCTTGGGGAATGCAGGCCCTAGAGGGGTGGAGCCCTGAGCCTGAAAACTATAGAACTGGGGCCACACCAACACCGGTTAGGGAGGTCTCAGCAAAGCCTCCACCAGGGCCAGTGTGAGAGGCAAGACCACTAGGGGTCTAAGGACTGCTTTGGTTAGAGGGACCCAGCTCTGAGTGCCCCAAGTGCTGGAGAGGAAGGAGCAGAGTTGGAGAGCTACAGCCTTAGGGAGGGATTAAAACAGACATAGCCGGAAGCCCCAGAGACAGGGACCAGGCAGGGCCCACAGAGGCAAGACCTGAAACAGAGACCTCACCAGGGTGAGGCTGTGAGGTCTCTTCCTGTCCTTCCTCCCCCCACCCCCACCCCCAAGTGCTCAGATAGCCTTCTGCACGGGGACTTGTAGGAGCCTCCGGTTGGCAGTAGTAGGTATAAATGTCCTCGCTATCCAACACAACCCTCGGGGCACCCAAGCAGGTGGTTCTGGATGCTCAGGCACGTTCCTGATGAGCAGCCAACTGGATTGGTTGATTTCTAACTTCCAGACTCAACTCCACACATTCCCCTGGCCCAGCCCCAGCCCTCTCTAGCTTGGCCACCTAAAATGACTCAGGAACTGGACGGAGTAACTAGCTTTTGCATGAGGTTCCCCTTCCCCAGGGAGAAGCAGTCTCATTAGGGGATGGCCCAGTGACTTCAGATATGATGGCTACCAGATGGTCAGGGGACCAGGTCAGCCAGGGCTTCACCCAAGGGCCTGGCTGGTGCGTGGGCTCTTCTAAGCCTTATGGACCAGGTCCAGGGATGTATGAAGGGTCAGAGCCAAGACTCACCCAGCGCCGGTGTGTGTGTGTGTGTGTGTGTGTGTGTGTGTGTGTGTGGGTGGTGTGTGTGTCACTGGAGGTCAATACGTTGTGGTGACTGAAGAGAGGTAGTGACCCTACTTCACTACTTATGCACCTCCAGCCTCGCTCTTCCCAAGGCCTCTCTTTCCATCTCTAAGATGACTCTTTACAAACTGCAAACCCCATGCAGCTGTTCGAGATCAGAGCTTGCATACACAATGTTACATAACACATATATGGGCAGCTTAGGGTCACTGAGTCACAGGAACTCCAAGGACACGGGAAACCAACACTAGTGGGTGGATGGAAAGGCCACAACTGACCCTTCCAGAACATTCCCAGCCCTCTAATGCCAAACCACACTAGTATCCCTCTCATCAGTGACCTGAGATAAGCCACTGACGGTGGGCTCTAGGGACAGCCACCCTCATAAACCACTCATGCTGAGCACAGGATATCCCATTGTCTAGAATTGCTTCCTTGAAATCCCATAGCTGAAGGCTAGACCCCAAAGAGGTCTCACCTCAAGGAGGAGGAGCCCAGCAGGGCATCACAGAAGCAGGCCCTACAGATGGCGACCCCCACCCCCACCCCAAGCAGCTCCATCTGTTGGCCCAGCTCGGATTGCCCAGCTTCAGCTCCGACTCCACTCTGGCCTCAGGCAGTGTAAGGTGATCTGGCTGTTCACCAGGCTGGGGCTGTACCCTCCTCACCCAACGGGAAGCCAGATGGGCCAGGGAGCCGGTGAGACACACAGACCCTGGGACGCAGGGGGAGGTGAACGTGGCCGCAGCAGCCCGCTTTTCCCATATTGGCACTACACATGATTGCTCAGAGCGGAGAGACACAAGCAAAAATGTGCTAGTGCCAAAATCGGCCAAGCAGATGGTACTGGAACAGGCCCTCTGGGGACACAGCAGAGGAGGTCTTTGTACCCCGGCACCCCTGGAAGCAGCGAGGTCCAGGCAGAAAGGGGTGAGGAGCTCCGCGGATCTGTCTCTGCTCTGTTTATGGCCCTTCGGTAATTCACTGACCGAGACTGTTCACAGTGAATTCTACCAGTGCCATACACAGGACAGGAGTCACACTCTCCGGCCTGCAGACCCTGCAGAGGGGTCGGCTACCCTCTCCTGGAGGTCCTACAACCTACTCTCCCCACCCCCACTGCTGTCATCCGCAGCTTAGCAACCCTTCTCACCAGCTCCTCACCAGCTCCTTGTAATGTACTCTACCAAATTGTCCTTCGAGAAGACAGGGACAAGCGAGGAGCAAGTCTGATTTCTTGGGTTTGCAGAGGGCAGCAGAGAGTTTCCCATCACATCCCAATATCATCACCCAAACAAGCCAGCTTTCTGCCAAGGTCAGCAAGCAGTTGCCAGATCCTCATAACCTAGGGGGCTGGACCTCACCTACTCCCAAGTGGGCAGTGACAAGAACATCCAATGTGCTTCTCTTGTCCTCTCGGCACAGAGGCCAGCAGTCCTGACTTGCCTGGTGACACAAGCAGAGGCCCAGAAGGCAGGACTGCAAAGTGTCCCCGATGGGCACCTTTGTGGCTCGACCAGGACCAGGATCAGGGCGGGGGGGGGGCTCCTTCAGACAAGGAGGCAGCTTGGAAGGAGCTAGAGCGAACTGTTTCTGGCAAGAGCCCGTGGAAGCAGCTCCTGGAAGGTTCTGAGAGTGCTTTGGAGGAAAGTAGAGGCTACAGAGCCAAGGGAGGGCTGGGGCGGTTGCGTCAGTGGTTGCTACAGCGGCTGCCACGAGAGAAGGAAGGATGGAGGCTCTTGCCTCTGGTGCCAGGTGCCCTGGGGATGGAGGAAAGAGGGAGGGTAAGTCTCTCTGGAGCTGGTGCCCAGGGCATGAAAGCTGGAGACGCTGTGGAAGAGGCAACACAGGCTCAGCCAGCCTGGAACCCACAGGGAAAGGTGATGGGAAAGGGAAATATACTGGAAGGGGTCAGATAGAGTTCTCCAGCTCAGAAACCTTCTAAGCCTTCACTCCAGGCTAAACCCACTGTAAACCTGTTATCTATCAGTCCTGGACTGGATAACATACTTGTGGGGCTTTGACAGAAAACTCACTATTTGCTGACTCTGGAGCTCCAGCCCATCTCCCAAAAGGCCATTTCATCTTGGTAAGATGGTAACCTAGGGAAGTCACTCCCTGGCCTGTGGCCTCAGTTTCCCCCACTATAATTCTCTGAACTTAGAGGAGTTGAAGGTGAGGCTATGGGTCAAGCGGGGGGGGGGGGGGAACAGCTGTAGTTACTAGTGTATTCTATGTGGTTCAGAGTGTTTCTCAGAATCAGAACCACCAAGGAGCCCCCTGAAATGGAGATTCGTGGCCCACTCAGAAATCTACGGTTTAATATGAACCTGGGGAATGTGAAGCTGCGAAGGAGAAGCTATTTAGAGTTGTGCTTGGAAACGGCTTTCCCTAAAGATGCAGGATACTTAGGAAACAGTATCCTAAATTATTTTTTTCCCATTTCAATGGAACAGAGGAGTAGCAATGGGGGAAGGGCCTTGGGGAAGATTGAGACACACTCAGGGTACCAGTGTCCTCCTGAGAACTCGGTCTGGAGTACCCAGAAAGGAATGAAGCACCATAAGAAAGATAATAGCCTTGCCATATCAAGGGCCTGGCATGCCCACCCTTCTGCCTACTTCTTCCTCTTCTGTAACTGGAGGGGACGGACAGCGGGGGAACAGCTTACAGAGTCAAATATCCCTTAAGCAAGCAGTTCTAGTCCGATGAATGAGGCTCCTCCCTGCGCTGCCTTGCTCCTCCTACTTCAAATGCGGCCGGAAGATAATGCTGCGGTACCCAGGCAGGGCCACACCCATGGCCACAGCCAGAGTCCACCCCACACACAGCAGAGCAGGAATCCCTAGACCTTAGTTCAAGCAGAACCTGTCCTGGGTCAGGGGAAAATTTGATCTCCTGAAATGGGGACAGCGGAGTTCTGCGAAAGCATCCCAGATGCCCACAAAGGGGAGCCATGTCCGTGCTTTGGCTATATCCGTGTAGGTCAGAACACTGACCTTGAGATTAAAAGCTAAGAAACTCCTCTTCTGACCCTGGGAAGAGGTTGTGGTAGGTGTGAACAATTGAAGAGCATCAGACCTGGTGTGTAAGGAGGACTGGCAGGGGCACAGGATGTCCTCCTGGATGAGTGTGTATCCTACATCCTCTGCGAGGTCTCCCTCCCCTAGCCCTACTCCCCTTAGACTGGTCTCCCGTATACTTCGAAGAATCAACCCTCCCTTGGCGGGGTGGGGTCTTTCCCTGGGCACTTGCTCTACAGCCAGACCTGTATGTGCCTCTTCCCTCCCCATTCTCGGTACCAGAGCTCCCTAGGGGTGAGTGGTTCGGGTGGAGTCTTTAGGGATCTTTTGCTATCATTCAGCCCTGTAACTTAACTGTTGCCATCAACCTCTACACAACGAATCTAGAGTCTCTGTTGCGAATCTTCCCACCAGCTATGGGCCCAGCACCGATCATTTACATCTCCATCAAATGCTGCAAAGGCTGGGGCGGGTAGCCTCTCCATTCGCTCAGGGCGTGGCCCAACCTCCTGGTTGACTAAAGAGATCTTAGGAGCCCCTCAAGCAGCTTTCGATGCAGTCCAGGCTACCCAGGCATGCATGTGTGTGCAGCTGTGCACAACACAAGCACGTTCCCGGGGCCACTGGACCCCGTTAATACTCCTAGTGGAAAAATAAGAATAAACGAAATCCTCACAAGAGAGACTATTACATTGAAATTGTTTCTTCTTTGTGTAATAATCTCTCTCTCACTGTCCCCCCCCCTCACTGTTTGAAAGGGTGACTAGAAACACTAAAGAAAACAAGTGGAGGCTGAAAGGTGGGCTCGGTTTACGACGAGCCCACCAGGACTGGTTTCTTAGAAGGCTTGATTCACCTCGGAACAGAAATCTGGAAACATGATGCCCAAGGTTTGTGATAGGCAGAGGGTGATGCAGGCTAGACTGACTGTGTGCACGATGTCTCGGGACCGACGACGTGTAGCACAGGTACCTGGCTCAGTGTGAAAACTGGACTCTTAGTCCTCAGGAGGTTAGCAAAGCCAACAGGAAACCTAGAAGGCCCGGTCCTAACTATCTGACAGAGACGGCGCCCAATAGTGCAGCGCCCAATAGTGCACCTCCCCCCCATCTCTGTCCCTAATCTCCTAATCAGAATTGCATCCCTTGCACTGGCAGATCTTTCTACTTAGTGTAGGGATGCCCTGATCGCTCAATTCTGCGGAGCCCTACAGGCTGAGCCCTTCCTTCATCCTTGGCATCGTCACTGCCCATAACTATTGGATACACCGACTAGTAAAACATCCGAGACACGTTCCGGGAGCAGGATTCTGGGGACCTGGGAGCAGCCCTCGCTAACCGAATGAATTGGTTCGGACTCAGAACTGGTATCCATTTGCTCTGGGCCGGAGGATACAGAAGGAAGGCAAGCTGAGGTCTGGGACCAGCTTTTCCCAGGGGACTGGGCGGGGCAGGCTCCGGGCCACGGAAGCGATAACCAACCTGCAGTGAAACCCTGAGAAGGGGCAGGAGAAACCAGCTCGACACAGGAACGCTCCCCAGCCCGCGTCGCAGCCAGCCTCCCGGCCTTGCACTTCCACCCAGGCCCAACAGGGCGGCGAAACTCCCGGGACCCCAGCCGAATTCCTCCGGGAGGCGACGTTAGGGCGGGCAGCATCAGGCACCGAGCCAAACCCAACCTGGGCTCAAAATGACCCCCGCTTTCTCCCCGTCCCGGGAACCGCACTGGATGCGGTGCACATGGTACTGAGGGCCCAGTCCCCCGGCACCTCGCCGGCATCCCCGCCAAAAGGCCGAGGAAGTCAGGAATTCACAGTGCCGCGTCATCCCCGAAGGCCACAGCCACGACGTGGCCTCTGCTTGCCCCTCCGGGCGCCCACAAAACTGGGTGCTAGCACTGCTGGCCCTCGGGCGCCCGCTCCACCTTCTCCCTGGTCCCGCACTGGCTCCGCCCGGCCCCGCCCCACACACTCACCTGCGCCGGCTCCCGGCTGGGCTCACCGCCGCCTCGCCTCCTCCCAGCTCCGCTCCGAGTCCACACCCGAGGAACTACGCAAAAAGGGGCCTTCGTTTGGAGCGGGCCCAATGGACAGAACTTGAGGTGCGCCCAGGTTGAGCCGAGGGCGGCGCCCCAAATCGCCAGGACTCTGGCGGGAGGAGGTGGCGCCGGAGCGCGGAGCCCAGCGGGGGAACAAAGAGGAGCCGGGATGGGGCCGCGCGCTTCCTGGGTGTCGGATGACAGGTCTGCAGGGAAGGCCCGGGCCGAGCCACCTGAGGAGGAGCCTCTTCCACGCAGCAGGCGGGGTAGGGCTGGATGGTCACCGAGCCCCAGAGGCAGACGAACGGGGTGCACCAGGTGTGACGACCGTGTTCAAGGAAGGAGGCTGGCGGGCTCCGGCGCCGAGACCCGGGGGTTCGACGGAGTGCTGAGATAATGACTCCGGGAGGGTTTTACCGCCCCCAGCGCCCCGCCCGCCCCCCGCGCCGTGCCATTGGCTCAGGTGCTGTGGGGCGGGGGAGGGACGGGAGGCGGACCGAAGATGATTCACCTTGAATGTTGATCCGGTTGGTGCGCGTCGTAGGGCACGCCCGACCGGGACTGCGGATACGTCGCGAGCCCCGCCTGTTCGCCCAACCCAGCTGGGTTTGGCCCCTAAGGGGTCCCGCTGCCCACTCGCTGTTCTAGCCTCCTACCTTGGGCTGGGGTGCGGCCGGCCGAAGTGCGCCCCGATGCCCTACCATCCCACCTCCCTTTGAACCCCTTGCTAGCCAAGGTGTGTGTAGCACAGCAAACTTGGAAATCCGACTCTGCGCTGGGGGAGGGGAGGTGCGTTTGGAGGCCAGGAGTACTGTGGGACCACACTGGACGGTACTCTGCAGCCGGAGAACTGGCCACAGTCTGTTCTGCCTCCGTGGGAGCACCCCGGCGCGAGGGTACAGAGTTGGAGTGGACACCAGAGGCTCGCCATTCGTCCTAACCCACCTTTGCCTAGCCTCACAGGTGTCTGACCGCCGCCGCGGGGAACAAAGACCGCCTGTCCCGGAAGGGGGAGGGGAAGGGAAGCCGCCCCCAGACCCCTTCCCATCTCCCTTCCTGCCCCTCCACTGCCGCAGTGGCTCCCCCGGGAGAGGCGGGGCCATCTGGGACGAGGACGGGGATTAGATCCCTCGGAACCTTCTTAGCTAGGATGCCACCCCGGAGCCTCTGGGGAGGGGCAGAGTTAAGGTACACCCTAGCTGTCTCGGTTGAAGTGGACTCTTCCTTCTTCCCCAGCATCCTGAGACCAGAGAGTGCGTTCATCCCCCTCCCCTGCTTTGGGCGCCCTCCCATTTTCTGCCGCGCCCGGCTGCCCCAGACGGCAACCACAGTTCAAAACCAGATTAAAATAAAACGTTAATCCGCCTTCCTCCCTTTTAGCTCCTAGTTCTCCCAATGAATCCGGGCAGGTCTGACCGCCTAGAAGCCTCTAAAACCGGGTGTGGGGGTGGGGTGGGGCTTAGCTGATGTTCCCACCAAACTAAAGGGCCCTTGCGCTGAGCCTGAAAACCTTGTGCTCAAGCGAAGTAAATGGATTAGGGGAACCGAGCCCCTGGATTCCTCCCTCCCCTGCTGTCTGCCAGGGTCCGACAATGACGCTGCAGATACGAACCCTTCTAGATACTCAGCTCCTGGGCAAGACCTGCTTCAGCCTTGGATGTTGCAGACAGATGGCTCCGGAGGAAAGACCCACCCCAAGGCAGGAAGGCCAGGACCCGCTTGTCCCTCTCCCAGCACAGTTGGGGATGGGACGTGATGCACCGGAACCGAACGGGAGGAGCAGGGCACGACCCGACAGACCTCAGGGGGGTGTGGTGACTCCACATTAACCCTCCCTGCCCCGCCTCCTTCCCTTCCATCCCTGTGGCCCTAAACCTGGCTGCCGGGCGGCATCTCCACTCACGCCCTACCTGGTCCCTAGGCCTGTCCAGCACCAGGCGGTCACAGCGCTGTGTGCCCGGACGCGCAGACCACACCGGCTGCGAGTGACCCCCTCGTCCTGCCGCGCCCCTTTATAGCGTACGCCCCGCCCCCCCGCGCCTCGCCCGGGCCCATTCACCTGCTGTCGAGAACCAGACACCGCAGAACGGAAAGCTAGCCGCTCAGCTGCGGGGTCCCGCCGTCGGGACTCGAAGGGCGGGGGCGCGGGTGAGATGGATCCGGTTTCTACCTTTCTTAAATGCTCTGTTGAAAGTCGAGACAGCCCCCGCCCAAGAACCAGCGTCGCTTGCTGCCCCCACAGTTCCCTTCTCACCCCGAGACCCCCCAGCCTTACTCTAGGAGGGGCCGTGAAATTGCACCCGCAAGGTCCTCATACATATTTTAGGTAGCAGGCTCGGCCAGTAACTGGAGCTGAACCGGAGTGGTGAGGGGGCGGTCCCCAGGGACCCGATATCCCAGATCGTTTACAGCTCCGGGCTCTGGTCGGTGAAGAGCTCAGACGAACCCAGGTCCTCACTTTGCTGGCCTGCTGAGTTACCCACAGCTGCGTGCAAGTATCCTAACCTTCCTCCAGCAGATTCAACGTGTGCCTACGAGCTGCGGCATTCCCCACCTACAGAGATCCCTCCCAGTGGCCAACGACCCACTCGGGCCAGAGCCGAGCTGTTAGAGACTGTAGTTTTGTTTCCTGACCCTGGATCACGGTTTAGGAAGGGGCTTACACACACACACACACACACACATACACACACACTCGCCTACAAGATCTTGGGCTTAGGGTTTTGAACCTCAAGAGCCTTACCTGGTCCCTAGGCTAGTGGGGTACTGAGCGGCCAGCACGCTTTGTGCCAGGGCACGTAGACTTAGCACTCCTAGCATCTCTCAGCGTGTCCATTATTCTTTCCCAACCGCTGCCCGTATAGTCTACCTAATCCCAACCCCTCACTCCCTCGTGTTGGCCCCAGTTGTGCCGAAAATGTTGAGTGAAGAGTTAATCCTCAGGTTCCATCTCCCTTTCCACTAATACATATCAGCCTCGGGATAGGGTTGCTGTGCGGACTACAAGTCCCTCAACCAACCCACTTCTTGGGCTCTTAGGAACAGTGGGGGCCTCGTGCTTTCAATTCGGTCCTGTGCTCCCTCCAGCCGTGGTTTTGTTTTCTTTTGGGGGTGTTGTTTTTGTTTTGTTTTGTTTTTGTTTTATATTTTTCTGGAATGTTCAAAGCGGTTGTGATCTGCTTATCATATGAATACACGATTAGCAGATTCTCTTCACCTCTATGAGCTTTGGTTTTTCCATTTGCAAAAAATGGATAACATAAATTCTACCTCTTGCAAGGGTCCCTGCACCCTGGTTCTGCCATGGTATCTCAGACCCCTGGGAAATCTCCCTCCCCTTTTTTCACAGGGCCATTCATGGGGATGAGGGCTTACTGTGTTGGCCCAGAATGAGCCCAGCTCTAAGGGTGGGGCTTTGCAGTAGAATCTAGATGCTCATGGATGAACTCTCAAAGTGGCTGCTCAAAACTCAAGTATTACTCGCTGCCTCCAAGGGAGCCTCTGAGCGTTTCTCTCCGGAAGGCTGCAGAATCCTGGGAGTCTCTGCTGAGCTCAGGAGAAACCCTCCAGCTGCGGAAGGCGCGGAGGTGCTCCGCCAGAAAGAATGAAACACGCCCACAAATGGAAGGAGAGCCTCGTAGGAATGAATTCACGTCGCTCTCAAAAGAACCAGAAGCCGGGCTGGAGGCGCACACCTGTAGACTCTGCCTCAGAGCGGCTGCAGCAAGAGGATCCCAGGTTAAGGCCAGCCTGGAATGCATAACGAGTTCCTGTTGCCCGATGCCTTAGTTAGTTAATTAATTAATTAATTAGAGCGTTCATTTAAATCAGCTGAATAGGATAGATATGTGGCCATATCTTGGCAATTATCTGGGCATTCAATGAAACATGCAAAGGACGCATCGGTTCGTGTTTGTGAAAAAAAAAATTATGAACAGGGTGAGGTGCGTTTTAACGTCACCTTTTCATGTTCTAAAGAAAATGGAAGAATTTTAACGTTTTTTTCCTTGGTGTTTTTGTGATCTTTCTTGTGTGTTTTCTAGACTGTACCAAGCGAATTGTGTTGCCTATCTATGAACTTCTAATTACAAATTAAACTCAAAAGTGGGTTGTTTTTGTTTTTGTTTTTTTTTTTTTAAAACTCAACCTGTTTTGCGGTCTTGGAGGAGTGACACCGAGAGTCCAGTTACAGACCACCGAACGGAGGCTGCCGTAGCAGTTACGGTTCCGGAACCATCGCCCCGAACAAGGGGTGGGGGATGGGAGAGAAGCTAGGGAACCCCGTGGCTTGGTAGCTCCGGTCTCTCTCTTCTCTCTATCTGGAGACTGCTTGCCTGAGCTCGATCTCTGCTTTATAGAACATCTCTTGAGCATCATTCCCAAAGAATTTCTAACCGGAGTCACCACAGGCCAAGGCCGGCGAGGAGAGAAGACCGCCTTTAGCCGGTTGCCTTGTCCGTAAAATAGACTGGAAAACCTCCGAACCTGTTTCAGAAATGGGGAGGATGTGCAACTGAAGGCGCTTGGCCCTGCAGAGGACATCTCGTTACGTTGCTCAGCTGGGGTTGGGGGCTCACACGCGAGCGCGCGCGCGCGCGCACACACACACACACACACACACGCACACGGAAAGGACCTACATGACTGACACCTCCCGTCCGCACTCCCTCCCCGCGACCCTTAAGCATCCACTGCGCCTAGAGGAGGGACGCGTACCCGCCATGAATCAAGTTCAGAATTCCCGGGTCCAAGGCTCAGAACCCCTGAGTCAGTTCATGTTTGCAGTTCTTGGGGGATTGCCCCCCCCCCAAGTCCCTCAACAGATTATCCAAAGGTCGATGACCTAGATAAGGCTTTGGCTCTGTTCCAGGTTTCACTCCCTAAATCCAAAGCAGAATTTTTGCTTTGTTTCTGTCTTTTGTTTGTTTGCTTGTTTGTTTTGTTTTTCTGAGACAGGGTTTCTCTGTGTTTCCTTGGCTGTCCTGGAACTCACTGTACACGAGGCTGGCCTCCAACTCACAAAGATCCACCTGCCTCTGCCTGCTGAGTGCAGAGATCCAAAGCACAATTTAATTGTGCTGAATAATTTGCCTCCAAACCATGCAAATGCATTTTTTTTCCATATTGGGACCTTTAGAAGAGTTAACTCTTAAATGTCCCAAATTAAAAGCAATAAATAATCTGCAGTATTTATTTAACATATATTTGGCATGGCGTGCTGGCTCATACCTATAATCACAGCTCTTGGGAAGCAGAGGCAGGAGAATCACCACAAATTCCAGGCAGGCATGCCAGGAACTCTTTTGAAAAGGCCCTGCACACTGCACACACACACACACACACACACACACACCACTCCAAAGGCAGGGCGGTGAGGGTGGGGTGAGGAGAGCTATTCCCCCATTTTCTGAGTTTCTCCAGCTGTGAAATGGGAGCTTGCCCAAAAGACACCTGTTGTGAACATCGTATTAGACGATGTTTTCCTAAAGTACTTTGTTTGTTTGTTTGTTTGTTTAAGGCAAGGCACGTTTTCAGCGGACTGTTGTTGACTCCATTTATTTTTGGCTTCCAGTCACGTACATTCTCTAGGAGATGAGGATGTCTAGGCCGCCAATGCTCTCCTTGGTGTGAATGGATCTCTCATTTCCCGGGTCACAGGGCTCAGCTCACTTTTCTGTGAGCCACCTGGAGCCTAGCACTTCTCCTAAGGCCAAACTCTGTTGCTTTTAGCCTGGCAAGGTCTCAGTGCTGATTCTGGCTGAGAGACTCTCCCAGTTGCCCGCAGCCCCTCAGACTCCCAAGACTCCGTGAGCAGGAAGGTGCAGCGTCCTCCTCCTTCCTGCCGGAGCTGCCCTGGGAGACGTGGTGTCCTCAATCACCATGCTATTGCTCTCTTTGTGTTTTGCAGATGAATGACCTGAAGCCCAGGTAGGCCGGTAATTGCGAGCAGAGTGGAAACCGGTGTCCAGGTCTTGGAACACCAGCCCAGTCATCTTTCCTCTGGGAAGGGGTACAAGGTCCATAGAGAACTCGGGGATGAGAGATTAAAGGACTCCAAGGGAAGTCCTATCATAGTGCCCTGGCTGTGGGTCAATATCCTCTTTAGCCCCAGGGACTAGCAGGGCCTCCCAGGAAGGAGGGCATAGGAAATCATCTAGGGAGAGGAATGTCTGTGTCGGAGCAAACTGCTCAGCAAGGGCGGCAAGGAGTTCTGAAGCACTTTGCTCTGCTCACCAGCTTCCACTAAGAAAGGGAACCTTTCTGTGGGTACGAGTAGTCTCCGGTGGAAACCTTGGCCGGCCCTCCCTTCGAAGATCCACTGAGACAGGCCGGTGCCTTCCTCTGCAGCTGTCAGTTCTGCCCTGAGGGAGGCAGCAGCCTTTGCTCTGCAGCAAGGACCTCAAGCTGCTAGGAAGGAGCTCAATCTGGACCGGAGCCTGGTTTCAGGCTCCTGGGTGGGTTGGTGTGTGTGTGGGGGGGAATAACTTCCTCAGCCCTTTATCCCAAACCTTTAGGGATAAAACTCCAACGGGAGGGAAGGGCCACACCCATCTGCCCTGGCTGGCTTATCAAGGTTATCCTTGAGTCTGTGTTTGAATGACACAGGGGTTGGGATGACCCAGGAGAGTGTACCCGGAGCAGTCCTAGGATTCCCCAGCAGTGAGAGGAGACATGGAGACACGGGAGAGCAGTCGGACAGAGCTCACACCCCTGATCTGTCTGTCTCTCCATGGTGGCCTCTGCTCTGTGTGACTGCTTTAGCTGGCAGGACCTCAGCCTGGGACTTGTCATTTCTAAAGGGGACCCCCCCAACCCCTACACGCATACGTGCATTTTTTTCTTTGTAGTCTCCATTGCCCTAGGCATGGGCTGGTTCCACATCTGCAAACTGGGGGCTGGAAGAAAGCCCTGGGATCAGATCTGTTTTTCCAGTGTTGGTTTTCCTTCAGACCCCCACCCCCACCCCCACCCCAGATTCCTTTTCCAAGACACATTGAAGAGATGTGTTGTAGCCTTGGAGCAGACAGCTGGGCTAAGGGGGCTGTGCTGTGCTAGCTGTCTGAAGGCACTGATAACGCGCAGCAGGGCCTGACCTGGAGGGGATTCTTGGATGCACTTGCTCACAAGTACGTTCTCTTTATCCCATCTGAGAAGAGGGAGGCCTTCTGCCTATTTTTTTCAAATGGGGAAACTGAGACTCAGAGGAGCGAGTCTATCCACATGGTATGGAGCAATAGCTGTCTAGTCACTGAGTAACCACAGCCTCCCAGGTGTTGAATCGTCTAGTCCTTGAATTCTACCACACACCAGAGACTGTGTGGGCCTTTAAGCTCACATTGTCCTACTGACATGAGGACACATGTTGAAGAAACCCACCACTTCAGACAGACCAAATGGCTCTGGAAACTTCCAGCAGTTGCACGGCTGAGGATGGTGGGGACCAGCAAGAGAACCAGTCAGTGGGGAAAACCCACCTTGAAGCTTACTCTTACCTGTGGAGCTTCTGTGGGTGTGCCCGAGGGAGGCTGGGCTCGAGGCTCTCCCCCTTGCTTCTCTTAGAGCTTTAGAACCTACCCTTCCTTGGGCCCATGACCTGGGCTCACTTCCAGTCTCTGGGTTGGAGCTGGGGAACTGCCCACCTCACTTCATTGTGTCTGCCACACATCGGAGCCTCAGCCCCAGGCCTCTAGGCAGCTGATGGGGTCTCTTTAAGAAATTGATTTCCACAAGTCCCTAAAGTGTCTCTTTGGTAGCAATCTCCTACCACCAGCCTCTCTGCCCCATGAATGATTTAACATCGCGGAGGGGTCTGCCAGCTTCCTCTGCAGTGGAGGCCTGTGGCCGTGACATCACCAGCCCCCCACCATGCTGATGGATGGTCTTTTCTGCTCTAATGGTGAGGAGAGTGCAGAGAGGCCTTCTGGGAGGAGATTGGCAGTAAGTATCCATCTGGCTCCACAGACCTCTGGTTTGGGGGTCTCACTGATGGATGGGCCAGCTAATTACCCTCAGAATACCTAGAGAAAGGGCCTGGGTCCAGCTCTCTGACCCCAGCCCAGAGAGAACCAAGCTCACTAAGAGCAAGGCTTATCTTCCCTAATATGCTACAGAGAAGAGAATCTTACCTGTGCCGTGCTGTGATCCTTGGCTTTGGAAACATGCTCACATGTACCTACCGAGCAGTGCATGCACACATCTCCACTGTTTTCAGAAACCTTCTCAGAAAGTTCATCACCATGCACCACCTAAATCTTTCTTGCTATCCAAGAGGCTCGTTTTTTCAGAGATTCCATCTGGAACTGGCAGAGAACAGCTGGTCATGACTGGCCATATGCTAACCCTCCAAGTCAAAAGAAGGCAGGCAGCCGGCTCTGAGGCTCCTCTCTGCAGTCTCTCCTCTAAACCCGAGTAACCCCAGCTTTACAAATTCCACCAGCCTTCATGAAAACATTTTTGCTAGGCGGCATCCAGCCCGCCCCCCCGCCCCCCCCACCCCCCACCCTCCCTGTTACTGCAGGGTTGGAAAGGTGAAGAGGCTTGCTGGAGGAGCAACTTTCTGTGGGTCTCCTCTGGCTGCTCCGCCTACCTTGGGATAGGTGTGACTTTTAAGAGTCACTTGTCCCACTTCAAAATAGATTTCAGCTGGCTTCTCTCCAGAGGTGTCCCCTTGGCTAGTAAGTTTTCCTTGATTGTTTCAGGCCATTCGGTTCTCATTCGGGAAACAGGCAGGCGGATCTCAAGGTAACCCTGGTCTATACAGCAAGTCCTTGGCCAGCCCAGGCAGCATAGTGAGATCATCTTCGGAAAACAAACCCAGGATGTAGAGTTGGAGGGATGGTTTGTATGTACAGGGGCTACCAACACCCTGTACCTGGTAAGGCTTAGTAACCTGGCCACCGAGATCAGGCACCGATGGCAAGATGGAAGGAGAGAACTTACTGTCCAGGAACTTACTACATAGCTCAGACTGACCTCAAACTTGTAGCAATCCTCCTGCCTCGTCTTCCAGAGAGAGGTGAATGGTGCATGCCTTTAATCACATTACTCCAGGGCAGAGGCAGAGGCAGAGGCAGAGGCAGAGGCAGAGGCAGAGGCAGAGGCAGAGGCAGAGGCAGAGGCAGAGGCAGAGGCAGAGGCAGAGGCAGAGGCNAGGCAGAGGCAGAGGCAGAGGCAGAGGCAGAGGCAGAGGCAGAGGCAGGAAGATCTCTGTGAGTTCAAAGCCAGCCTGGTCTATATAGGGAATTTGTAGACAGCAGGGCTATGCAGAGAAACCCTGTCTCAAAAACCAAACACCTAGTGGTGGTGGCACACACCTTTAAATCTCAGCAATCAGGAGGCAGTGGCAGATGGATCTCTGAGTTTGACACTAGCCTGGTCTACAAATCGAGTTTGAGGACAGCCGAGACTGCACAGAGAAACCCTGTCTCAGAAAAACAAACAAACAAAAAAACCCCAGGATGAGGGAAATTTCTTACTCTCTGGGTTTCCCTGCTTTTCATCACATCTAGGTGTGTGTGTTGTTAGAACCATCCTTCTGAGACTTAAAAGGTCTAATAACTTGACTGCTCATCTGTGAAGGAGTAGGAACAGGACCCAGTTGAATTCCATAGCAACCCTTTGACTACCACATGTGGCTGAAAGTGTGGGTTCCCTGGCATGGCTTGTGACAGCTAGCCTGAGACTCTGAACTCCCCATAGTCTCTGCTTGGCCTACCTGTCTGACTGTGCTGATGGTACCTGCCAGACACAAAACAGTGGATTCCAAACCCTTTTCTGGAGCATATCGTCAAATCCAGCATCAGCGTCAGTCAGAGGGTCTCTACCACAAAGGCTAACAGCCAGAGACGGTCCATCCCTTTGGATACCACAAAGCCCACTGGGATGCAGGAGTTTGTAACTGAACTGACTGAGGTCACAGGGACCTGGATGTCAGCATTATGGGTCCCTGCCACCCCTGAGAAGAGGAGAGATAGGCAAAGAAGATGTGGTACACCACTAATGCCCAACCTCCTAAAAGTCATTAAGATGTATTTCATTCATTACTTTTCTAGCTTGACGCCTCCCTCCAGAAGAGCTCCAAGAATCCATCCCATAGTGAAAGACCATGGAAAACAGCAATCCTCCCAAGCGGTGGTGGCTCACACTTTTAATCGCAGCACTCCAGAGCCAGAGGCAGGCAGTTCTCTGAGTTCGAGGCCAGCCTGGTCTACAGAGGGAGCTAGCTCCAGGACAGCCAGGGCTACATAGAGATTGTCCCTGGGGGGAGGGGGGAGGAGGTGTGGAAGAAACCCATTCACAAGAGCCCACCCCACCCCTACCCTTACTCCACTCTGAACCACACCTAATGTGGAAGTAGTGACTAATTTGCTGAGCTAAGAGCCCTTACGAGGGACATAGTAACACTAGCTTTCCCATTCACTCTCTAGGGGTCAGCTCACATTTTTCCTCCACCTGAATGCCCATGGGGTGTACGAGGACTGGATGTTAGCCACAGACAGCATCTAAGCTGATGTTGCATGGGATCCTCTTGCAGTCAGAGAAACACAGACTCTCCCAGAGAGGCCCAGCGTGAGTGGGGTTTGGGCGCTCATGGGCTCTACTCTGCCCCTGTCCGAGTCACTGCAGCCTTATAGTCTGCCAATTACAGCCCCTTTCCACAGAGACAACCTAGAAACCATTGCTCTTCCCAGGAGTACAGCAGAGGCTTCAGGGCAGGGTCTGTTACCTTCTGCTCTTCCCTTCACAGCTCATTCTGTCTGGGGGGTGGGTGGCTGTCGGGGAGGCTGGGGAGAGGCCACCAGAGGCTGCTTCTCACGGAAACTATCTGTGCACAGGATAGGGTTACTTGTATCAAGTGATCGAGACTTTTTAATCCACTTTGTAATCAAACAGGGCAGCAATTGGGCCCCTGTGAGCCTGAGATGAGAGGGTGGCTCCAGCCACTGCACAGACAGGAACACTGAGGCGAGGGGAAGATTGGAAGTAATCCATTTAGGCCAGCAGACAGGAGAGAGCTGGGCTCCCAGGCCAGCCTGCACCTCCACACAGGGTGCAGAGGCATGGACACGACTCATCTTGCTCAGAGCCCAGCTCAGGATGGGCTGCCACGGGCATTGCTCTTGTCTTTGATGTGTTTCTGGGCTCTCCCAAGACAAGGGAGTTCTTTCTTGTAGGCAAACTTATAAGACATCTTCTAAGTCACCTGAGCATGCCCCGTGAACTTGAGTTTCCAGAACCCAGGTCTCATCTGGGACACACCCCAGACTGATTGAGGAAAGAGCCACCTTAAGTGTGTGTGTGTTCATGTGTGTGTGTGTGTGTGTGTGTGTGTGTGTGTGTGTGCGCGCGCGCGTGCGCACGCGTGCATGCGTGCATGCTTGTGCATGTGTGTGTGTGTGTTCTCATATTTCCAGGAAGATATTGCATATATTATTTCATTCTTTCCCACCTTATTCTCGTTTTGTTTTGTTTTGTTTTGTTTTGTTTTGTTTTGTTTTGTTTTGTTTTGTTTGAGACAGTGTAGCCCTGGCTGTCCTGGAACTCACTCTGTAGACCAGGCTGGCCTTGAACTCAAAGATCAGAGGCCTGCCTCTGCCTCCCAAGTGCTGGGATTAAACGCATGCGCCACCACTGCCTGGCCACCTTATTCTCTTAAGACAAGGTCTCTCACTAAACCCAGAGTTAGGCTGGCAGCCAGCAAGTCCTGATGATCCTCCTGCCTCCTCCGACATGTGCTGGGGTTGCAGGTGTGAGGGTCCAAGTCTTGCTTTTACGTAAGTTCTAAAAATCTGAACTCAGATCCTTCTGTTTACACGGGTGTTCTTCCCGAAGAGCCATCCCTTCCAGCCCTGGCCTTCTTTTACTTCACCCAGCTTGGGATGGCGAAGGTGCTCTGGGGTCTCTGGAGGGTTCTATGCCATCTCAGTATTTTGGGGATCTCCCCACCCCCCAGCACCTCTTTTTCTTCCTCCAAGCCTCATATATCCTAGGCTGGCCTTGAGCTCCCTCCGTAGGTAGTGAATGACCTTGAACTTCTCATCTTCCTCCCTTCATCTCCCTAGTGCTTAGATGACAAACACAGGCTTGGGTTACCACACCAACTTTGCTTTGAGCGATACTCTCATGTGGCCCTTTGTTTGTGCATCTGTGAAGTTGGGGACAAGGGGACTATGCTGTTCATTTCATTGATTGTAACTCAACATGACAAAGTAAGACATGAAACATTGCTTAAGTCAAACCCACTAGACAGTCCTAAGGGACATCACACACACACCCTAGCCAGAGACCAGAGTAATGAGGGGACATGGGGAGTCATGGCATACGGCCTGAGTCCTGGGGCCACAGCTGCATCTCTGGACTTCAGAACACACTCATTGATTAAGATACAAGCATTGAGGGCTGAGGGGTGGTTTGGGAGCAGAGTACCTGTGTAACTTGTGCTGGGTTCCATTCTTGGCATATGAAAATAAAAACCAGACCCTGAGTTCTTTCCTGCCTCTGCAGTCTATACCGTTCCAAGAGTTCTTGCCTGGGTAATTCCCTGGCTGCTTGGACCCCTGATCACTGTTGGAGAAGCCATGCTCCTAAAGTTGCCAGTTGTGACAGGCAGGAGGGCGGTCTGGTGTCTGAACCGGCCCTGAGGAAGGGAGTCCGTTGCCAGTATCACTTCCTTGCACTGGAATCAGACTGGCTGCATGATGTCTGAGATGAGCTGGGAGTCTGGACCGGCACCATAGCAGCCCCTTCCTGACTCTCGGAGATAACAGCGGCCATTGGGAACAGCCTGGTGCCCTGTGGTCACATACAGGGCTAAGGATAGCTCGGGCCTGTGGGCCAAGTGCAACACTAGCCACTCCAAACTGGGATTCCACTCAGACAAGGAATTCTTCAGGATAAGTAGATCCCATGTTACCCAGGGCAAATCAAAAAGAATACTCATGGTTCATCCGAATTAAATTTGACTCACAATCTTGTATTTTATGAATTAGATTCATATTTACTTATTTTCCATTTTTAAAGATAGGATCTCAATTCAGTATCCTTTTGCCTCGGCCTTCTGGGTGCTGGGATTACAGCTTCTCTTCTTGGCTTTTGCTTATTTTATTTATTTATTTTTTAATTATTTTTTAATTTTTTCAAAGACAGAGTTTCTCTGTGTAACTACCCTGGCTGTCCTGGAATCCACTTTGTAGACCAGGCTGGCCTAGAACTCATAGAGCTCCATCTGCCTCTGCCTCCCAAGTGCTGGATTAGTGGCATGAGCCACCACACCCAGCTGGCTACTGAATTTTGTGTTGTTTTCTTTTTTAATTTCTTTTTTATTTTAAAGCTTTATTTATTTATTATATGTAAGTACACTGTAGCTGTCTTCAGGCACCCCAGAAGAGGGCATCAGATCTCGTTGGTGGGATTTGAACTCAGGACCTTCAGAAGAGCAGTCAGTGCTCTTAACCGCTGAGCCATCTCTCCAGCCCCAGGTTTTTATTTCTAAATATATCGACACTACCTGGACTCCTAAACCAAATCTGCCCCTCCCTCCCTTGTCAGAACCACCCTGTGGTGCTAAGAACTCAGACTGTTCAGGAATTGAACATTAGGTCTTTCTCCCTTCCAAGAAAGCCCACCCCTCACCTCAGGCTCCCAGGTGTAGCCATTCTCACCTCTGCCACTAGGGAGACGGTTTCCCTGGGAACAGGTTGAGGAAACCCCTTAAGGGATAACTGCCTTCCTGCCTTCTCTTCTACCTGGGGCGGGAGAGGGATGGATGGCTAACCCTAAGAACCTCCTCTCTTCCTGCAAAGGGTTGGCTGCAGATGAGAGAGGCCTTGCTAGACCTTCCCCTCAACCCTAGGGCCCTAGAAGGGACCTCCCATTTCCTTCAGGCCCCAGGGAACCGATAAAGTCCTGAGTGGCACAAGGAACAGGTCAGGAAACATCCCTGTGGCCTCTTAGTTAGTCTCGCAGTCAGCAGGTTGTCTGCCTCTGTTCCTCTCCGCATCCTCTCCTAAGGGCGGGGCTAGTGTATCTCTCCTTGGTCTTAGGATCAATAATCTGTGGAAAGTTTTAATACCTCACTCTGAAACCAGGGACCCTTGAGGAGTCTGTCTCTGCAGGTGGGGAGCCATGGGTGGTGTCTTATTACGTGACAGTTCATGAAGAACCGGCCAGTCTCAGTCTCAGTTGGGCACAGCGTACCCAACTCAACTGCTGGAAGCGCAACGGGAGGAGGGGAGCCAGGAGGGTTTGCTTCTGGGGGCCTGAGCTTCTGGGGACCTAAGAGATGAAGCTTACTTGTGGGAGCCCTGGCATGGAGATCCCTCTCATAAGCAGAGAGCAAGGTCCGTGACAGAGGCGTGGTGAGGAGAGACACGTTTCACACCCTTTCTGGGCCGTGGTGTGCAAACCAGGATTCATTCCGGTCCTGAATTTTGATTCTTCCTTTCTGTTTAATTCTCCTTCAAAACTGATGCTTGGGGCTCCCTGGCTCTGTGCAGTACCTCCTCACTATATAAGGCCACAGCAAACAATATGGACCCCAGAAATCCAATGAGCTCATTCAGCATCATGCCTTTCCAGACTTTGGTGCTAGAGTCATGTTGTTAGTTTGTTTTGTTTTGTCTTGTTTCTTTGACACGGGATCTCAGTGTAGCCCAGGCTGGCCTGGAACTCACAGGAGACCAACTTGTCCTTGCCCCCTAAGTGCTAGCGTTAACCATCTGTGCTGCCCCGCCTGTCAGTCATGTTGTCTGTATTGTATTTTACTTTTGCTTATTTAGTTTACATTTTTGTTTGTTTGTTTGTTTGTTTGTTTGTGGGAGGAGCATACACAAATGTGCCTTAGCACCAATGCGGAAGTCAGAGGACCACTTGTCTCCTTCCACCCTGTGGGCGTGGCCCCAGAGTTCAAACCTAGGTCCTCAGTCTTGGTGGCAAGCGACAGACAGCTCTGCTGAGCCATCTATGGAGCTATTTGTTTTGAGATAGAATCTCTCTCTAGCCTGGACTGGCTCTTCACGGGGGCATTCTTCACATCACCACACCAAGCTCAGCCCTGAATTTCTTTTCTTTTTTTTTTTTTTATGGCTTTTTATTTATATGAGTACACTGTAGCTGTCTTCAGACACACCAGAAGAGGGCATCGGATCCCATTACAGATGGTTGTGAGCCACCATGTGGTTGCTGGGAATTGAACTCAGGACCTTTGGAAGAGCAGTCAGTGCTCTTAACCACTGAGCCGGGCAGGAGGCAGCTGAGAGTCCCGGAAATCAATAGCACAGCAGCCCCTGAGGGTGGTGGCTATGGGCTGTGGAGAGAGAGGGACATACAGACTTCCTGGGAGGAAGGCTTCCAGAACTGGCTGCATGTAGGATTGAGGATGAGTGGTGTATGTGTGTGTGTGTGGGGTCCTCTGCTGGCTGAGGGCAGGCAGCATGGCACCACTGTGAACAGAGTAAAAGGACACTGCCCCATGCCCTGACTCCTGACCTCACGCCGGGTACTCACTCCATCCTCCGATCAGGCTCGGACATATAGTTCTGCGCTCACCTGGCAGCCTCAGGTTGGCTTCAGTTCTCCCCAACCACTGAAGGGGAGGGGAGAGAAGGGGAGAGAGGGGCTATGTCCCTGTCTTCAGGGTCCATGAAAGGAGCGAATGGCTGTCACCGTCTTATCCAAAAGGCCCGGAGACGGGAGGGGAAATGAGGCCATGTGCCAAGCGGTCAGTCAGCACATTCAGGGTCAGCGTGTGAGGACCCTAGAGACTGGCAGCCAGCAGGATCTTATTCTCTGGCGTGCCATAGGGCACCCCATCTGGATGTCTGTCAGGACAGGACCCTTCCTCTTGACCTGGATGAGTGAAACAGGGGGCGGCGGCTGAGGGGAGGGGCGGGGGAGAGCAGGGCTCCTGAGCATGAACAAGGCCTCAGAGGCTCCCGCTGCCCAGCCAGCAGGGAGAGCCGCCTCTGGCCTCTGGTCCTGGGTCCTCAAGTGGTAGATACAGTGGGTGTGGAGGTTGGGGAGCCAGCCAGGCCTAAAGGCCCCAGGAGGCACAAGATAATCGGAATAATTGCAGTATTCAGGACTTCCCACGGCAGGTCGGGCGCTGAGGGGCTTAGAGGCAAGGATCCACACTGAGTCTGCGGGGTGGGGCAGGTGAGTCAGGTTACCATCTTGGGATCGAGCAGTCCATACCGTCCTGAGCTGGGGAAGGGATCCAGGTCTCTTCCACAGAGAAGCTTTCATCTGTAGAGAATGAGAGGGTTCGGGTGTGGGGCAGCCTGGAAGAGACTGCTGTGCGCCCAGGTTATCTTCGTTTACCACGGGAGAACATGAAGGTACTCACAGGCATTAACTGTGCCCACCCGCTCAGCTCCCAGTGTTAATTTACCCAAGCACTCTCTGTTCCAGCCGAGGGCGCCAACAATCAAGGAAATGAAGTTGACAGGGTCTGGTAACAGAGCTCCAAGACCGACTTGTCCCCTCCAGACGCAGCTGGGTCTCTCCCTATCCACTCCCAAAGCAGAGGGTGTGTCGTGCCACTGCCATCAGGAGCGGGAAAGGGGCCCCAACCCCACCTTCACCCTTTGCTTGTGCCCTCGGCTCTACATAGGCCTATGTGCTGTGGCTCTGGCATCAGGACAAGAGACACTAAGCAGGACACCCACAGCACTGGAGGATGCTCTGTTACTTACCCTGGGGACCACAGGTTTCTCCACCTCAGTGTAGGGCACTCCCTGTCCCCACCTCTTATGCAGGAACCGAATCGTTGAGAGGTCCCAGCTCTGGTCAGGCTCTCTGGTGCCACACCTCCACTGTCACCATCCAGCGTGGGTTGGATCTTGGAGCTGACCAGACCCACCTTCTACTCTTCCCTCAGGGCCTCAGGGTCAACTAGACCAGCGTAGGGGGGGCACATATACACCTTGCCCACGAAGAGATGAGGATGTTGACTTGGGGTGCTGCCTTCAGCTGTCAAGGGGGTTGCGGACTGGAAGAGCTTCTCCGTGAGCAAGGGGGTACACAGAATTTATACGACTGTCCTCCCCCACCTGACTACCTTCCCACGGCTGGCTCTGCCTCTCTCTTCTGCCTTCAGTGGTTCAGCATTAGAGCCACCAACTTCCAGAGGCTGTGTAGATCCAGACAGTTGGGTGTTTGGCCCCCTTGTGCTTTGGGAAGTGAGAGACTAAACACTAGGTCCAGGCAAGGTGCCAGCATTGAGTCAAGTCATAGAACTGCTCACTGTGTGTGTGACAAAACCCACATCTGGCGTCAGGAGCATGTGGGACAGTGCAGACAAGGGCGCATCCCTGCAGTCGCTTCGGCGGTGCCCTGGATTGTTCCTTTCCGATTGTGCACAGCCTAGGTGACCTCGCTGAAGTTCTGCCCTACTCCAGTTTTCTTCGTCTCTGGGGACAGGATGCCCTAAAGCCTGAGATACCTGTAGGTGAGGTGACTGCAATGGGCTGGATCTAAGATGGCAGCCAGAGTGACAACATTAGGCCACCTCTAACTTTGTGATAGTTCTTGCCAATGGTTAACAGCAGAGGCAGAAAGACCTGAAGAACTATGAAAGGAAAGTAAACAGTGGCCTTCACATTTCGAGAAAACCTGACCAGAAAGGATGTGAACATCCTACCCTCTACTGGCTTATCCTCCTTTTTCTTTTGAAACAGGGTCTGCTGTAGCCCAGGCTAGCCTCAAACTCACGATGACTCACACTCCTGATCTTCCTGCCTCTATGCCCCCAGTGCTGAGAATATAGACATGGACCACCACACCACCATGTATCACCATCTTATGTGACCCTCATAGAACCTAGAGCCTCATGCATGCCAGGCAAGTTCTCCCTACCTGAGCAACACCCCATCTCTCTCTTACACTATAATGTCCTGGTTTCCAACAAGACAAGACATTGATTTGTGTCCCCCATCTCACACCTCAGCCAGGAATAAAACTCCTTACTCGAGCCGGGCGTGGTGGCGTGCGCCTTTAATCCCAGCACTTGGGAGGCTGAGGCAGGTGGATTTCTGAGTTCGAGGCCAGCCTGGTCTACAGAGTGAGTTCCAGGACAGCCAGGGCTATACAGAGAAACCCTGTCTCGAAAAAACCAAAAAAACAAAAAACAACAACAACAACAACAACAAAACAAAAAAAAACCCTCCTTACTCTTCACTCTGTGCACAACTTGTTATTGGGCCCACAATTCCTTTTTTATTTATTTATTTATTTTGGTTTCTCGAGACAGGGTTTCTCTGTGTAACTCTAGCTGTCCTGGAACTCACTTTGTAGACCAGGCTGGCCTCAAACTCCCACAATAGGTCCACAATTCCTACACAGAAAAATGACCCAGCTTGGGGTCAAACATTGGCATTAGTCCCCTGAGAACCCCAAAGCTACTCATGAAAAAAACTTCAAACCTGTCTCTCGGGCTGGCACAGTGGCACTCGGGATAAAAGGCAGGGGAAGCTCTGTGAGTTTGAGCACAGCCTGGGCTACATAGTGAGTTACAGGGCAGCCAGGACTATGTAGAGGGGCACAGTCTCAAACAAACAAAAAACCAAAACAACAACTAAAAACTCTGCTTCTCCACCCACAGCCCGTTGTGGTGGCACAAGTCACAGTAACCTGGAGTAGATAGGACTCTCACCCCACAGCTGTGGGAACCGGGTGTGCCAAGCCCCGTGGTTCCTGTTTGCAAGAACCTGAGCTGCTGATCCTGTGTGGATTGTCTGCCTGCTGAGTTACTGGACTATCACTGGCCTCCCTGACTGAACTCTGACCAGATCCAGGAGAGGGGGAAGGGATCAGGTCAGAGGACTGAAAACAGGATGCACCCAGGGCTGGGAAGGAGCTGGGGGGGGGGCTGGGAAAAAATAGGATGTGCCCCAGAGGGAGGGGGGAGAATTCGGGGGGGGGAGAAGGATGTAAACAGCTCAGGTGGGTGAGAGTTGGAGCAAGAGTTGCAGCGTGGAGTTGGGGTTGGTTGGAGCAGGGAGAGGGTTA
This sequence comes from Mus pahari, assembly GCF_900095145.1. NCBI lineage: Eukaryota > Metazoa > Chordata > Mammalia > Rodentia > Muridae > Mus > Mus pahari. The sequence goes on from NC_034591.1 coordinate 49,728,094, forward strand.
GAGAAAGCTGCTTGTGAGAGGGAAAAGATTAAAAGCTGTTCGGGGAGATAAAGAAGAGATCTGTTTGGAACCTGCTTGGCATTTGTGTCGTTCTTCCCCGTCTCTGCTGGTCAGAGTTCGGGGGTCCGCGACATCTGGTGGCCCCGTAAGGGGACAAAAAGAAGAAAAGGCATCTGGTGCTGCGTGTGAAGAACTTTTCTCCAGGAGCAGCTAATGAAGAAGAAAAAGAAAGAGGAGAAGAAAAGAAGAGAAGAAGAAAAGCGATGACAGAATACAAGCTTGTGGTGGTGGGTGCTGGAGCCATGGGCAAGAGTGCCCTGACCATCCAGCTGATCCGGAACCACTTTGTGGAAGAGTATGATCCCACCATAGAGGACTCCTACCGAAAACAGGTGGTCATTGATGGGGAGACATGTCTACTGGACATCTTAGACACATCAGGTCAAGAAGAGTATAGTGCCATGCGGGACCAGTTCATGTGCACAGGGGAGGGCTTCCTCTGTGTATTTGCCATCAACAACACCAAGTCCTTCGAAGACATCCATCAGTACAGGGAGCAGATCAAGCGGGTGAAAGATTCAGATGATGTGCCAATGGTGCTGGTGGGCAACAAGTGCGACCTGGCCGCTCGCACTGTTGAGTCTTGGCAGGCCCAGGACCTTGCTCACAGTTATGGCATCCCCTACATTGAAACATCAGCCAAGACTCGGCAGGGTGTGGAGGATACCTTCTTTACACTTGTCAGTGAGATTCGGCAGCAAAAACTATGAAGACTGAACCCACCTGATGAGAGTGGTCCTGGCTGCATGAGCTCCAAGTGTGTGCTGTCCTGACACCAGGCTCAGGACGTGGAGGTGCTGGATGCAGGGAGGAGGTGCTGATGGAAAGAAGAAGAAAGAAGAAAAGAAAAGAAAGAAAAAGCAGAAAAGCTGTTCGGTTGGCTAAGAAGAAAGAAGATATTCATGCAGAGCAGAGCATCCACATCCAGTCCATTCTCCCGTCTTCAATTGCAGGAAGATGACGATGACTCTGTGGCGTATGTATGTGTTAGTGTGTTAGTGTGTGTGTGTGTGTGTGTGTGTGTGTGTGTGCGCGCACGCACTGTCTTATTGTGTTACCTGTTACAAATAAGTCAAGCTCCCAGGGTTATGGGATGGAGTTATAAGTTAAGCTCCCAAGGTTATGGGACAAAGTTAAGACAAAATTAAGAATTCTTCTAGCGCTAGGAAAAGGCTCCCGGTAAAGGGAGGAATTTAAAAGGATCCTGGAACAGGGACGAATTTTGAAACTGCTGTTAGAAGAACTGGTAGTTGCGTCTTCCTTGCTGGTCACAACAAAGAGTTCAGAATTTTCAGCAGCCAGGGTTTGCCGGCAGGGTAAGCTCACAGTAAGTGAGACTTACAACCCCAGGAGTTTGGGGAAAGATTTTCGGGGATGGTACCTCCCTTTTTCTTTATAGTTAGTAATAGGACTAGTTCTTAGAATGCTCCAGTATTGTATGCCTTTTGTCTCACTAGACCCCACCTGGTGATGGTGATACCCACAGCCATACCCCGGCCTCTGGAGGTACAGGAGGGTCAGTTGCCAGTGCTCTTTAGGAATAGGAGAGACTTTGGACAGCCACCATCATCACAGCAGTGATTGGAGATGCTGTGGTGGATGCTATGCATACGCAGGCGGGCACAGGCCGATCAACAACTGCTATGGCAGCTATAGAGTCAGGTAGCTCACCCCATGTTTGGCTCAGTGTGATGGGTCATCAATCCATGATGGGTAAGACTCTCACATGTGCATACCAACCTAAGACAGGGTGGTGAAAATGAGTTCACCACACCAATGACGGGTAAGGATGTTACGTGGTTGAGGGCAACCTAAGACAGATGCAATCCCAGAGCCATTTGAACTAAACAAAAAAGGGGGACATGTGGGGAGCAGGTGTGCCAAGCCCCGTGGTTCCTGTTTGCAAGAACCTGAGCTGCTGATCCTGTGTGGATTGTCTGCCTGCTGCATTAATGGACTATCACTGACCTCCCTGACTGAACTCTGACCAGATCCAGGAGAGGGGAAAGGGATCAAGTCAGAGGACTGAAAACAGGATGCACCCCAGGGCTGGGAAGGAGCGGGGGGGGGGGCTGGGAAAAAATAGGATGTGCCCCAGAGGGAGGGGAGAGGATTCTAGGGGAGAAGCAGTTCAGGTGGGCGAGGGTGGAGGAAGGAGTTGCAGA
>NC_034591.1:49732823-49746382 GCF_900095145.1 Mus pahari
GAACTCAGAAATCCACCTGCCTCTGCCTCCCGAGTGCTGGGGTTAAAGGCGTGCGCCACCACTGCGCGGCTTGTCTGATGTATCTTGTCTTCTCATTATATCCCTCAGACTGGCATCTTCCATGTGACTGTCACTGAAGTCTGCTGTGTTTTCATGGCATCCTGTCATGGCTCGTGCAGTTTCACTTGCTGTGTCATGGGTGACACCACCTTGATCTGCTGGGCTTCTGAGGGTGAAGTGACGCTTGTCCCCTTTGATAGTGATACAAGTTTTGTGGGAAATGCTTTGAGACTATGAAAATGTCCTGCTTCTCATGGAAGCCCTAATTTGTTTGTTTATAGCAGTGTAGACTCATGGACTGGGCTTACCATGGGCTCTCAGACCCTCATTTGTTAATATCCTCATCTGTTCAGATGCTAACCCTCTTTGATAGAGCCCGTTCAACTCTGGGCATATCCCAATCTACAGAGTGAGTTCCAGGACAGCCAGGGCTACACAGAGAAACCCTGTCTCGAAAAACCAAAAAAAAAAAAAAAAAAAAAAAAAACAAAACCAAGCAACCTGGGAGGCTGGAGAGATGGTTCATCCATTACTAGCACTGGCTGCTTATCCAGAGGACCAGGGTTCGATTCCCAGCACCCATATAGCTGCTAACAACAGTCTGCAACTCCAGTTCCAGCAGATGCAATGCCCTCTTCTGGCCTCTGTGGACAGTGCAAGCACATGGCACATTTACATAGATGTAGCAAAACACTTATATCCATAAAATAAAAATCTCCACCAGGGGTGGTGGTGCACGCCTTTAATCCCAGCACTTGAGAGGCAGAGGCAGGCGGATTTCTGAGTTCGAGGCCAGCCTGGTCTACAGAGTGAGTTCCAGGACAGCCAGGGCTACACAGAGAAAAACCCTGTCTCGAAAAACAAACAAACAAAACAAAAAGGAGGAGAAGGAGGAGAAGAAGAGGAAGAAATAGGAAACCTACGAGGGCATGGGGGAGTTCCTGTTGTTGGTGTGTCAGGGCTTCCTCACCTGCTTCCTCATGGGATTGTCAGACCTGCTTCTGAAGGTGTGTGTGTATGTGCAAGAGTGTATGAGTATGGGTATATATGTGGGTGTGTGTGAGTGTGAGTGTGTGAATGTGTGAGTGAGTGTATGTATGTATGTGTGAGTGTGTGAGAGTATGTGTATGTGTGAGTGTATGTATGTGTGTGTGAATGTGAGTGTGTGAGTGTATATGTGAGTGTATGTATGTATGTATGTGTGAGTGTGTGAAAGTGTGTATGTATGTGTGTGAGTGTGTGAATGTGAGTGTATATGTGTACGTATGTATATATATGTGAGTGTGTCAATGTGAGAGTGTTATGTGTGTGAGTGTGTGAAAGTGTGAGTGAGAGTGTGTATATGTGTGAGTGTATGTATATGTGTATCTGCGTGTATGTGTGAATGTGTATTATGCGTGAGTGTATAAGTGTATGTGTGTGAGTGTATCTGTGTGTATGTATGTACATGACTATGTACGTGTGAGTGTGTGAGAGTATATATGTGTGAGTGTGTGAAGCGTGTGTGTGTGTGTGTGTGTGTGTGTGTGTGTGTGTGTGTGTGCTGGAGACTGAATACAAGGCCTCGTGCATGCTAGGCAAGCATTCTGACCACTGAGCTATAGCCCTAGCTTCTCATTCTAAAGACATTGGAAACCAGCCTCATTCTGCAAATACTCCGTGGGGTTTCAGAACACACCCTGGATGTAACACACACACACAACACACACACCCTGGATGTAACACACACATACAATATGCACAGCCTGTTCTTGATCAGCTGCACCAGGAAAGGAGGGAGGCTGGAGAGAGAGAGAGAGAGAGAGAGAGAGAGAGAGAGAGAGAGAGAGAGAGAGAGAGAATGTGTGTATGTGTGTATCCTCATGCCGTATTTGTAATTGTGTAATTGGGTCGGACCAGAATGAATGATTTTGAGAATGGAACTGTAATCAGGGAGGGAGGACGGGGCTCTTGTCTGACTGTGGTCCTTCCAGCAGAAGAAGCAACAGGCTACACATTCCCACCATGTGTCCCTCAGGAATGTGGGCCACAGCAGTCAGAGCAGAGCAGAGTTGTTGTTCCAGAAAGTCGAGAAGAGGGATGTGGTGGGTGACTGACTGGCTGCCCTGCCAGCTGGTCGCAAATTATTCATGGGGCAGGACATGAGCCTGTGGAAAGAGCCAGGCCTGTGACCTTGAGGGAGTTCTGTCTGGCCTTGCGTCACTCTAGGAGCATCTGTGAATGACAAGTGACACGGGGCAGTAGGAAAGATGGTGCCCTCAATGTCTCTTTGATCACCATATATACATTTATGCAGCAAGGCCGACAGAGCAACCAACACAAAAGCATCCGAGAGCCTTGAGGGGACACATGAGGGGAGCCCTGTAAAGGCCAGTACCTAAGGACCAGGCAACATCTTGTCCTCCACTTCATCTTGAGAGAAAACAGAGAGGCAGGACACAGCGGGATGTCCAGGGTGGAGGCAGGGGCCAGAACACCGGTCATTTCCCTTGCAAAAGTGAGATTCAAATGTGAATGGTATCAGAGCGCAGGGAGGCATCTGGGCACACATGTGCCCTCGGAGGCTCCCCATCCCTACCTCTGCCTGGGGTCGGGGTGTGACATGGGAGTCACAGGGTTGACAGCACAGGAAAAGCACTGGGTGGGGCTTCTTTCTGGCTCCTCCTCTTCCTCGAGGTCTGAGCTCCCAATCCCTGGACTGGTTATTTTCCAGGTTGTTGCTGGGACCCAGAAGTGATTGTGGGCTTTGGACCAACTCCAGGCTCTGCATGTCTCCAGGACCTTCTTGGGGGCCCAGTTGGGGAGGCTGAGACGGTCACTTGGCTCCCGTAAGCGCATGAATTAGTAATGGCCACCGATCCTGCTGGCCCTGTGCCCTCTTTCCAGAGTAAGGTGGTAATCCGAACTCAGACACTCATGTCCCCCAGACTCCACTCTACATGGGTGGGGCCACCAAATACCTCCCCTCGCCCACAAAACGAACAGAAATGCAAACAGGGGCTTCATCCAACTCTGAGCATTGATTGTTCATATGGTCACCTGTTATAGTTGTTCTTGGACCCGAAATGTCTGGAAATTATCCCGGAAGTCTCTCAGGACACCTTTACTGGCATGCAAAGTGGTTTTTTGTTTTGTTTTGTTTGTTTTTTTGTTTTTGATTTTTTTTTGGACAGGGCCTCCCTCTCCTCACCGGAAGTGGTCAGGTCTATATTAGGCCCTCTCTGAAGTCAGGTGCTAGGGCTATACTAACCAAGCAGGTCTGGAAGAAGAGAGGATTCTGCGAAAGATGGCAGGGGCTTCACTCCAGCCCATGAGATGATATGCGTCTGACCCGGAACTGCAGGCAGCTCCGCTCCCCTTTCTGGGCAGGGTACAGGTCCCATCCCTCCCCCTGGATTTTACACCTGTAATCCCTACTCCTGCAACAGCTTCGGATGTCCCTTGGAGTCCCAGGCTATCTCTGAGCCTACAGCTACCCTTAGGTACCAATAACGTGTTCTTCCTAGGAGCCCTTGTAATTCTCCCCAAGCAGATAGAGCATCCTTACATGACCACATCGCACCCTCAGGAATTAGGCTGTGGTGAGGGAATGGAGAGGCCTGAATGGAAACTCTGCGGTGTGGGTGGGGCACAACCTAGGTGGAGAGAGTGAGATGTGGGGACACCCTGAAACACTGAGAAAGTGGGGTACAAATTGGACAGACCCAAGACCTTGTGCATGGCAGACAAATGCCCTACCTTCGGGCTGCACCCCAGCCTCACAGACTACATTTTGATTGCCCTGGGGGTGACATTGGAGGGGGTGGTGCCTTAAAACCCAATTAGCGGGATTAATTATCTTCAGGCCTGGACAGCAGGTTGTTGGGAACCTAGGCCAGCCTTCTCCACTTGCTGGCTGTCCTTCTACCGTCTGTCAGGCTGTCTCCTCCCATTCAGCTGCTGGATCTTGGACTTCAAGCCTGCAGAACTACAGTTCAAAACAGACCTCTCGAGTTGGCAAGATGGCTCAGTCTTGCCGCTAAGCCTGATGACCTGAGTTCAGTTCCAGGGACATAAAAATTATCTCTGCTCCAGTTTCAGGTATTCTGTTATAACTTTAAAAAGGAGACTGGCGGGATATCGGGCGCAGGAGGGCAAGGGTGCTCTTCTCTGGTTGGAATTTTTACAAGGGCCTCAAGTTTCAGCCTCCGACCTGTCTCTCCATGTCCCCACGAGTGAGGACAGAGCTCGGGGCTAGCCCTGATCTACCTTGCCTAGTCCTTGGTGCTGCCCAGCCCCCAGCCAGAGCCAGGAGACTGATGGCAGGTGATGGTGACAAGAAGATGTCACTCCAAGCGATGCGGGACCTGTGTGCTTCAGGGGCTGAGACTCTGGGTCAGGGTAAAGGTGCAATGTGCCTAAAAGGTCCTTTTTCTTCCCGGTCCAAGCCAAGGCCATCTTCCCCTGCACGCCAAAAGCAACCCCAGTTTACTGCCCTGCCCGTGATGGCCTGGGACCCAACCTGGCTGTCACTGCCCTTGCCTCAGCCACATTCTCATTTCAGGGCTTGGGGCCAAGGATTCACTTCCTTCCCTGGTCCTGACGCTCTCTGGGATTAAAGCCGCTCACCACCACCTAGCTGCCTATTTTCCGTTTCTTTTCTTTTTCTCCTCCTTCCTTTTCTTTTTCTTTTGTGACATCCACCCACCTGGCCCTAGGGCTTTAAATATACAGAATATGAAAGTGGTTGGTTATTTTACCTTTCTTTTCTCTTCCTTTTTCTAGACATTCCGGTTACATTCTCTTAGTCACGATGTAGCTAGCCCAGGCTGGCTTTGAACTTGGGAGTCCTTCTGTGTCAGCCTCTGTGTACTCAGACAACCTAGGCCAGCATGGCAGGGTTAACCGCCTTTAAGTGTGCAAACCAGTGGGGTTCAGTGCCCTCAGACTGCTGCAGGACCATCCCCTCTGTCCGTTGTCAGAAACAACTCATTTCCAACTCTGAACGTTACGTGCCGGCACACGCAGCACCCAGGGGCCTCTGCTGCGTCCACTGTCTCTGCATTTGCCTCTAGGACCTCGGGACGCTGAGAGTGTGGGGCCTGCGTGCTTCAGTGTCTGGCTTCTTCCTCTGGCATGCTTTCAGGATTCAACCATACTGCAGCATGGGGCAGAACTTCATCCTTCCTCAAGGTTAAATCGTTGTGCGCTGTGTGCGCGTCTGTGTACAGAGCGGTGGCAGTCTGTTCCTCTGGCAGCCCGTGCCTGGATTGTGCCCACCTCGGCTTTGTGAGCAAGCCTGCTGTGAATAGCATTTCATAGGCATCTATGTGCTTAAAAGTAGAATTACTAGGTTAAGGTTGAATTTTTTTTTAAAAAGTTAACATTCTATATTTAGTTAGTTGTGTTTGCGTGTGTGGTGTGTGGACACTTGTGTGCATGCCATGGTGTGTGGAGGTCAGAGGGTGACACATAGGTGTCAGTTCTCTTTTACCGCATGGCTTCCAGGAATCAGACTCAGATCATAAGATTTGGTAGAAAGCTACCCGCTGAACCATCTCACCCATCCTTTCTTAGTATATTTGAGACCAGGCCTCCTTACGTAGCCCAGGTTAGTCTCAAACTCATGGCCCTGCTGCCTCGGCCTCCTGAGTGCAGAGACTATAGGTATGCACTACCACATGCCCAAAATTGCTGAGTTAAATAACTGTTGGTTAAAAATGTTGAGTAGAGGCAGGTGGATCTCTGAGTCCAAGGCCAGCATAATTTACATAGTGAGCTCTAGGCCAGCCAGTGCTAAACACTGAGAACCTGTCTCAAAAACAAACAGGGCTGGTGAGATGGCTCAGTGGGTAAGAGCACCCGACTGCTCTTCCGAAGGTCCAGAGTTCAAATCCCAGCAACCACATGGTGGCTCACAACCATCCATAACAAGATCTGACGCCCTCTTCTGGAGTGTCTGAAGACAGCTACAGTGTACTTACATATAATAAATAAATAAAAAAAATTAAAAAAAAAAACAAAAAAAAACAAAAAAAAACCCAAACAAACAAAAACAAAATCTTGAGGAAGGGGCTTGAGAGACAGCTCGGTGGTTAGAGCACTGGCTGCTCTTCCAAAGGACTCAGGTGCAGTTCCCAGCATTCACACTGCAGCTCACACCATCTGCAACTCCAGTTCCAGGAGATCTGATGCCCTTTTTCGGCCTGCACAGGCCCCCAGGCATGGTCAGGAAGCACAAACACACATGCAAGCAAAACATACATACACATTAAGACATTTGTTTTTAATCTTGAGGAACTGCCAAACTTTATTCATTCCCATCCACAGATAGTCTTTCTTTCAACCCAAGCCCCTCTTCTGAAACAGAGTCTCACCATGTAGCCCTGGCTGGCCTGGAACTCCCAGAGATCTGTCTAGTCGAATGTTAAATAGGAACTGGAAGTACAGCTATCCCGAGAGGCTTCCTTCGTTCTCTGCAATGCTGTGAGCTATGTGTTCTTCAGTGGTGACCTTCCTGAGCTGAGATATTTCCATTGTAGATCTAATTGGATGAACGGCGTGTGTGTGTTTGAAGATTTTCATCTTTATTTATTATTATTATATTATTATTATTAGTGTGTGTGTGTGTGTGTGTGTGTGTGTGTGTGTGTGTACAGGTCCCTGTGGAGGTAGAAGAGGGTGTTGGGCCCCCTGGAGTTGGTGTTACAGTTGTGAGCTGCCATGTGGGTCCTCTGGAAGAGCAGTCAGTGCTCTTACCACGGAGCCCGCTCTCCAGCCCCTCACTGAGTGCTGTGTTGTCTGTACCTGTTAGGAGGATCAGGATTTTGCTGTTTTTTTTTTTTTCTTTAGATCTTGTGTTCTATTTATTCAGTATAACACACACATATGCATATGCACATATGTATATATATTCCTTTATAAAGAAGTATCAAATGTATTTCAATATTGAGTTTCATTTTGAAATTAAGACCATAGGACAATGGCTGTAACTTGAAACTCATTGCCAGAGAAGAGGAAACCATTGTGAAGCCACTGAACACTGTAGTGAATAAAGCTACCAGGCTATGCATTTAGGAAAACAAAGCCCCTTTACTCTGTAAGCGCTTTACTGTCCTCTAGTAACATTCTCATCTTGACATTCTATCCAGTGAAAGAGGCCAAGAAGTCAATAGTAAGTTTCCTGGTTTGAATAAGAATACCCCTATAGGCTTACATATATAGAAATACTTGGTGCCCATTTAGGACCAGGGAGTGTGTCCCTGGGGGTGGGCTTTGAGGTTTCAAAAGTCTTACAGCTGGGAATGGTAGTGCTTGCCTTTAGTCCAGCACTTGGGAGACAGAGGCAGGCAGATCTCTATGAGTTCAAGGTCAACCTGGTCTACAGAGTGAGTTCCAGGATAGTCAGGGCTACACAGAGAAACCCTGTCTGCCAAAAACAAGCAAACAGGGCTGGAAAGATGGCTCAGCAGTTAAAAGCACTGACTGCTCTTCCAGTATTGGAATTGGAATTGGACCTGGGTTCAATTCCCAGCACCCACATGAGAGACCCAATTCCCCATACAGTGTCGCTTTGGCTGTCGAGTGTCTCAATGAGAGTTCTTGCTCTTGTGTCCATGAGACGTTTGCAGTCTTATTTTCTTGTCTTTTCAAGATGTTAGCGTGAGGGCTGGTGAGATGGCTCAGTGGGTAAGAGCACCCGACTGCTCTTCCGAAGGTCCTGAGTTCAAATCCCAGCAACCACATGGTGACTCATAACCATCCATAACAAGATCTGATGCCCTCTTCTGGAGTGTCTGAAGACAGCTACAGTGTACTTACATATAATAAATAAATAAATAAATAAATAAATAAATAAATAAAAAGATGTTAGCATGAGATGGGCTGGGAAATTCACCTTTATTAAACTGTGAAAAATCAGTCTCATAACTGTCTGTGACTCCAGTTCCAAGGGACCCCACAGCCTCACACAGACACACATGCAGTCAGAATAACAATGTACATAATGTAAAAGAAAACTTTGAGACAGGGTTTCTCTGTGCAGCCCTGGCTGTCCTGGAACTCACTCTGTAGACCAGGCTGGCCTCGAACTCAGAAATCCCCCTGCCTCTGCCTCCCAAGTGCTGGGATGAAAGGCATGCGCCACCATGCCCGGCAAAATAAAACATTATTTAAAAAAAAAAAGAAGAAGAAGAAGAAGAAGAAAGAAAGAAAAAGAAAACAAAGCAACAGACTCACTGCACTCTGAACGTTCTTTCTTGATCTGCCTCATGGCCGTAGATTAAGATGTGAGTTCTCAGCTGCTCCTCCACTCTGGCATCATGACATGTGACCCTCTGAGCTGTAAGCCGAAGTAAGTGCATTTTTTTGTAAGTTTCCTAGGTCCTGGTGTTTTTCTGCCGCAGTAAGGAAACTAAGACATTGCTGTCTTCTGCCATCCTTCCCCACTGTATGGGGAATTGGGTCTCTCACTGGAGCTTACCGTGTGGCTAGAATGGTTGGCCAGAGAGCCTCCAGGGACCGTCCTGTCTCTGCCTCCCCAGTGTGGGGTCACAAATTTGTACCCTATTGCTGTGCCCTCATTTTACTTGGCTGCTGTAGATAGATCCAAATTCAGGGGCTACTCCTCTGTGGCAAGCACTTGGCCCCCGAGCCATCTCCCCAGCCCCAAGTTTATGTGTACACATTAACCAGTTCTTCACTCTGGATAAATCCCCGTTGGACATACTTTGAACATGCTGGTCGCTTTGGCTGTCGATTGTCTCAATGAGAGTTTTTGCTCCTGTGTCCATGAGAGGTTTGCAATCTTATTTTCTTGTCTTTTCAAGATGTTAGCGTGAGATGGGCTGGGAAAGTCACCTTTATTAAACTGTGAAAAATCAGTCTCAATTGATTTTTAAGTGTTTGGTTTGGAAGAAGAAGAAGAAGAAGAAGAAGAAGAAGAAGAAGAAGAAGAAGAAGAAGAAGAAGAAGAAGAAGAGGAAGAGGAAGAGGAAGAGGAAGAGGAAGAGGAAGAGGAAGAGGAAGAGGAAGAGGAAGAGGAAGAGGAAGAGGAAGAAGGAGTCTTTTTGAAGTTTAGTGTGGTGATGTACTCCTTTAACCCCAGCACTTCAAAACAGAGGTAGTTGGACCTCTGTGAGCCCAAAGTCAGCCTGGTCTACAGTGAGTTCAGGGACACAGAGCAAAGTCTTTTTTGTTGTTTTTGTTTTGAGACAGAGTTTTGCTTGTAGTCCAAACTGGCTTTGATAAAACTAACAACCCCCCATCTTAGCTTCCTTGGTACAACCATATGCCACCATGGCTGGGTATATATCTCCTTTTTTTTTTTTTTTTTTTTTTTTTGTGGTTTTTTGAGACAGGGTTTCTCTGTATTCAGCATATGGCCTTTCCCACCTGGCTCTTGCCAATTTGTGTATAATAATAAATTATTATTGTTATTGTTATTTGTTATTATTATTATTATTATTATTATTATTATTATTATATAGGCTTTGCCTCAAGAAATCACAGTCCCTTATTTTTACATTTATGTATTCATGGGGGAGAGTGTGTTAATGGCATGGCATATGTGTAGAGGTCAGAGGTCGGCTTTCAGGAGTTGGGTCCTCTTCTCCCACAACAGGGATCCCAGAGATTGAACTCAGGTCACCAGGCTCAGGGGTGAGTGACCTTTAGAGACAGGGTTGAATCATAAGAGCACCATCTGATTTCCCACCCAAACTAAGAGGCCTGGTCCTCAGGAACACGGGCTGCAAAATGTCAGGAAGCTGAGGAAACCTGGCTTAAGGGCAAAGAAACTTTAGCTTTCCACCAGGGGGAGAGGCGGGCGGGGCAGCTTGCATGCAGAGGCTCTTCCTGGACTCTGCCAACTGGGACCAAAGGCTGTCCTCTTTCCCTAGCTTGGCCATTCTCTGAACTCAGAAAAGCTGCTCGGGAGGGCGGGAGAGGGACCCCCGGGATCCACATGGCAGGCAGGGAGAGTCCAGCAAAGGGCATTGTGTCCTCCACACAGGAGGGAACAGATGCTGGGCAGGCAGCGCAGCTCGAGCTGGAGAGGCCCTCATCCCAGGGCTCCGTATGAGTGAATTACTGCTGGGGGACCATGTTGTCCTGAGCCACGTGCTCCTTTACAGGCTCTGAAACCCTGAGGTCTCACCGGTTCCCTGCAGCCCGAGCCACACCGCTGGCAGCAGTGCTGGGCCAGTCCCCTGACCTTAGGGGTGCTTTGCTTGTAAGGGCCTGCTAGCTCACCCTGAGGTCCTCCATGCAGTACAAAGGTCACCTCCTTCAGTCTGGAAATGACTGCTCTCAGTCCAGCTGTCTTTGAATGTGCGCTGTCTGCTCAGACAACCCAAAACCACCTCCCCCATTCCTTACTGTTAGCATGCTCTGCCCGTGTGAAAAGAAAGATCTTAGTACTTTCACTTTAAATTGTTCTCAACTTGGCTTCTTTAAACGCTGTCTCACCCTATAGCCCAAGCAGGCCTGAAACTCATGCAGCTCACATTGCTCTGGAACTAGTGGCAATTCTCCTGCCTCAGCATCCCAGGTGTTGGGATTGCAGGTGCGAGCCACCAAGTTTGACAAAAACAGAGTCACTTGTGGCAGGGCATGGTGGTACACATCTTTAGTCCCAGCACTTGGAGGCAGAGGCTGATGGACTTCTGAGTTTGAGGCCAGCCTGGTCTACAGAGTGGGTTCCAGGGCAGCCAGTGCTGTCAGAGAAACCAGAAAGACAGAGAAACCCTGTCTCAAAACCCTTCCCCCCACCAAAAAACAAAAAACAAAAAACAGTTGTGGGAATACTATAATCAATTCAAGAGCAGCTAGCACTCATGAGGTTGGCTCATTTATTTGTTTTTTATTTTGATTTTTTGAGCAGGGTATCCCTGGCTGTCCTGGAACTCACTCTTAGATCAGGCTGGCCTCCAATTCAGAAATCCACCTGCCTCTGCCTCCCCAGTGCTGGGATTAAAGCTGCGCACTACTATGCTCAGCTACATTTTTTCCTTTTAATCATGAGGTCAGAAGAAAAAACCTGCCAGAGCTGATTCTCTTCTATCATGTGTAGCCCTCAGGCTCAGCAACAGATGCCTTTCCCAGCTGAGCCATGCTTCCAGGCCTGATGCTGTCTGTCTGTCTGTCTGTCTATCCATCTATCCATCCACCCATCCATCTATCTATCTATATTATACTATGTATTATATCCCTGAGTATATGCATGTATTCCACATGCATGTGGGAGTCTACAGAAGTCACAAGATAACCGAAAGCTGGAGTTATAGATGATCGTGGGTCATCACCCTGTGGGTACTGGGAATCCAACCAGGGTCCTTTTTTTCTGTGTGTGTGGTTTTTTTGAGACAGGGTTTCTCTGGATAGCCCTGGCTGTCACTTTGTAGACCAGGCTGGCCTCAAACTCAGAAATCTGCCTGCCTCTGCCTCCTGAGTGCTGGGATTAAAGGTGTGGGCCACCACGCCCGGCTTTTACCAGGGTCCTTTGTTAGATAAACACTTGTAATTCTGCCCTGGTCCATGTGCAATTAAAAAAAAAGAAGAAGAAGAAGAAGAGCTGGGCGTGGTGGCACACGCCTTTAATCCCAGCACTCGGGAAGCAGAGGCAGGCAGATTTCTGAGTTCGAGGCCAGCCTAGTCTACAGAGTGAGCTCCAGGACAGCCAGGACTACACAGAGAAACCCTGTCTCGAAAAAAACCCAAAACCCAAAAAGCAAAACCAAACAAGCCAAAAAAAAAAAAAAAAAAAAAAAAAAAAAAACAAAAAACCTAACTTGTCCATCAGGTTCCAAAACCAGAAGGTCCACACGTCGACTGTGATCCTGGGAAAAGTCCACCCAGCTCCCCTGAAGCAGAGCAGGGCATGCGGCTCGGGTTTGTTTAGGGGAAATAGTGGGAGTTGAGAGTTCCAAGACTTCTTATTGGTAGCAAGCACCTTTCCTCTTTCATTCTTCCCTACAACAGCAACCTAGAACTTGAGATGTAATTTCTGGAGCTCTGCAGCTGTCTTGAACCTTGAGATGACCCTCTACGATGGGAGGAGCTACGATGGGAGGACACTAGGTAGAAAGATGGGACCCTAACACCCATTTCTGGCTTACTTCTTCTTCTTTTTTTTTTTTTTTTTAAAGATTTATTTATTTATTATAAGTAAGTACACTGTATCTGTCTTCAGACACTCCAGAAGAGGGCGCCAGATCTTGTTACGGATGGTTGTGAGCCACCATGTGGTTGCTGGGATTTGAACTCAGGACCTTTGGAAGAACAGTCTTACCTGCTGAGCCATCTCACCAGCCCTCTGGCTTACTTCTTAGCCCTGTGGTTCTCCCCACGGGGAAGGCTGTTGGGGTGCATAGTGGCTGGGGTCTCGATCTGAGTCTCCCCCACAGCACGCCCTTGAGAAGACTTCCCTGCTTCGGCCTTGCTCCCGTGTTCTGGTCCTGAGGGGCTGGCAGTTGACAGGTTGGGGTCCTGTGTTCAGAGGACAGGTGTGGTAGTCGCAGAATGGGGACGCGAACGCTTTGTGCCACCAGCCAGGCTCTCCCTCGCGAGGCGCGGAGCCGGGACCAGCACGAGCCCCGCGCGCCCCCTGGCGGCGGAACCGAGGAGGGACTCTCAGGAGAGCAGGTGGCGCTTCAGCAGCTCAGGGGTCACCGCATCTGCCCCCGCGGGCGGTCTCAGCTGTCTACCGACTCTCCAGAGGGGTGGGGCCCCGGTGTCCTCGGATCCTGGAAGTCACTCCCTCCCCTCCCGGAGGATGAGGCTGAGGGGACAGCCAGGTGGAGCCGCAGAGGCCCCCACCCCGCGAGCCTCGGGTTCCTCGGCCTGGTATTTTCACTGTCCCTGAATGCTTCTAGGCTCTGGGATTATTTGCTTCTTTCTATACAGAAAAACTCCAAGCAGCCTGGAGAGGCTTCCAGCAGCGGGAGGGTGGGGGGCGTTTCCCGGCACTGAGCATAAATTCCTTTCTTTTTCACTCCCTCTTCCCCTCTACACGCTTTGTCTCTCAGAGAACACTGCATCTTTTCACGGTATATACTCGTTAATTAGATCTCAAAACAAGCACTGTACGTTTTTCTGCAAAACTTTGTTCCGGTAAAACAATAACAAAATTTCTGGGAGGCAGAGGCCGAGGCCAGAGGCAGAGGCAGAGGCAGAGAGGCAGAGAGGCAGAGGCAGGCAGATCTCTGAGAGTTCAAGGCCGGCCTGGTCTACAGATCGAATTCCAGGACAGCCAAGGCTAGACAGAAAAACTCTGTCTCCAAACAAACAAACAAACAAACAAATATTGTATTTAGATTCTATTTTATGCATGAGTGCTTTTGCCTGCATATGTATGTGCCTGGCGCAGGTGGCTGTCAGAAGGCAAACAGACCTCCTGGAACTGTAGTAATGGGTGGAACTGCAGTAATGGGTGGAACTGTAGTAATGGGTGGCCGGAGTCTCCATGGTTGCTGGGATTTGAACTCAGGACCTTGAAAGAGCAGTCAGTGCTCTTTTTTTTT
>NC_034591.1:49746393-49749353 GCF_900095145.1 Mus pahari
TTCCTTACCAATTTGTATCCCCTTGATCTCCTTTTGTTGTTGGATTGCTCTGGCTAGGACTTCAAGTACTGTATTGAATAGGTAGGGAGCAGTCAGTGCTCTTAATCACTGAGCCATCTCTCCAGCCCCCTGAATGTTTGGAGACAGAATTGGCCAAGCTGGCTTTCAATTCAAACTTCTTGGCTTCCTCAGCACTGACCAGAGACTGGCTATGCCTTTGACCACCGAGAAATCAGCATTCGTGTTGATACATGCTGAACTAATGTTATCATCACTAAAGTGCAAAATAACCCATTAACTTTTTCTTTTTCTTTTTTCTTTCTTTTTCTTTTTCTTTCTTTTTTCTTTTTTCTTTTTTTTCTTTTCTTTTTTTTTTTTTTGAGACAGGGTTTCTCTGTATAGCCCTGGCTGGCTGTCCTGGAACTCACTCTGTAAAGACCAGGCTGGCCTCAAACTCAGAAACCTGCCTGTCTCTCTGCCTCCCAAGTGCTAGGATTAAAGGTGTGCGCTACCACTGCCCAGCCACCCATTAACTTTGAAGTATCAATTGTACAGCAAACAGGTAATATTGAGTTAAATAAAACCCTAATATTATCTTTTTTTTTAAAAAAAAAAAAAAAAAGAAAAAAACGGTACTGTCCCTGTCTAAAGGAAATGCAGGGACAGAAATGGAGCAGAAGCTGAAGGAAAGGCCATCCAGGGACTGTCCCACTGTGTGATCCATTCCATCCCCAGACACCAAACCCTGGCACTAGATGCTGATGCCTTGATGTACTTGGAGCCTGGCATGGCGCTCCTCTGAGAGGCTCTGCTAGCACCTGACTTAAGACAGATGCATAGACTCACAGCCAACCATTGGACTGAGCCTGGGGACCTCACTGGAAGATTTAGGGGAAAGGCTGAAGGAGCTGAAGGGGATTGCAACCCCATAGATAGAACAAGAGTATCAATTAACCAACCGGACCCCTAAGTTCCCAGGGACTAAACCACCAACCAAAGAGCATACATGGGCCAGTCCATGACTCCAGCTACATATGTGGCAGAGGATGGCCTCATCTGGCATCAGTGGGAGGAGAGGCACCTGGTCCTGTGGAGACTTGTTGCCCCAGAGACGGGGGATGCTAGAGGGAGGAGCGGAGTGGGTGGGTGAAGGAGTACCCTCTTAGAAGCAAAGAGGAGGGGGAGGTAAGAAGGGGTTGTAGAGGGGAGACCAGGGTGGGGGACAACATTTGAAATGTAAACAATTGATTAATGAATTACAAAAATGAGAAAAAATAAATAAAACATTAATCACCAGAAAGTTGATTTTTGTGCTTTTGTTTTTGTTTTCTTTTGTTTTCCGAACTAACGAGTGCTGGGATTAAAGGTGTGCACTGCCTCCTACAAGAATAGATCATTTAAAATTCCCTATGGAGATGGCATTCTGTATTTCTGCTCTAGAGAGCAGGTTCCTGATCAGTTTTTATTTGTTGGTATTGAAGGTTGAGCCTCACACACAGGAGTCTACTGCTGATTCTCCTGGCCCCCAGTTGACTCTTATCTCTACTGAAGGCCTCAGAAACACCGGGGACGCTGCTGTCAGTGGAGTTTGGCTATGTTGGGCTATGTTGGAGGACAAGTCCTGACTCTCAGATCTGGACCAAAACTATGGAACTGACATCTGAGCAGGTCAGTCATGGTGTATCTGATTGGGTCCCAGTCGGTGAAGAGGTCAGCTCAGGGCATTTGGAAAATTCCACCAGACCCTCCTCTCCTGGAAGAGAAAGGTCATGAAACACTTAGGCACTACCTCCCCTCTGAAAGGGAGAGGCTAATTACATTCCTTAGACCAGTGTGTATGTGTATGTGTGTGTGTGTGTGTGTGTGTACTGACCATCAGCCACCTGCAGGTGGCGAGGCCCAGAGCACTTAAACACATTCCACATTAGCCACCTACAGACAAGGGATGTCCTTGCCACCTAAAGGCCAATTGGTTTAAGTCACACACTTCTGCCAGTCACATTGTGCCTAATGGCTGTTGCTCTGAAAACTGTATAAATACTCAAACGTGCTGTGTGGTCATTCTCTCTCACCTCCATGTGTAGGACAACTCCACCACGCTGGAACAATAAATCCCTCTTGCTTTTTGCATCGATTCCAGGCTCTGCATCGTTCACTCAGGGAGTTCCCAGTAAGCTACGGCTTGTCAGTCTCACAACGATAGGCTCTAGTAGGTGCTGGCCATCGACTCTGTACTTTGAACAGCATGAGGTTGTAGCTCCCGAAGCCTGAAGCCCTAAGATCCAGCATAGTGACCACTGTCTCTCAGTTATGGCTCCGGGATGGAGGGAGGGCTGGTCTACTCCCTGGAGTGCTCACAATGAAATCCTAAGAAGGCAGAACTTTCTGCATACAGGGCAGAGAGCCTTCCTAATGCCGCAACCCTTTAATACAGTGCCTCACACTGTGCTGACTCCTAGTCATGACATTAGTTTCATTGCTATTTCATAACTGTAATTCTGCTGTTGTGAATCAATGTAAATATCTGTGTTTTTCGACCTTTGTGAAAAGGTCATCTGATCCCCAAAGGAGTTGGGATCACAGTCTGAGTGAGACCCATTGCTCTGGAGGAAGACGTTTACGGAAAGGTACGTGTTTCTCTGCAGCTATCAGCACACGACTTTTTGAAATCTGCAAAAGGGTTTCCTGGGTTTAGCTTTGTTGAGGATCTGGTCCAGGAACTCTTTATGTACAGCAGGCTGACTCTGTGCTGAGATCCACCTGCTTCTGTCTACTGAATGGGCCAGAGGATTAAAGGTATATACATGCCACCATGCCTGGCCCAGAAGAGCATCTTTAAAAAACATCATTCCAAAGCCGGGGGTGGTGGTGCACGTCTTTAATCCCAGCACTCGGGAGGCAGAGGCAGGCAGATTTCTGAGTTTGACGCCAGCCTGGTTTACAAAGTGAGTTCCAGGACA
>NC_034591.1:49749414-49769831 GCF_900095145.1 Mus pahari
AAAAAACCCATTCCAATCTTTTCAAATGTATACACTAACACACACACACACACACACACACACACACACACACACACACACGTGTGTGTGTGTGTTTCTATTTCCATCTTTCATCACCATAGACAAGCACACAGCCCTGAGCTAGAGGGACTGGTCCTTTGAGATAACTTTAATACCCCAGGGGTCAGATAATCCTCACCTCCCCAGAGGTTGTAGCCCTGGAGACCAGGCCTCAGCCACAGTGAACTATCTTGGGATGTGTTTGGTGGGTCTAGGAATTATGGGTATCCTAAACCTTGTTTTCCTTCTCTGGTGGGTAGGGCACCCCAAGATTCAGTGTTTCAGCAACCTAATTCAGAGGGGAGGGGCCTATTGGCCTTCAGACAGAGAAGTTGGTAAGTACATCCTCTGGGACCCCAACTGTCTAAAATCACAAACTTTAGAAACGCCCTCTCCTGGAAAAGGAGCCATGCCTCAGGAAAGCAGGACAAGGTTTTGACACCCAGAGGGCCACTGAGGGTGAGGTCACTGGTAGGAAGGGCTGTGACCCACATTTCCCTGTTTAATCAAAAGTGGGTTCTATGAACTCCCAAAGACTCTTGGGTCTAAAAACTCCAAACCTGTATTAGGACCTTAGTGTTCCAAGTGGGGGATCCCACAGTAGCCTTTAAAGGGGCTATGGCATTGAATCAGGTCTGCACGGAGTTGAGTGCCAGAAGCTCCAAGTGCAGACTTCATTGTTTAGCCAAGGGCCTGAAGGCTGCAGGGGCTGGAAGTGAAGTAGCCCAGCTCCTATGGGACTCAAGACCTCTGGTTTCCAGGCCTTTGGATAAGGGGCTAGTGAGGACCACCTGTTGAACTGCTGTTTCAGGAGTGCCTCATTGCCCTACCTCACTCAAGGAACAGTTCCAGGTGTCTGGTGCCTGACCCTCTTCCCCTTGCCAAATTTCTCTTAACAGGCAGATATGAAGCGGTCTCCTGAAGACAGCACCACTATGCCTGGTTAACAATAAACCCTTGTCTCAGGGCTTGTGAGAGCTCAGAAGACTGGACGGTACTGCCACCTGCTGGCTGGCTAGTGCATGTGAGCTGTAATGGAACTGAAAGGCGGGTGTAAGGCACGGTTTGGTTCCTCAGTGAAGTTATCATTGGGCACACAGGCTCCAGTCCAGACAGTGATGATCAAGCACAGACCAAGTTCACATCCTCACACAGGACGAGGAGACCGACCCATCTGGGCTTCGCAGGGACGGCTGGGATGCTCACACCTCAGCCATCCCATCCGTGGGCCGGCCCCCGTGGTTATTGCTGCCCTGACACACTGCCCTATTTGCCCTTGGTCATGTTGGATGTGTGTGGGCAGCTGTGATTGATAAAGTTCAGCCATTTGCCAAGGTATATACACATTTTATTTAAAAAAGTTTACAGTTTTCATTATACACAACTATTAAGAGGTTATAGTCAGAGGAGGCAATTGTCCAGGTGACAGACATGCCCACTGGATCATCACAATGCAAGGAGGGCGGGAGGGAGGAGAGAGGGTGAGGAGGGAAAGCGGTAAAAAGCTTAGATTTCAATTAAGGGCTGGTAAGTCCCTTTTATCTCTTCAAGTATCACGCAATGTGTACCAAATACAATCAGTAATTAAAGGCCATTTCTTCCCACAACCAGAGCCCAATAATTGCTAAACCAAGAGCCCTGGCCACTCCTCCGTGAGTGGGAAGCTGCACACCCTGGCCCCCAGGGGCCGCCACTCCATCCAATTCCCAAAGAGCTGGCCGAGGTGTTCAGTGGCCGGAGGAAGAGGAACATGGATTCACAAGTCCAAAGAATGCAGTTCTTTGTGCCCAATCAGGAATGAGTTGGTTTCACTCAGCAAGGCTATGACCCAGTTAGAAGTTGACAAAACAAACTGCTAACTTTTGCAAATGGCTTGACTTTTCTGAGTCACTAAAACACAGAAGGGTCACATGCCACTTAAAATCCAATGCCAGTACTCAGAAACCTGACCCGGAGAGACTAGACTGGCAGAGGGTCTGTCATGATTCTCAGCCACCCCAAAGGGTGACCTAGAAAATGCAAGTGTCAGTTCAAGGCCACCTAGAATTTCAGGGAGCCCTTTCCAGGGCGCAGTTCCTTTGAGGAGTAGCCGGTTGGCAATTAGAACAACGTTTGAAGTGGACAAAACATATTAGTGCTGGAGAGATGTTGCAACTTCTGATAACTCATCAATAGAAATGCCAGCACTCTCCAGGGGGCAGAGACTGCTGTCAAAAAATTTCAAATGCCAGGGTCTAGGTTGGCAAGCACGGAACACAGCCTGCTGGCCCCCGTGCTGGGTTTGCAGGGGTGCAGGGGCATGGCAGGTTTGCTCGTCTGTGTTTGGCAAGGGCTCAAGTCATCAACGGGGGCAAAGGATGGCTTCTATTAGTTAAAGCACAAGGCAGGACCTCAACAGAACGGGTAGCTGAAGGGCGGGCAGCTGTGATTTACTGCTGCCCCTGCTGAGGGGCTTGGTGTCAAAGCAGCCCTGCCCTGCCGCAGATCTCACCCGTTTCCTGCGGGGACCCAGAATCCTCAGTCAGAGCCAGGCTTTGGCGTTCTCTCTGCTACCGTGCAAGTATGGGTACGGTTATCTAGTAACTAGGAGTGGGGAAGGGCCAGAAAGCTGGCACACCTTCTAACAGAGTCACGGCCCAGAGAGCTGCAACATGCTTAGAACCAGACTGGTGCCAGAGTCGAGGGTGGGGTGACGTGGGGGCAGTCATGGGAACTCCAGTGCTGCAGAACCCAGTGACACACCTTCACCATACGCCGGGATGGACAATCTGCACTCATGTCTGCACAGGAAGGAATGATGTCTCATTACTCATCACTGGAGCAAAGCGGACCCGGTGAGGGTCAGGAGCCATAGCTGCTCACCCCCGTTCCCCAAACTTGACTCTGGTTTCTTGGGTTGTTTTGTATTTTTTCCATCAATATCAAAAGCAATTATCTGGACTTTTTTTTTTTATTGAGGGGGAGGTAATCAGAATACTATTTTATACAGTATTGAAAAAAAATACATTTTTTTTTATTGTCTGAACTCACAATCCCCAGCCAGCAGTTCAAGCCTGCCCTAGGTAGTAGCACCCACATGGAGGCTATAGCATGAGCAAAGGCCTACTCCGCAGGGAAGCAAGCCGCAGGGCCAGCAGAAACCCTCCTAACCACACAGGACAGCGGGCCACAGAAGCAGTTACACGGCACACAGCTAAAGCCACCTTTCAACAAGCCGGGTGCCAGAGGACAGTACAGAGAACCAACCCCAGCACTACAGAACTTCATTTTCCCCAAAGAAACCTTTTGCTTCATGCCCGTAATTAACATAAGTAAATTATTTGTCTTTTTATTTAGGAAAATAATCATGCTAAAAGTTGTACTTTATATAGATTTTCAAAGGAAAGACTGATTGTGCTTTTTGAATTAAAAAAAAAAAAAAGATAGGTGTCTTCCAACCTCATTGACTTAACCCTTGTGGAATATAGCACTTCTAAACTAAAAACACACATCAAAAGAAAGGTTAGTCCAGTGGGACATTCAAAATGTCTTCAGAAGGTCTTACGATTGGCTACTTCTATTGTTCTGGTTTTGTCAAAAAGAATGCAGAGCAGAGCTGCTGTCTACACTGTCTCCAAATTCCCTCTAGAGTCAGGTCTGAAACTGCCGGCACTCTGGATGGCAGTTAGCCGGTGGCAGCGGGCCAGGCACCTCAAGCCATCTGACTGGCTGACCGTGGAGGGAAAAGGGTTGTCCCCTCAACCTGCCTCCGTAACAATTCTCGAAAGTGGTTCTTCCCCACCTCGGGCCACTTTGGCACAAAAACTTCCGTTTGTTTCAGCTGTTACCCATCGCAAATTTAGGATGTTCTGGGTCTCAGACACTAACCACTCCCGTAAGCAGCTGGCAGCTTCCAGGAGGAGAACTAAGGCTGGAGGTCAAGGGCCGCACAGGGGCTCAGGCGCCGGGCCAGTCTTCTCCACCTGATGGCCACCGAGCCTTGCCCAGGGAAGAGACTCTCTTGGTAGGTGAAAATTAAATCTGTAACCTGTCTAGGTACAATTCACAAAAAGGAAAAAAGAAAAAAGAAAAAGAAACAAACAAACAAAAAAACCAAACAAAACTGCGTCCAGTTTCACAGCTCAGTCCAGGCAATGGATCAACAGGCCCCGTGCTAGGATAGGATTTCACTCTGTGTCTTCAGTCCGTCTCTCCTCCAGTCCTGCTCTCTCAACATGCTCTGCTGGATGATAAGCTGTATCCCCAAAAGGACATGGGTTCAGGAAATGCTTCCCAAATGTTCTCCAAGGTAAAACCAAGGTGGCTGCAGGTCTGGTAGCATGGAGGGCAGGAGTCTACCTAGAAAAATGCACTTAAATCTGAGTCAAAAAAAAAAAAAAAAAAAAAAAAAAAAAAAAAAAACCNAAAAAAAAAAAAAAAAAAAACCAAAAGCCCTAAGTCTCACTTCTCACTCAACTCGTTGCGTCCCACTGCTCCTCACCAAGGACCACTCAGGACTAGGGAGCAGCTGGCAAGGATGGAGCAGCCTCACAGGCTCTCAAAGCACGCGTCTCAACCCTTCCCTTCCCTTCCCACTCTGGAAAAGCACTGTTCTATCTTCATTCAAGAGCTGGTAGATTTGGTTTGTTTCTTTGGAACCACCAATAAAAAGAAGCAAACTTTTCCTGTTTTTCTCATGTTTACCTATCAGAGCGGCAATCTCTTGACAGTTCAGTAGCACATAGGCTGACTTGGCCAAATGGACTTATGAATGCATGCATTCGGACCGCATATTGCTACCAAAATGGAATGTGGGAATATGCTATGCACCTCAGGTTGAGAAATGACCAAGAAATCAAGATCTAAAGGGTGATATATAATATATATATATCAATGCTATTATTCATAAAAACCTTGTTTAGTAATAAAAAAAATTGCTTTGTTTAAATATGAATATTAGAGTCTGCTTCTCATGGTTAGGAAATAATAGTCTTTCTGAAAAGCAGATGCCTTTTCTACTACAACTCCATGTCCTGGGCCTCATCTTCTGAGAAGTCAGACATAGAACTCTCCGAAGAGCTGTCGCCAGTGCCCTCCTCCTGTTCCTTCAGGGCCTCCTCCGTTGCATACTTCTGGATGTACTCTGCAAAGGGGGGTAGGGTGAAGAAAACACAGGGTGTGAGCTCAGTGACTCCAAGGTGCAAACTCACCAGCTAACCCAGTGTCATGATAACGAAAAGCCAAGGGGGCTCCAAAGAGGAAGGGACTTGTCTGGGTTGAAATGGGGAATCCACACTTTTTTTTTTTTTAAGATTTATTTATTATATGTAAGTATACTGTAGCTGTCTTCAGACACTCCAGAAAAGGGCATCAGATCTCATTACAGATGGTTGTGAGACACCATGTGGTTGCTGGATTTGAACTCATGGCCTTCAGAAGAGCAGTCGGAGCTCCTAACTGCTGAGCCCCAATCCACACTTTTTACTTCCCATGTAAATAAAGTGATTTATCTCCCAGACAGAAATGAAATGTGGTGACTCCACAGTGATTTATCAGGACATCCCACCTGTCAATGGTCTGCCTGACCCCTGGGCTCTGGGGGCAGATAGTGATAATGGTCTCGTCAGGAACAAGCTGTATGTGAGGCTCAGGGTCTTGTCCATTCACTCACCCAAGAGCCTAGGCCAAAGCGCTGGCTAAAAGAATTTAAGAAGTGCTGAATAAACAACACATCTGTTCCTTAAAGCACACTGTGTAAGTAAATGGCCTATACATACTACGGAAGGGCAGTGGTGGGGATCCCATCAGGGTACAAGCTGGATCCACAGCCCCTCACAACCTCACACTGTGGCCGCCTGTGGTGCTGTTGAAGCTGCTGTGACGACACAGCACGGGATCTGGGAAGGAACATTTCCCCGTTTCCTTCAGTTTTGTTTTGAGAGACAGCAGTGTATTCTTGGCTGGTCTGGATCTTGCTGTGTACTAGACTAACTTAAAACTTGCCATGACGGAGGCTGGAGAGATGGCTCAGCTGTTGGGAGCATTGGCTGCTCTTCCAGAGGTCCTGAGTTCAATTCCCAGCACCCACATGGTAGCTCACAACCATCTGTAATGGAATCCGACGACCTCTTCTGATGTGTCTGAGGACAGCTACAGTGTTCTCACTAATTTACCATGAGTCTCCTGCCAGTGTACCTCCAGTACCGAGAGGTCAGATGTGGTGTGTTACCACCATACTCAGACAGGTTCTCTTTCTGAACAAAGTTTGTAGACCTGAGACTTAGAGCCTTAATAAATGTAGTTAAGATTTTTTTCCTTTTAGTCATGAGCTCATGGCTTTAACTTGAGTCCCAGGATGATTAGAACTTCTGACCTTTTTGCCTTTTCCACTGTTCTCAAATGCTGAGATTATAAGCATATGCCACCATGTCTGGTTAAAAATGTACTTTTCAGGTTGGAGAGATGGCTCAGTGGGTAAGAGCACTGACCGTTCTTCCAGAGGTTCTGAGTTCAAATCCCAGCAACCACATGGTGACTCACAGCTATCTGTAATGAGATCTGATGCCCTCTTCTGGTGTGTCTGAGGACAGCTACAGTTTACTTTCATATAATAATAAATAAATCTAGCCGGGTGTGGTGGTATACACCTTCAATCCCAGCACTCGGGAGGCAGAGGCAGGCAGATTTCTGAGTTCAAGGCTAGCCTGATCTACAAAGTGAGTTCTAGGACAGCCAGGGCTATACAGAGAAACCCTGTCTTGAAAAACCAAAAATCAATCAATCAATCAATCTTTTTCTTTTTCTCTTTCTTTCTTTCTTTCT
This sequence comes from Mus pahari, assembly GCF_900095145.1. NCBI lineage: Eukaryota > Metazoa > Chordata > Mammalia > Rodentia > Muridae > Mus > Mus pahari. The sequence continues at coordinate 49,756,276 of NC_034591.1, forward strand.
TTCTTTCTTTCTTTCTTTCTTTCTTTCTTTCTTTCTTTCTTCTTTCTTTTTTTCTTTCTTCTTTCTTTCTTTTCTTTCTTTCTTTCCTTTCTCTTTCTTCCTTCTTTCTCTCTTTCTTCTTTCTCTTTCTTTCTCTTCTTTCTTTCTTCTCTTTCTTTCTTTCTTTCTTTCTCTCTCTTTCTCTCTCTCTCTCTTTCTTTCTTTCTTTCTCTTTCTTCTTTCTTTTTCTTTCTTTCTTTCTTTCTCTTTCTTTCTCTTTCTTTCTTTCTTTCTCTTTCTTTCTTTCTTTCTTTCTTTCTTTCTTTCTTCCTTTCTTCCTTTCTTTCTTCCTTTCTTCTTTCTTTCTTCCTTTCTCTCTTTCTTTCTTTTCTTTCTTTCTTTCTTTCTTTTCTTTCTTTCTTTCTTTCTTTCTTTCTTTCTTTCTTTCTTTCTTTCTTTCTTTCTTTCTTTCTTTCTTTCTTTCTTTCTTTCTTTCTTTCTNCTTTCTTTCTTTCTTTCTTTCTTTCTTTCTTTCTTTCTTTCTTTCTTTCTTTCTTTCTTTCTTTCTTTCTTTCTTTCTTTCTTTCGACTGGAGCGAGCAGAGGTCCTGTGTTCAATTCCCAGCAACCACATGATGGCTCACAACCATCTGTACAGCTACAGTGTACTTATATACATCAAATAAATACATAAATCTTTAAAAACTGTACTTTTTAGAATAAGGAAAATGTTAAATGACATGTATATGCGTGCACAGCTGCTGGAGGAGTCACAGGCGTGGGCTGCCCTATGGCTGGCTGGAAATTTACCTTGGGTTTTTTGAAAGAGCACCAAGTTCTGTTAGCTACTGAGCCATTGCTCCTGCCTTTATTTCTGACTCCTGGTCTTTCCCTTCACAGAAGTTGTTACATCTTTTAAAATATTAAAAAACAACCAAATGTCTAGAAAGCATTTGAGAAGGCTCTTCAAAAGACCAAGGCATTACAAACACAGTCGCTGACGGGGAGAATGAAACATACACAGGGCATTACATGATGGGAACTGGATGAGGGCTCAGGAGTTAGAGGCACTTCAGCCCCCACACTGTCAATTCTGTACACAAGGGTTCATTTAAAGGCTTAGTATCACCAAAACTATGTGGCTAGGCTATGAAAACTGAAGAGTAAAAAAAAATCATTCTCACATAGTCCAAGCTAGTTTCAAAACTCTCTATACAGCCAAGGATAACCCTCAACTTCTGACCTCTCTGACTCTAACAGCCTATGCATTTCTAGTTTAGGCAGTACTGGGGACTAAACCCATGGTTGTGTATGCTAGGCAAGCACTGGTACACCCTCCCAGCACCTAAGAGGTAGAGGCAGGCAGATCTATGTGAGTTCAAGGCCCGCTTGGTCTACAGGGTCAGTTCCTGGACAGCCAACGCCCCACAAAGTCCTGCCTCAATAAATAAATAAAGAAAAAAAAGTAACAAAGGAAAACTCTGAAAAAAAATGAGGCAGAATGTAGAGATCTTGGTGGGTACACATTAATCAAGAAATTCTGACTGGGGATGTAAATTAGATACCCTGAATATCAGATATTTACATTAAGATATATAAAAGCAGCAAACATGATTATAAAGTAGCAGTGAAATGTTATTGTTGGCAGTCAGAACACAAGGAACTGTATTCAAGGGTCCCAGCATTAGGAAGGTTGGAAATATCCGCTCCACAGGTTACTTTTTCATATTAACACAGAGAGTGTACACTTCAGTAGCTCAAACTCATCCAATTAGACCATCACAGAAAGAGCCAGTTAAGGAAAAGAGGTCGATTACCTCGGTACTGAAGATCCTTGGCAAGCTGATGCCACTCAACAATGATTTTGTATGTGCATATCTGCATTGCATGGAGGCCAGAGGCTGTGTGTGCATACCTGCATTGCATGGAGGCCAGAGGCTGATGTCAGGCATCTTTTTTCATTTCCCACCTTTTATAGGCTCCAAGGACCCTCCTGGTTTTCTGCTCATGCTAATGACGTGAGTACTTTAGCAGCTTAGCTATCCCTCCAGCCTCACTAGCAAAGGTGCTTTAGTTTGTTTGGTTTACTGAGACAAGGTGTAGTGAAAATTCTGGAATTTTGGTTTCTTTAAAAATAGAACAACAACAACAACAGTAGTAGTAGTAGCAGCAGCAGCAGCAGTAGTAGTACACTTGTACGTATACCCACACACATGTATATATAGTCTCTTGTTTTATTCCCAGGTATGGGGATGTGGGGCTGCTTCAAACTGACTGTAGCAGCTATAATTTGCCTCGTGCTCTAACAGAGGCATGGTTTTCCCAGTTTCTGCAACTGTGTGATGCTGGAATTCTGGGAACTTCTGGAGAGCATATAAATGAGCCCCAGTTGGAAGTTCTTGGCTATTCAGTGGGTTGGTTGCAGTTTGAAACATAAAGAAATTAGATTCAGGGATCTCTCTCCTACCTAGTGTGAGGAGTAGGAAGAAGAACATACAGAGCAGCAAAGACCGGCTCCAACAGGGTCTCTTGATACAGCTCTGGCCACTCCTCCCTAGTGCTGGCTAGCTTACTAGCAAAGGTTTTGTTTGAGCAGGGAAGTTACCTATCTTTAGACAATGTCAAGGCTCCCCATGTCCACCCACAGGCTGTGTAGTACTCAACCTTGTTTTTACACCTGCATTTTAACAAAGATTTATTTTTACATTTATTGATGTGGATATGGGTGTGTCTGTGGGCTGAGTGCTGAGAGCTGAACTTAAACCAACTGTGCGGTGTAGAGAATCTGAATGGCCCCCATAGGCTCATCCATTTGAATACTTGGTCCCCAGTTACCCAAACTATTTAGGTGTGGTCTTACTGGAGGAGTTATGTCACTGGTCTTTCCTTACAGTAAGGGAACAGTGACACAGCTACTCTGGAAGAGTCACGTGCATCCTTAGCTGTTGAGACATCTCTCTAGCAACTGCTGTGTGCAACACCTGCATTCCTAAAGAGCATCAAGTAGACCTAAATGCTAACTAACACCTAGGGGAGAGAAGTAGTTATGGCTCTTCTGTGATGAAGCCTGCTAAGCTATGACTCCCACTGCAAAGATAACTTGGGAGAAGAGTCAGGCCTAAACAAGCCCACAGAGCCCATATACCTAGAAGGTTACCTAAAGCCACGAATAAGCAACTGGGGGGGGGGGGGAGGAGCCCGGAGGGTAAAAGCATAAATTGGTCACAAGAGAATGGTCACATTCAGGAAATTGAATGAGATCCATTTCAGAGTGGAAGGAAACACCAGAGCTGTAGTGGGGCACGGGAAGGGGCCTGAGAAGGGTCCATAAATTAGGTATTGAGGCTCCAGCTCTGGTAGAGCAGGGAAGCAGTGGTGTGGTTCCAGGACAGGAAGCGAAGCCCAAGGCCTTTGGAAATGAGTGATCCCAGGAGCAAGGGGTGCACATCAACACGCTGGGGAGGGGTGAGTTTGAGAAATAAGGCAGGGACCTAATTTTCTGAATGGCATAGGAAAGATGGGTGAGTTTGTATACAAAAGTACAACAGAAAGCAGGGCTGAGCTCAGGCCGAACAGCCACAGCTATCTCAGACTACCAAGGATGGCAAACTCAATATGGACACCACCGAAAGTTAGGGGTCACTGAGACAGAAGTAGCTAGCTATCCTAAGATGAACACAGGTCTGTTTCTTTGGTAACTAGGACCAGAGCAAACCTGTAGTACAGTCAGGGTAATACTGTACTGCAAAGGCCTAATGGGTGTTAGAACTATAGAAATATTTTCTGTATTAAGAACCCATGGTTTACAGATACCTGCATTCCTAAAGAGCATCAAGTAGACTTAAATGCTAACTAACACCTAGGGGAGAGAAGTAGCTACGGCTCTTCTGTGATGAAGAAGTGAAGGCAATGTCAAAATCTTAGCACAGGTTCCTAACAAAATCTTATCTGGTCGGAATTGCATTTTTCTCGGAATACATTTTTTTTTTTTTGGGGGGGGCTATGTACATTACTGTGCTATATTAAATTATTAATTTGCAAATTACTTGAGACCTATGAAAACAAACATTTCTACTTTACTTAAAAATACTCAACAATACTCCATAGAGACCTGGGGATAGGAGAAAACAACTAGAAGAAAACTATTTTTCAACACACGGTCCCCACTGCTCCTGTTTGACTTAAGCCTTGCACAGCTAATCGGGAAAATCTATGTATTCAAGCTCCCCCAGCATTCCTTTACTGCTCTTGTTGGCAAATGGATTCTGACCACACTCTGAGGCTCCCGATGCTCTGCATTCTGTGCAGGTGAACACATCATTACCTAACACGAGGGAGTCCGGCATCTACCCGCCCACCTGCCTGACTGCCTTCTCGTCTCTTCCCTCTGTGTTATGCTTTATGCACCTGCACTTTTCATAGGCAAGCTCTCAAATGGAAACCCAGGTAAAGGGGCAGCAGGGATGGCGGCTATAGGCCAACCAGCAAACACATTGAAGACAAAGCCAAGGTGACCTGATACAACTCAAGCTTCAGGTATCCTCTCCCAGCCTCATGCAAGTGGTCCTAGTGTGGGAACACAACCTCTGAACTCTAACAGGGAGTCCTAAGGCCACCACTGCAGTTCTTCTTAGAGAAAACCTACGAGGAAAGGAGTCACTTAAGGAGGCTTTGAACAGGCTGGAGAGATGGCTCAGCGCTTAAGAGCACTGACTGCTTTTCCAAAGGTCTTGAGTTCAAATCCCAGCAACCACATGGTGGCTCTCAACCATCTGTAATGAAATCTGATGCTCTCTTCTGGTGTGTCTGAAGATACCTACAGTGTACTTACATATAATAAATAAATCTTAAAAAAAAAAAAAAAAAAAAAAAAAGGAGGCTTTGAGCTGGCGGTGGTGCACGCCTTTAATCCCAGCAATGAGGAAACAGAGGCAGACAGATCTCTTGAGTTCCAGGGCAGCCAAGAGAAATCCTGTATCAACAAACAAAAAAACAGATTCTATATGGCCAAATAAAAGCAAGTGCCACCTTACCTTTAATTTTCTGCTTGTACTCTTCTGGTCGGTGGAGGTACATGGCTGCAGCATCACCATTGAGAGGATCTATGGGGTTAGGATAGGCCAGCAACTGGGGCAGGAAGGACTCAAATATATTGGTAAGATCTGAAACAAACAAACAAACAAACCACTTCATGCATGGGAACATGCAATTTCACCCACTTAACAGGAATTCAGTAGTCAAGAATGCTCTCTAAAAATATTTATATTATATGTATGTGTTTTAGGCTGCATTAATGCATGTGCATCATGTGCATGCAAATGCCCATGAAGGCCAAAGGGTGCGGAAACTACAGGTAGGTCCCCTAGAATAGCAGCAATCACTCTATCCCACACACAGAGCTACCTCTCTACTCCTCACACCTTTCTCCCTCTTGCTCACCTGCTTAGACACTCAGCTACAATGGAGAGGATTTTCCACAGAGGTATGTTCCACAATAACATATCCACTCCAACTATTTAAAATGAAAACTTCAGCAGCCGCACGCACGCACATATGCAGAGCATTCTCTTTGAAGGGCAATTTTCTCAACCTTTACCCACACCCTTTTCTTTTTTTTCCCCATTGTTGACGAGTTCAAATCCAGGATCTTATGATAAGGCTGGTATGACTATAGGCCCATTTTCCCAATTTAAATTCATTCCATTTCCCAATCAGAAACACACACTATTATTATCACACAGTATGTCCCAGTTATCTACTCTACCCCAAGCTACTGCAATTCCTTTGTAAAACATCTTATTCTTGTGTGCATGCATGAGGACCGTGAGAGCATCTGTTGTGGTGTGTGTGTGTACTCGCGCAGTGGAGTCAGGCAACTCTATGGAGCTGGCTCTCCCCTCCATCTTTACATGGGTTCAGAGGACGGAGTTCAGGAAGCCAAGTATGCAAGGCAAACAGCTTACCCACACCAAGCCATCTCACCAAAGTTAAGGGCTGGTGTGTTGCTATTTATTGTAATGCTAAATACTGGCCCAGGTTGCCTCAGTTATAAATCACTAAGGCAGGTAAGCAACCTACTCTATAGTAGGGATGTGCTTTCATCCTCAGTGACTCTGTAAAGTGAACCTCAGCATCCTGCCTACTACAACTACCCTGTCATAACAGCCATCTTTTCTCTAGAGGGAACACTGAACTAACGACTCCTCCCTCCTCCTTTATTCCCTTGTTCTGACTGGGTTTGGTCTGTTGTTAGAATGACTGAGTACTGTTACTGGTGGATACTTTACCTAGCCTGTGGACCCCTAGGGAATGAGTATATGGAAACACTGTGGCCATTACAACAGGTGAGATGCTACTGATACCTACTGGGGAGGGTCAGAGACGCTCAGAGATGGCTCAGGTTTAGAGTGTTGGCTGTTCTTCCAGATAACCCGGGTTCAATTCTCAGCACACCCATGGCAGCTCATGACTATCTGTTAACTTCCGTTCTAGGGGATCCAACACACACACACACACACACACACACACACACACACACACACACACACACACACACACAAGAGCCAAACACCAAATGAACATTAAAAAAAAAAAAGGATGCACCTACAGTAAAGAATTATCAAGACCAAAATGATATTTGTTGCAAGTCTGAGAAATCCCACATTAGACATAAAAAAGATCAATCAAAACTTTTCATAGAAGACTGGAGCAAATACTTTAGATCTTACGGCCAACAAAGGTGTCTGTTCAGTACAGCTCTGTGGCTCAGTACAGTAGCCAAAGATAAACACCACAAATGAGCATGACTCTGCTCCAGTAAAGCTGTCCACACCAAGTACCTGCAGAGATGCAGCCCAGTGGCAGACCTCTGACCCAGCAAGCTCGAGGCCCTATATCCATTCCCAGCACTGCAAAACAAGGAAACCTTCCAGACTGTAGGTTCTTCCTGCTCACTTCCTGGAATATTCTAGACTTGTGCTTCTTAACCAAACTTTTTTTTTTTATTTTATTTTGGTTTTCCGACACAGGGTTTCTCTGTGTAGCCCTGGCTGTCCTGGAACTCACTCTGTAGACCAGGTTGGCCCCGAACTCTGAAATCTGCCTGCCTCTGCCTCCCAAGTGCTGGGATTAACCAAACATTTTACAGAGATAAAAATTTCCTATCTCTGAATTATCCAAAACAGCTGTCATGAAGCTGAGCACCTGAGATGTGCTGAGTGTGAATTAGGCCATCAGCTTTTCCGTTTAATAAAGCCTGACCTGAACACTGCAATGTGGCAGTAGTAGATCCTGCACCGGAGTCCCTGGGAGGCTTGCTCTGTCTGTCCCTCCACTGAGTAGCGGCTTGCTCTGTCTGTCCCTCCACTGAGTAGCGGCTTGCTCTGTCTGTCCCTCCACTGAGTAGCGGCTTGCTCTGTCTGTCCCTCCACTGTGTAGCGGCTTGCTCTGTCTGTCCCTCCACTGTGTAGCGGCTTGCTCTGTCTGTCCTTCCACTGAGTAGCGGCTTGCTCTGTCTGTCCCTCCACTGAGTAGCAGCTTGTTGTCTGTCCTTCCACTGAGTACTTCCCTCCAGAATGTGAGGTTTCCACCTGGCCTTTTAAAAGGCCATCTTCAGAACAGTCCCATGGGACTAAATTACAGTGAACTCCCACACCAGGATCCCAGTGCTAAACGTTTTAAACAAAAAGGCAAACAAAACAATTTCTCCTAAGAATTCCATCATTTATACTTTTTTAAAATCTAGAAGCAACATGTTCCTCAGACTAGTGTTGATTCTCCTCCCTTGGTCTTTCCAGGTGTTAGCACCAAGCCCAGCTAACAATATCTTTAAGACACGTCAAGGGTCTGGGAAGGTGGCTCAATTTGTAGTGTTTGCCTAGCATGCACTAAACTGTGGGTTTGACCCCTAGCACACACACGTAACGCAGTGCAGCATCACCACACACCTGTGAGCCTAGCACTTGGGTGGTGTATCTAATAAAACATGGGAAGTAGGCCAGGACTTACTGGTATACTCCTGTAATCTCTGCACACAGGATGTGGATGCAAGGATGTATGAGACAGCCAGATTATGCTGGCTATAATGAGACCTATTTCCCAGCTACAAAACAACAACAACAAAAACCCAAACCAAAGACCAAAAAAAACAAGACCAAAAAAAAAAAAAATATTGTTTTTTCTTTGCTTTCCCAATTTAATTTTGGGGAGGATTAATCAAGTAAGACAATGGGTTAGGCACTGTGTATAGTCGTGCATGCCTTTGATCTCAGCACTGTGAACACAGAGGCAGGAGGATCTCTATGAGTTTGAGGCAAGCACTGGAACTGAGTTCCAGGAAGCCAAGGCTACACAGAAGACTGTCTCAAAAATCAAAACAAAACAACAACAAAGAAAACCCCAGACAGACAATGGGTTAAAAATGGCAAACAGTGACTACATTAAGAGGAGAAAGGGTGGCTCAGTGGTCAAGAGTTCACGCTGTTCTTGCAGAGGTCCTGAGTTCAACCAGGTGCACCAACATCAGGCAGCTCATATCTGCCTGTTACTCCAGTTCAGGGGATGAAGCGCCTCTCAGGGCACTTGAACTTACACATACACACACTTGCCTACATATACAAGATGAAAAATAAAAATAAATCAACTTAAAGAAGAAGGAGAAGAGGAGGAGGAGGAGTTGTGCAAACCATAAGCCAGAGCAGGGAGAATTAGCAACAGTTCTAATTAAGAGATAAGATAGTAACAGCAGTGGTCCACTAACACATCCCAGGAGTCACAAGCTGTGTACTCCAAGCTGGCCTCAAATTCTTCTCTTTCCTTTCCTTTCCTCCTTTCCTTTTTCCTTTCCTTTCCTTTCCTTTCCTTTCCTTTCCTTTCCTTTCCTTTCCTTTCCTTTCCTTTCCTTTCTTCCTTCCTTGTCTGTCTGTCTGTCTGTCTGTCTGTCTCTTTTTTTTCAAAGATTTATTTATTATATGTAAGTACACTGTAGCCATCTTCAGAAACTCCAGAATAGGGCGTCAGATCCCATTACAGATGGTTGTGAGCCACCATGTGGTTGCTAGGATTTAAGCTCAGAACTTTGGGAAGAGCAGTCAGTGCTCTTACTTGATGAGCCATCTGGCCAGCCATTCTTGAACCTTCTGCCTTCACCCTTCTCGCCCCCCAGGGGCTGGAATTATAGGCATGGGCCACCATGTCCAGTTTGGCCAGACACACTTTGAGCTTTGCTGAGTGCTTCACTTCAATGAGAGGCGGCTACCACCAAGTCCATCCACACATAAAGAAATGGAGGCTCAGGGCTGGAGAGATGGCTCAGCGGTTAAAACACTGACTGCTTTTCCAGAGGTCCTGAGTTCAATTCCCAGCAGTCACATGGCTTAATATCTGAAAAGTAGAAAATTTGCAAGTAAAAATCCCAGAAATGGCAAAGCAAGTCATTCCTAGACGTCCACAGGACTTTTAGCAAAAGTGTCTGTAATGGGATCTGATGCCCTCTTCTGGTGTGTACTGAGAGCGGCAGTGTACTCACTGCCTACAGAGGCTGCCTGATTGATGAGCTTATTTATCATGCTGCTCTGTCTGTAGTGCACCCGCGGCCAGGAGCCAGGCTGTCTCTGCAGCTTCCCTTTCTTGCAGGTGCAAGGCCAGCAGAGCTGGCTGTCAACACTAAAAGATCCAGACGGCCTCTGCGGCTACTTCAAAGTGACAATTTGCTTACTGTCAAGTCCCAGGGAGAAACAGCCACGATGCTCACATGCACTGCCACGGTTTATGACAGGTGCTGCTGACAAAGATTACTGACTGTTCCCACCTAACAACAACAAAAACCTTTTAAAAATAAAGTATAGGTTTTGTTCTTTCTGACATTCAGAAGGGCTTTGGGGCTAGAGAAAGAAACCCTGCAGACTGCCTATTACATAACCAGGGGATTGCTCTGATCCTAGGAAAAGAGCTAATAAACTTTTCTACTTCTTTTAAGTACCTCTGTCAATGTGTTTGCCTTCAAACAATAAAGAACCCTCGAATATTGGTTCTTCCTTCCTGTTTCTACCCTCCTCTTCCTGTTTTATCACTCCTGACCCATTGTTACAGATGTGCTGAGTCACACCTGTAAGTTAGGGAAGTGCACTGCAGTCCTGGGTGGAGATGATCAGTTCTGGGCACCAGAGCTCCTGGCTCTTGCCACCTGAGGCAGAGGGACCTCTAGGAATTTGAAACCACAATTAGCCATCATTACAGGGACTTTTACTTGCAAATTCTTTGCTTTTCAGATTTAATGTGAAAATATGAGCCCTGTATACTACAGAGAGCACCAGCCATTAAGGCTGGCTCAGTAAGGGAGATGCTTGCCTTTAAGCTTTACGACCTGGGAATTTGAATCCTCAGAATTAATGAAAAAGCCAGGGGCACACACTTGTCATCCCAGTGCTGGGGAGATAGCTGCAGAGGTGGGTAGGTCTCTGGAGCTTGACAGACAACTAGCTTTGCCAATTTGGTGATGTTCTACACCACTGAGAAACCCTGTCTCAAACCAACGCCCACCCCCACTTTGTCCTACATCTTCTGGCTGTGCAGGCACCAAACAAACTTACTGTGATTTCACAGTATTTGTAATGTAAGAATTAGCTTTGTAAGCCACATGAGGTAGCACATTTAATTCCAGCATTCAGAAGCAGAGTTTGAGGCCAGCCTGGTCTATAGAGTTGAGTTCCAAACAAGTCAAGGCTACAAAGTAAGACTTTGTTTCACCCATGTTCCCCAAAGAATTAGCTTTGTATACACACTCTAGAAGCCTCACTGTCTTATAATATTAAAGCAATAAATATGCTGATAACTACAAAATCTTTGTGACAGTTCCTTCATATTTCTAGTTTTATTAGATTTGACATGCATAAGATTAGTTTTGTGAAAATCCGTTCCCTTCTGACGAAGGAAGTGGTTTCACTAAGCACTCTTGCCCTTGGCCTCTGGTGGTCGGCATGACAATGGCTCCTAGCGGGTGGACAGTTTAGGAAGCATTAGAAGCATGTCTGGAGGAGGGCTTGCCTCCCTCCCTGGCTACCTACCACCTGCAGGTAGGAGAAGGGAGGAGTCGGGTGGCCAAGTAAGCCCTCACTGTGGTTCCAGGCCATGCCTACTGTCTGAGAGGAATGGACTCACCCTCAGAAACGGGAGCAAGCCCCAATTAAATGATTTCTTTTATAAGCTGCTTTGGCTATAAGAAATAAAAAGACCCCAAACCTCAGAAAGGAGTTTTTCTGTTTTTGTTTCCGAGACAGGGTGTAGCCCTGTAGACTGTGTGGCCCTGGCTGTCTGTCCTGGAGCGCAGAGATGCAGAGTGTGATAGGCTTTTTCCTCTAACTGCCCTGGGAAAATGCTTCTGCCATGTCTCATCTCCGTCAAGTTGGACCTTAAAGGTCATGCAGGACTCCAAATTCTCACCCTGACAACCAGGGAAAAACCTCCGTAAAACAAACATTTCTCTTCAAGATTGAGTTCCAGCTCTAGAACATATGCTTGGAGTGCCCAAGGGCCTGGACTTGGTTTCTAACCCAAACAGGACCGGAGAGAGGAGTATATGTGTCTCTGTTCTGTCCAGGCCTGGCTACCCTGGGCAGTCAACAGCCACATCACTGTACTCCTTTGTTCCATAATTCAGTAAGGAGCAGCTCAAATAAGAGGAAGTAAAAAAAAAAAAAAAAATCTTGCTCACACTTAGAGAAAAAGATGAACCCAAGGTGTCATCACAAGGTGCCAATTCCTGTGGTCTAGAACACATGATTCCATCTCTGACTTACACAGAGCTTTCCTGGGATTCTGGCCATTGTAATTCAAATTATGGCTAAGTAAATTGTAGTCATTTTAGGATTTTAATCACATTATTCATATCCTTGACTACTAGGGAAAAAAAAAAAAAACAGCCACTGAATTTCTGAAATCCCACCATCGATTCACAAGCAAATCTGGAGTTTTTACTATTCTCAGAATAAAGCCAACTGTGAGATTTTACTTCAGTCCTCAGCCAGGCTAAGTACTGAATATACTTATATGCAGCCAGTGGAGGCATCCTGAGGGTGTTCTAAGGACTGGAACACAGGAGGGCATGGTGGCACAGGCAAAAATCCCAACACCTGAGAGCCAGCCAGCCAGGGTTACTCATCTTGGGACAGACAGACAGACAAAAAGAGAAAAGAGCTGGGTGGTGATGGTGGCCCATGCCTTTAATCCCAGGGGCATTGAAGGCAGAGCCAGGCCTAATTACAGAGTGAGTTCCAGGACAGCCAGGGATACAGAGAAACCTTGTCTTGAAAAGCCAAAAACAGAAAAAGAAAAAACGAGATGGAAACAGCATAAAGAATCCCTTATTTCCTTTCTTCTTTCCTTCCTTCCTTCTTTCTTTCTTTTTTTCTTTTTTTAAAGATTTATTATATTTAAGTACACTGTTGCTGTCTTCAGACACTCCAGAAGAGGGCGTCAGATCTTGTTATGGATGGTTGTGAGCCACCATATGGTTGCTGAGATTTGAACTCTGGACCTTCTGAAGAGCAGTCGGGTGCTCTTACCTGCTGAGCCATCTCACCAGCCCCTCTTCTCTCTTTCTTATAATTTCAGGCTAACTAATAGATGTTTAAAACCCTTTCCCCTAGCCAGGCGTGGTGGCGCATGCCTTTAATCCCAGCACTCAGGAGGCAGAGGCAGGCGGATTTCTGAGTTCGAGGCCAGCCTGATCTACAGAGTGAGTTCCAGGACAGCCAGGGCTACACAGAGAAACCCTGTCTCGAAAAACCAAAAATACAACTCTGCCCGTCCTCCCCCCCCCAACCTTTCCCAGCCCCTGGGAAACAACAACAGATCTGGAACTTGTTTACACATTTTTTTCCTGCTTACAGTACATGAACAGTGAAAAACTACAATGAGATTCTACAAAAAGTGAAATACTTCATTACTCCTTTCTTTGCCTTTCTTTTTTTGGGGGGTGGGTGGGAGGAGAGTCAGGGACCCCCCACTGTGTAGACCTGGCTGTCCTGGCATTCAAGAATATGTCCAAATCAGCTATCAAGCTAAAGGAGGCAAGCCTCACTGGCACAGGGTTTCAGCACATGGCTTGATGGAGCAGTGGCAACAGGAGCGTGCAGAGAAGGCTCCTTCCTTATTGGCCAGAAGTGGAGAGCAAGCAGGAGACCAGGTAGTGGCTGTAACCTTTAAAGGCATGCCTCTAGTGACCCACTTCCTCTAGCTAGAGCCACCTCCTAAAGTTTCTACACTTCCCAAAATAGCACTACCCACTGGGGACCGACTGTCCAACACATGAGCCTGTCGGAGACACTTCACACTCCACTCCGACCACAATACCTACGTGCCTGAGCAACCAGAGAGCCTTCGCTTCGAGTAACTCACCCAGCTATGGGAGAGGAAAACATAATAAGGGGGCTACGAAAGGTAGCCGACATCCTCAGAAATCACATTTCAGTGAAGCTAATCAGGAATATCCTCAGATAGGTAGACCATCTTTAAAAAGTTTGAGATTAAAAGTAACTTCCTCTGGCTGGTGAGATGGCTCAGTGGGTAAGAGCACCCGAC